>NW_004524637.1:7258657-7276056 GCF_000260255.1 Octodon degus
ACCAACAGCGCTCCTCAGGAGGCCCAGCCTAGCCCTCTCAGCTGCAGGACACCAGCTCTGCATCTTCATGGTGACACCAACAGCGCTCCTCAGGAAGCCCAGCCTAGCCCTCTCAGCTGCAGGACAGCAGCTCTGCATCTTCATGGTGATACCAACAGTGCTCCTCAGGAGGCTCAGCCCAGCCTTCTCAGCTGCAGGACACCAGCTCTGAGTCTTCATGGTGACACCAACAACGCTCCTCAAGAGGCTTAGCCTAGCCTCCCAGCCTCAGGACACCAGCTCTGCGTCTTCATGATGATGCCAACAGCGCTCCTCAGGAGGCTCAGCCCAGCCCTCTCAGCTGTAGGACACCAGCTCTGCATCTTCATGGTGACGCCAACAGCGCTCCTCAGGAGGCTCAGCCTAACCCTCCCAGCTCATCCAACTCTGAACTGGGGAAAGGTCCTCGTAGCACTCTGAGCACCATGTGTGGGCTGGGGATGAAGGCCATGCTCATGGTTCGTGTCACACCACTATAGGGAGATGCACTGTCAGCTGAGACGCTAAGGCCTCTCTGTCCTCTTGGTGGGTGGCTGGGGCTGCACGAGTTACACTCAAATCCTCCTCCAGCCAGGCCGCTCTGCTCGGAGTGCACACAAGGCTGCTGAGGAGGGCTGGAGCAAGGCTGCCGCTGGGGCATGGCTACACCCACCCACCCCAGCTCTGATGCTAATTCTCATCTCTCCCTTGAACATGGGCCACAGAGGGACATGCCCAGAGACAAAGTAAAACGAATTTTTTCAAAGACAAGGGAGGTTTGAGATCAGGCTGAAGTGTATGGGTTCAGACAACATTTGGAACATTTCACCCTGACGTAAGACACTAAATTAAACTTGCAGACAGAATAAAACAGTCTGCCCATTGCTGCCGATTACATACAGAGTACAAAGACTAAGGCTTTGCTGTTCAGACCTTGTTTGCTTCGAAGTGCAGCAAATGGCACCGCGGGCCTCGTATTCTTGGCAGTGGGGCCAGCTGCTGTTTTCACTGACACAGCTGACCAAGCGAACTGCCCGGCAACATGGGTCAGATTCGCTAGGAACTGTGACCTGGGAGATTTCCAAAGGGAAAGTAAACTCCAGGCCAACTTCATCTTGCTTTTGCTGCTTTGCTGGACAAAGGGAACACGCACTCAAAGACACACAAACAGCTCTGGCACTCACCGTGGACAATCTGGCAGAGCGTCTCAGGGGCTGCAAAAGGAATGAAGAAGAATGTGTTCATGTAATTATACACGGCTGAGCTGCCCTTACAAATTCACCCTAGTCATACCTGGCACTGCTGAAAGAGTGCCACGCATGACCCTGGCACCCTTCACAGTGAAGCACATCCCAAGTCCCCTAGGCTCAGGTGGTCTGCTTTCTTTCAAGACTAGGAATTGAACCCAGGACCTTGCTACGTCCCTATTCCGCCTCGCCTCTTTATAAACTTCCTGACAGGGTCTCACAAAGTAGATGAGGTTGGCCTAGAGCGTGCCAACCCTCTGCCTCGGCCTCCGAGCAGCTGCAGTCACAGGGCTGCCACTATGCTCAGCCAGAAAGTGGTTTTAAAGCAGCATGAGCTGCTGCAGTAAGTGGCCTCCTCCAGCTAAGGTGTGGTGGCAGAGCAAAAGAAGGGAAGATAAACTTCGGGCTGCCCCAAACCAGTTTCTTCTGTGATAAAATGCTGACTGGGGGAACACTGAAGTTATTTTAAAAATGAGTTCCAGTCTGACTCATTAAAAACTGGTCTTTTATAAGTTAATAGAAGAAACATACACATAGAAATCAAAATAAAGCTCTGTGTTTCTGCTACTTTGGAATAGAATAAAAATTGTATGCAGTTAACAAGACATCTTTTTACCTGTAACAAAATAAACTGCTCTACTAAACACATATTTAAAGATTTCACTAAAGTAAAACGTTCATTAATCTTTTCTTTCAGTGTCAAAAGCTTAGAAAACTGAGAGAAACTACAGAGACTGGATAGCTATATTAAATGCAAAGGCTGATATTCTCCAGAAATATTTTCCTCAAGGATGGTACAAGTCAATAGCAGACTATAACGAAAACAGAGCAATGTTGTCGGCACCTTAGGAGGGGCAACCAAAACTGATACTCCCTTACCGTAAGGAGGGCTGGCTGCCCAAGGGGCTCCCATCCCAAAAGTACAATTACTTTACTCACAAATGTTCCAGAAAGACGTATCCTACACATTTCCCTGTCCTATTACTTGCTGCATCCCCACCAGAACTTCCTACGTACACGTGGTCCCATCCAACACAAGGTACACACGCACCGCTACCTGCTGGATACATGAACGCAAGCTTTGTGTAAGGCCTACCGCCTCTGCAGACTGCACCTCCTGACAGCGGCTTAAGGGCTTCAAATGCCTCCTGGCTGAGAGGAATTGCGAAACTTCCCGACATCGTGCTTAGGTCATTGGTCAGGCCAAACTACCAGGAACATTTCTTCCCACCTCTGCATCTAAGAATTTTCTTGCTGAAAATAGAGAACCTAAACTTCTGTCTTTTAAACTACAGCAGCAAATAACACCTTCAGTAATACCTTTAACTTTGAGGTCTCAAGCTCAGATCAGAGCTGGACACAGCATGCTGAGAATGGGACACGTGGTCCCCTGGGACACCTATGCCCAGAGCAGGAAGACACCGGCCATCTGGCACCCAGCGTGGTCTAAGGCCTGTGCACCTGCAGAGGAGGCAGGCAGGCGTCAGGTGCTCCAATGGAACACCGTGACACCCACTAGCAGAGCAAGATGCACCCCCCAAGTCCCCATCGACTGAAACCCTAGAAGGACTTTCCAGGGCAGCTCTGCACGCACCTGAAGAAATGGCAGCGCTGTCCCTTAAACCGCACGGGCGGGAATCCTGTGCTGGTTCAACGCGCACAAGAGCACCAGGACCCCAGTTACTGCCCGCGCACAAGAGCACCAGGGCCCCAGCGACTGCCCGACAACTGGAGCCGGCCTTGAAGTTTCCCTGCAGCTCGAGGTCCACATGTACATTTCGCAGGGGCAGCAGGCAGGACCGGGCCCTTAAGGGGAGGGCGGCAGCCCAGGTTACACCCTGAGCAATGTAAGCATCATGTGTGGCAAACATGCATTCATAAAGAGGAGCTCTGGAGGCTCCCAGACGCCTCCTGCCAGTGGTCCACGGGGTGAGCCGGGCAGGCTCTGTGTCCTTTCACTGCCTCAACCCTTGCGCGCACCCTACTGCACACCACAGGCAAAGGCCCCTAAGCCTTGCTCACCCTCTCCCTCTGACAACTGAGCAGACACATAGATAGGCAAGTGACGTCAGCACACTCTTCGGGGCTCCAGAGACATCCCACC
This sequence comes from Octodon degus, assembly GCF_000260255.1. NCBI lineage: Eukaryota > Metazoa > Chordata > Mammalia > Rodentia > Octodontidae > Octodon > Octodon degus. The sequence continues at coordinate 7,262,027 of NW_004524637.1, forward strand.
CAAAGCCCTTCTCGGCCCTGCCTGAAAGCTGTTTGAGCCAAAGGACTTAATTCACATCACCACAAGAGATCTCAAACAAAAAGCAGGGGAAATTAATATAAAAACAAAGTTTGCCTTCTCCCCCTACAGGTCGTGCAAAGTAACCAGTCTCTAAACATCAAACCTTTTACTGTAAAGTCATTTTATGACTTCCTCCATAAAAATGATCACTTCTGTTCTCATGCCATAAAGCCTTTTCCTACCATATTCCTTCCAGGGAGCGCCAGGAGAGACCTGCTTCCATGCAGGCGTGAAGACTGACGTTGACCATTCCCTCTCTAGCAGTCCTGATTATGCTCCTAAGTGCAGCGCCTTCCTGGAAAGCGCCATCAGCCTCCACAGCCTTCGAGTCTATCAGTGGTTGCACTGCATTTATCCGACATGAAGCAGACCACACTGTTCTGTTCCCTCTTTGAACCACTAGGATTTAAAGCAATCATTTAAGACTCAGGCTGGTTGGCAAGACTAAGAAGAAGAAAAAGAAGAAGGAAGAAAGAAGAAAGAAGGAAGCAAGAAGAAGGGCGGGGAAGAGGGAGAAAAATGGCAAAAGAATGGATTTCGTGAAAGGGCTTTGCAGGCTCCTGAGAGTTACTGTCCAAGTCTCTGAAAGTACTGTACTCGCTCAGTGTCCTTTAAATACGAAGGCACTGGTGATGAGTTTTCAAGAGGACCCCTTATGACTGCAATCTGTTCACCATGGTCATGACCCTGCATTCTCATGATAAACTGGCAAATTCAGTCTGAATTAAATTATGAAAATGAATGAATCAGTCAATCAATGAATGTACTCTCTAACAATCTTTACAGAAGGCCACCCGCTAACTTTTCACTCTTCAAACAACTCTCCTGATGTCCTAAAGACTTACTGTGAGTTTTAATCTGGTTTAAATGACATGTAGAGTTTTGTCTAGAAAAGACTTTTGTCAATAATATATACATAAATCATATGTAAGCAATATAAAATAAAACAAATAGTAATAAAAGTCCTAAATCATACACATAAAACAGGTATAGAATAAACTTTGCCTGCATCTTTTACCTATTCTGGCCGTCTTATTTGCCCTCGGGAGGACTGCCTACTCTCAATTGTCTGTTGCATGCAAGGCCTTGAAGGTGTCCACTGCTCAAAGTTCAACCTAAATGTTTCTTTTGGTAGCCGAACCCGAAAACATTTAAAGTCAGTTCCATCTAGCCAACTGTCCCAAAAGCAGTATCTTGCACTTTCCAAGGAAATTCAAGCCCAGATCACCTTGTGTCGGTTCTCCTTCTGTTTGTCTGTTTCTCTCACTGCATGGTGGCTTGCCCTTGGCCTACAGATTCCATGGCCACCCCAAGCCTGTGAGACAATGGCTGCCACGTGCCTAAACGGCAGGGATGGGCAGTTTTGTTCGTTCAGCTTTTGAAAGACTTCATTTCAGTTTCTATTAAGGATTTTTCATTTGTGAGACGGAACTTCCTTGTACACAACTTGTGTGCAGGTTTTGGTACAACAAGCTGCTCTGAAGTAGTAACTGCAGTACGCATCACCCAGTCAGAGAACTGTAACTGGAGTTGTTGTTTTTTGGTCTGTCTCTCGATCTCTTTTAATTTGTAAGTTTAAGGGTAAGAGCTGCTTTTCAAGCATGGTCTTGTCATCCAGGCACATATAATTTCCCACTTTTCAAGAGCATCTCCTTTTAGACCTTCAGAGTAACTCTTCCAAGTTCTAAGACTTTTGAAGGTTTCTGTATTTTAATATAAGCATCAATAAATTGTTGCTTAATTAGTATCCCAATATCCCAAGAATTGTCCTAATTAACAATAAAACCTTAATATTTTGACATATTGTGAATCCTTCCCGAGCTGATTTGGAATCTAAGAAACAACTTACTGCTTCTGCTCCAATTCACTCACTGGAGCAGAAAATTTATGAAACCAACAACACAGCGCATTTTGTTGCTACGGAAGGCAGACTTTGTTTTCCTTGATACATACACCTATTGTCTTGGTTTTTTGCTCAGAAGGAATTCTCAGCATCTACTCTGACAGACAGCAGGACCAACGGGTAGAATATAAACACAGTGACTAAAAACACTTCACCAGTGCACCCCCTGCAGCACACCTGGGCAAAGTGAGTCGCTGTCACAGTCGCCACTCAGGTGCAGACAATCACAACGATATTAAACATGTCAACTTAAAGAATTAGAAAATATTAAAGAACAAATATACTTACTTCCTGTTTAGTTACTTTGGATCCATCTTTGCCCTCTGTATTCTCTGAAGACTAGAAGGAAAATATTTCAGTGAATTATACTTAAATTGGAACCTACATATTAGAAGATTAAAATATATAAACTATTTTGATTCCCGGGTCTGAATACACAAAAGGAATTTCTTCAGGCAAATGTCTGCAGTGGTGCCTTACACGCATGCGCACGCACAGAGCATTCAGCCGTGTAACTACTTTACTTTCAAAATACAAACAGGGAAAGACCAGAGCCGAGTCCCATTCACCAGGTCCATGTCCCCTCAGCAATGCACATGGATCTTAGATGCGGCACTCAGAGGCAGGGTTGCCTGGGACTCACCCTTGCCCCTCGCTTCTTCCAGTCACCCTGTTCCTTCAGGGGAGGGCTAGGTGCTGGTGAACACCAGGTCGACCACAAAAGCCTCTTTCCATCCCGCATTCGCCTTGCTTTAGGCTCCAGCCCACTGCCTGATGTAATGTAACAACTTCACCCTGGACTGCTGTTTTCCTGGTGTCCCAGCATCTCCACCATGCCTCAGGTGACAGCCGGGGCCTTCCGCTCCCCACAAGCTTGCTTCCAGATCTGACCCATCCCAGGGCCATCCCTGCCATCTCCTGTGAGAGGTCAGACCTGACAAAGGCTGTGCACGACTCCAGTGAAAAGACAATGACGGTTCTCCTACCACCTTGTAGTAAGACACGCTGTAGGTTTGCAAAACACTTCACATATGCCAGTATATTTCTATTGGTTAAGAGTTAATAAGAATAAAACAATTCAGCTAATTAGAAAAATATTTGACAGTTTACAACCAAATGAGGCAAGATGGTAAATACTTTCTATGCCACAAATGTGCCACCGCAGTGAACAGAGCTCCTGTCAGAAAAAATACAAGTACCACAGAGATGTTACGTAGAGAAAAAATGGCCATCTAGTGACGCCTCATGTGAGGAACAAAGTTTACATGACCACAAAAGCCCTTGCCTGGTGGGGCTGGTGACAACATAAATTGACATAATCTCTTCAAAGAATAACTTGGCCAGATGAAGAAGACTAACCAGATGATAAGCCAGTAATTCTAGTTTTCGAAATCAGGACTAAAAGAAAAGAGTTCTTTGTAAAAATATTTCATTTGTATTACTTGTAATATGGAATGACTAGAAACAAGTCAGTAAGAGAAATACTTAAGCTATGAAACTGCAGTAGGAATCAAAAATACACGGAGTACCCAGAAAGTCTGTATAATATAGGGCAAAATTGAGAAACACAGATCACAGAACAGTAAATAAAACACAAATCCTACTTACATCCAAAATTCTGGGGAAGCCCCCAACTTTACAAAGTGAAGGCCACATATCCCCCCTGGAGCTCTGCTGCCCACAGTCCCACACCTCCCACTACCCAGAACCTCTCCCGCTTTGGAAATCCTCTCTCTCCCCAACCAACCGCTTTCTCCTCCACCACGGGCCTTCTCTCACCTGAGAGGAACTAGCCTTCTCTTCAAAGGAAGCAACTTGGAGGTTTACTTCACCAACCCTATACTCAGTCTCGTGGCAGGCAGCGGAATCTCAGCACTCCTGCGCCTAGGAAGCGGCCTCTGACGCAGACCGTGGGGCTTTCTCTCTCAGCCACATGCTCAGCTCTGTGGCCACCGAAGCCTTTGCTGTGCAGAGCGCTGAGCTCTCGGCCACACCGGGCAGGTCACTCGGCAGCTTTTCACCCACAGCACCCTCCGCCTATAATCCACATATTGTTATGCAAGTAGCACACAGTTATTATCAGAATAATTCATGGTCAGACCACTATTCTCAGTCTTTCAAGGCAGTGGAGACAGGCAATCTGGTCCAGAGACCAATCTCCCAAGAAGGATCTAGCAACATCTGTATCACATGGAAATTACTCAGAAAGGACACCTGGAAAGACACTGCATCACAAACAGAAACCAAAGGTGCCAGGACAATGTGAATGCTCTCGGGGGACACAGACGGCAGGTGCGAAGAACTAAAGCTCCAGACAAAGCTGTTTTCTGGCGCTCCCTTCACGAGGGCGTCCCTACTTCCTATTACAAGGAGGGACACATTTACAGCGAGGGACCACCAGCATTTGCCCTGCCTTCAGGGTGGCACTGCAGCATGACTGCAGCGTATGGCCTCTTAGGACAGAGGGCGTGGTCAGGAGCAGTGAGTCCATCCAGAGGCCAACTGCCTCGTCCCTCAGTGACAGGTGATGAGGCCACACAGCCCACAGGGCCATGGCCATGGTCAGGGGGGAGGCTGGAGAAAACACTCCACCAACTGCGAACGTCACAGAACTGGTGCGCAGCAGAGAGATGCACATCTTGTGTCTCCTGAGTTACGGACATGCAATTCTATCTAACGCAGTTTTAATGTGGAAGCCCCTTCCTTACATCCAGATTCCTGCAAGCTGCTTGCCTGTGTCCCCTACACAGAGTGACAGTGCACCGCGTGGAAAGGCCCACCTCCGGCGCTGGCTGTCCTCCACCCTCACACTCAGCCACGAGGAAGAGGAAGGCGGGTGCGTGCTGCGAAACAAGTGCGTCATGTTGGCCCAGCAGGCCGTCAGGAAGGACAAGCGGACAGCAAAGGCTGGGGGTGTGCAGAGGCCGCCCACGGTTTCCCTCATCCTCCAAGTGCAAGGTGGGCGGGTCTACGGGGCGCCCGCGCTAGGAGGGGCACACCGGAACCACCATGAGTCTCCCTAGCACTGCTGACCAAAAAACCAAGAGAAGCAACCTGGGGCTTTCACCCTCAAACCACGACGAGGCCACAGAAGAGGTGCTGAGCTCCTTGGCCAGCGACTGGGGCTGTCTCCAAGGACACTGCGGCTACCGGGCCCAGCTTCACCCTCCATGCTCCGCAAGGTCTCAGAGGAGAGCAGGATCCTTACAAGCCTCGGAGCGGCTTACCCAGCAGTAATAGCGAGGTGCAGGTCAGGGCGGAGCCTTTAAGTAAGTCACTACTGCCATCCCAAGAGGGTCACAGGGGGAGGACAGCACTGCTGTCGAGTGCTTCTGGCTGGGGCTATGGCTCAAGCGTACCCCAAATTGTTAGTGATAATTTTTCTACTATAACAGAATGCCTGAGAACAAGGGCTTCCAGGAGGAGAGGCCTGGCCGGACTCCCGGTCTCAGGGATGGTGAGAGGGAGGAGGAGAAGGTGAAGAAGAAAGGAACGCAAGAAGGGGAGGGGGAGAGACAGAGCTTGACACAGAGAAAAACTGACCGATACTTCTCGGGATAGACTTTGCTTGTGTTTTTGAGCCAGGGTCTCACTATGCAGTTCTGGCTGACCTTGAGCCTGACTCTGTAGCCCAGGCTGATCTCGAACTCGCAACAATCCTCCTGCCTCAGCCTCCCAAGTGCTGGGATTACAGGTGTCTGTCACCATGCTCAGCTGATTTGTTATTTCTTTTTATGGAGTCAAAATAACCAAGATATACTTTGAAAATAATATTATTTTGTGTGCTTTAAAAGCATTTTTGTATTCAATCAGTTGATATTCTAGATTACTTGAATAAAAACCCATCTGGTTCTACAACTAACAGATTTTCATAGCCATTACATTTAATCCTTATTTGACAAATTCTAAAAACCAAAGGACCTGTTTATTTTTAAAAACCAATACCTAACTATAGTTAGTGGCTTAATAATTATATATAACATGTAACGTGAAAGTATTCACATATTCCTGGGCATAAAGGGAGTACTTATTATATACAACAGAACAAGGAAGGCATGATGCGTCCCAGAAATGGCAAACTGAACACTTCAAGGTGGGATTTGAGAAAATAAGACCACTGATGCTCAGAGATGTCCACGCTTGGGGCGGGAAGTCCCACGGAAACCAGCTTCGGGAGCTAACACCACAGCCCTTAGCCACCGAATACCCAGCAGGCGTCCCGAGCATGCTCCCTACCAACAGCAGGCTTGGGCCCCGAGGGAACATGGTCACAGACAATAAGGACCCTTTGGTAACTTTCTACAATTGACACCTAGAGGTAATGGCGCCAGCCTACAGCTTGATAAAGACAGCATTTTAAACAAATGAACACTCACGTATTTACATAACTTACACCTTCTGTTTCATTCTTTTTAAAATTAAAAAAAAAAAGGGGACAAGGAGATAGCTCAGTAGAATAAGCGCTTGCCTGGCAAGAGCAAGGGCCTGAGTTCAAACCCCAGTAAAAAAAAAAAAAAAAAAACCACTATAAAATTAAAAAAAAAATCTATACGTATTTAGGACAGGGTCTACAGGGTCTCACCACACAGATCAGACTCGTAGTGATCCTCCTGTGTTCAGCCTCCCAAGCGCTGGGATTACAGGTGCACACCACCACACCCAGTCTCATTCGTTGTCTCAGCGAACCCCTGGGGGAAGGGCCAGCATGGCAGACCTGGAGATTGAACCTCAGTCCCTCCTCTGCCTAAGCAGGTGCTTTAGTCTACTGAGTTATCTGGTTGGCCCTCCTGTTCCATTCTTCGAGTGTCTTACTTTTAAAAATGTATGAAGCTATGAGGAATAAACCTATGGGGAGTAGTCCTATGCAGCTGGAATTAGCACTGTGAAAGGACCCCGAGAAGTTAAGATTTTTTCCCTTTGCAGTGAAGTGGCTCCCAAAGTTCCTCAGGCCTAGGGCACAGGTGGCTCCCCCACCTCTCCTCAGACCTGGGGAAAGGGCAGCATCCACAGGCCCTGGCACCAGGACAGCAAGCCCAACTCCACCTCCTCAGGCAAGGGAGGGAGAGGCCTCTTTGCCATAAAACGCTCCAACAGTCCTGTGCAAGGTCAGGTGGTGATCCGAGGAACACAGGCCCCTCCATCTTCTACTATATGTGGCCTCCTTTGAGCCAGTCAGCTCTGAGCAGACAAACCCTAGCTTTTGAACCTAAGGCCTGGTGATACAACAGTTAAGCGCAACATTCCTGAGTGAAAGAGGCTTGAGTTGCCATGCTCGTTCTTCCACTTCCCCACTGTGTGACCCTGCTGACATTCTCTGCTCCCCACAGCCTCGTCTGTCCCCTGTGGGACAAGGCCTGCAGGGTTCACTGGTTCCAGACCAGTTCTAGACACAAGCTCTGAGACAGACTTCTAGGAATGGAATTGCGGTGCTCAGAGACCTGTGGGCAATCTAGTACCCGCTCGGCTTCCTCATCTGTACAGTGGAGATGCGAGGAGCACACACCTCGCAGGACAGTTGAGAAGTGTAGGTCACCAATGAAAGGCTGAGCACAGCCCAACACAGACAGCCCCTTCCCTGTTAGACAGCACGATGAGCAGCTTACCTGGGCATGCGGGTGGCCTCACCAAACGGAGGTGGGAGAGAAGTACATGATAATAATAATAATCTAAAGATACCACTTCCCATATATTTTTAGTTTCCCATGCTTTTATTTAACCAAGCTACCTAATGAATATAAAGCATATGGCTCAGGCCAGGTACGTACAAGACTTTAGTAATAGTAACTATCTACATTTTAATTATAATGCATATATTTATATTAATCATGGATCTAAATTCCTCTCCAAATATTAAAATTTATAACTAATTTTGAAATTTACAGTACTTTTCTTACTTCTGAATGTGTATAGCATCCATCCCACATGTGGCTGCGAGAGCGTTGACCTTGGGCACATCTGAACGGCTGTTTCTGAACATGGCCACAAGACAGGTGATGACTCAACGCCAACCCACACCTCGACCACAAGCACCCCGTGATCTGACAGAATTCTCACAAGAAAACTAGAAGATATACAGTAAGTAGCCAGTGGAGAGCAAAAGCAACATTTTCTGATTTGGTTTATCTTCAGGCTGATCTTCAAATTACTCGGGAGACCAGCATCATATGCCAACATATTTGGTACTGTGAAAGCAGAAGCTTAAATGCTATTTATTTCAGTCACCATTTCCAAACTGTACCCTTCAGGAAAGGGAAATATATTTAACTTCAGTGTAAACAAAAGTAGCATTTTAGGGGGAGAAACATAGGGAAAGAGGATAGCGAACTGATTTGCCAAAGGAATTTTAATGTTGGATGAAGATATTTTAAAACATTTTTCTGTGAGAAAAACCAACTATGTAAAAGTGCCCCAGATTAAAGCTTACATTCTTTCAAAAACACTACCTTTGTTATCTGCCCGCTGAATGCCTATTCCCACAAGTACAGTTAACTAGACACTGGGGTGAGATCTACTGGCTGCCTATCCACTGCATAGGCCACTTGTGCTTCCAAAAATGGAAGCTAAAGATCTATTATAAGCCTGTTACTTCACTGTGTGAAAATTAAATAATTAAAAATAGCATCACATCGGTAGCCATCCATGGCTGAGTCCTCCTGACCAGGCACAATGGTGAAGTACTTCATCCTGGCCGGCCCACTCATTCCTACAGCTCAGTGGGAAAGGACACAGAATCCTGCGATCCAGCAAGGAAACTGAGGCCATGAGGGTTAGGAACACAGACAGAAGCTCCAAGTCACATTGCTTGTGAACACTGAGTGCTAAGGCACACTGGATGTTCTTTTCCTCAAGCGCACGTGAAATACTTAGCACTTTTTCCCTGGAAAACAATTTACTCATCTGCGTGTTTGATATTTACAGTCAGTACTTCCCTCTGGAAGGTTAACTATGGGAAGTAAAAGAAAGATCAGAGCCATCAATGACTTCATGATCAAGTCAAAAGGATGGTGAAGCAAAACTAATTCAAAAACAGGAAATGATGGCCAGGCGGGAGGCACAGGCTTGAAATGCCCATACTTCAGAAGGCTGTGGCAGGACTGCAAGTCCAAACTTAGCAACTTAGCAAGACCTGGTCTAGCAACAAGCAAGAAGACTATTAAGAATTACAACTCCTAACCCTGTGGTCACAAACAATCCTTTGTGCGCTTTTCTTCCTTCGGCATTCAGAGGTTGGGCCAGACTGAAAGAATGTTAATGACAGGGGAATTAACTCACTCATTCTACAAAGGTTGAGAAAATAATACCTCGCCTAACTTTCCAAGGTGACAGCACCCTGCACAAAGGTGATGGTCACGGCGTGTTTAACACCGATTGAATAGACTGAAACGTACAGTGCTGCCATGTCTGAGTGTCAACGCAGGCTCCACATCAGCATTCAGATCCAACCCAGCAAGAGCTTACGGATGGCAGGCTCTTTCACATTCAGACTAGATAGTCCCAATCTTACTGAAAAGGCAATTCTCCCCCAACGGATTTATGGATTCAATTCAACTCCTATTACAATCATGACAGCCTTTGTGTAGAAATTTACAAGCTGATTCATTAGTCTATATGGAAACACAAAACACCTAATAGGTAAAACAATTCTGGGAAAGAGAACAAAGCTAAGGACTGACCCTTCCAGATCCAAAGTCTTACTACAAAACATTGTAATCGAGACAGTGTAGTGCTGGTGTAAGGACAGACCTACAGAGCAGGCTTCCTATTTGTAATGAGCTCTGACAAAGGCGCCCAGCAAGTCGGTGGAGTACGGATTGCCTTTCTAGAGACAAATGGTGTTAAAATAATGGGGCATCCACTCACTAACAACAACAAAAAAACCTCTTAAATCCTTATCTATCCACAAGATTTGCTCAAAATGGATCATAGAGCTAAATGTAACAGCTAAAACCATGACATTTCTAGGAGAAATGAGGAGAAACTATCTATGATCTATGATTATGCAAAAATGTATTAGACATTAAATAGAGTTCATCAAAATTACAAGCTTTTGTTGTCCTAAAGATACCATTAGGACAAAATAAAGCTACAGACTAGAAGAAAACATTGTTTGCTAATACATGAAAAGATGTTCTCTTAAGAATTTTCCTGAGAAATGAAAATATATATCTATGTAATAGCTTACATATAAATATTCGCCACAGCTCAAAATCTAGAAAAACCCAAATGTTCCATAGTTTATGAAAGGATAACCAAAAATGTCTATCTGTAAATGGCATGAACAAGCACGAAGGACTGATTCAGGCTGTGACACAAGCATCTCAAACACACTAAGGGAGAGAAATCGGACACCAAAGAGCACATGTTACATCATTCCTTTTATATGAAACTTCCAGAAAAGGCAAATCTAGCAGAAAAGTAGAAGGAGATTAGCGACTGTGTGCAGCTGAGGTGGTAGAAGAGACTGGATATAAACAAAAGGAGGTTATGGAATAGCTTTAACACTAATTTAATCATGGGAGTGGTCGCACCACTTTATAATTGACCAAACTTCACATGGATGAATAGATCTCATGGTAAGGATCTTTACTACATTTTTAAAAGGTAATCTAACTTCTATCCACCTAGACTGAGTGCTAAGAGTCTGTGTCCCTCAGCACTGGACATCGATATTCAATCTTTTAAACCAACTGGCTTTAAAAACAAAAAAATCCTCTATCTCACTATTTTTCACAATGTACATCTCTGATTTCCAGTAAAGCCAAACATTTTCATCTACTCGAGTCTGTTATTTGTCCAACAAATGTCTTGTGTGTCTTTTCCACAAGGACACATGAGACTCTTTACAGCAAAACCTTTTCAGTTATATTGATACAAAATTTTTCATATATTTTAAATTTTTAACTGTTTTCTTGCCATACTAAAAATATTCATTTTTATGTAGCCAAATTTAACTATACTTTAAAGACAAATTTTAAAACTTTGTCTCTGATGTTCTAACAAGTAATGTGTATGTACATTTACACCCATATCTATCTCAACATGCCCCCACCCCCACCCTAGTACTGGGAGCTGAAACCAGGGAGCACGAACTATACCCCTAGCCCTTTCGGTTCCATTCTGAAGTAAAATGAGTATTATTTTTTTTTTTTTCTATTTCACCCACTACCTATTATGTAACATAAGAAACTGACCTTCATTTAAATCTTATAAACTAAGAAAGAGACTATACTATTAAAAGTGCTGTAGTTTGAAACTTGTTAAGTTGCCCAACCTGGTCTCAAACTTCCAGTCTCCTTGCCTCAGCCTCCTGAGCAGCTGGGATCACAGCACTGTGTGTCACTACCCTCAGCCAACAGGGGATATTCTTTTGTAAGATTGATTACTAGAAACCTTGAGCATTGTTAACTATGTATTCGTTATGCCAAACCTAATGCTACTCACCAGCTTTTCTGTTGAGGAAAACAGGTTCAATAAAAAGTCTGACGCCAGACTTCCTCCTTAAGCCTCTAAGTGTCAAAAGTCATTACTGTTTATTTGTCAAATTCATGGAAATTGCCTCATTTGAGAATATCTGAGGACACACCAAACACAACAGTTCATACGATAAGGAACTGGAAAAACAAAAGGATGTACAAATGTGTTTGCTAATCATGCCAGGACTGATTCCAGGCCTTGCTGGCTGGTGGCTCTTTGTACAACACCCAGTTGTCACATAATGCAGGACCACAGCAGGCGTTTGTGGATGTTTGACCAGAACAGTCCAGAATTCAGCCACTCACTGTCCCCTACCACCCGAGGCCAGGAATGCTTTCTTTTCCCTACTTCAATCACCTATTCACCCATCATGTAACATTGGAAACTCAACTTTAAATCTTATAAACTTAGAAAGAGAATACTGTACTGCTTTGAAAAATAATTTAGCAGTTATTAAAAAAATCTACTAGGTTTAATGTGGCTGTAGCTATTAAGTACAAATAGATCCATAAGAGTCCTAAGATTTTATATTAACATGATGACATTATGGCCCTGAATTTATATAATTAAGGTCTACACATGCTCAGAAGAGGCATCCAAATGCCTGATGGTAGAATTGTTGATTTCATGTTTAAGTCCCACCCCACCTAGCAACCCAAATTCAATCTCATTCTTTTCTCCTGTTACCTCTGGTACCTTCAGGTACGCATTCTGGAACATTAAAAGCCTAAGTATTATTCAACTGTTTCGTGCTTGCTAGCCTCAATGTGTCATTGTATCACACAAAAGTTCCAAAAGAACGGTCTGTTTTGTTTCCACAGCATTAAAATACTCCTAGGATGCTAGATACTTCCCCTGACTTTCTATACCACTTCTTGCTTTGCAGAACTTAGAAATTCCCTGAAGACTTATTGATTTCTAGAAAGTGAAACAAAGGGCTACAACAGCCAAAGGGCACTGTTAAAGCTGACTACAGTGTAGAGCAGGCAGTTATTTAGCCAAGGAAAATATCAGGGAGTAGTTCACATAAATGCTTTGGCAGTTACTCCAGCTTTACACATCTCTAACAGCTATGTATGGTTTGCCTCAAGTTTTTTTAGCTTCTTTTTTCCTATTTTCTTTTTTTCCATCTCCATGATCTTTTCTTGGTGACGATGGTTGCTAACCTAAGTTCACATGAATTTAAAAGATTTCATGGGCAGCTCTAGGGTTTGACAGATGACCATCAAAAACGTATTTTGTTTGTGACTTCCTGTGTCCAGGTACCAACCTAGATCTTTGGGCTCCACTCACACCTAGAAAGCCTTGTAATTAATCAAGGAGAGGTTTGCTGTTGTTAGAGAACAACGTCTTAGGGTTGGCCAGACAGCTCAGTGGACTAAAGCGCCTGCTTAGGCAGAGTGCTGCGGGCAGCATTCGATCCTGGGGCAGGCTGAGACAGTGACAAGCCTGGGCATGGTGGTGCGTGCCTGGAATCCCAGCACTTGGGAGGTTCAAAACAGGAGAATCACTATGAGTTTGATCTGTGTAGTGAGGCCCTATAGACCTTGTACTAAATACAAAAACAAACAAACAAACGCCAAAGAAACAGATGTCTTGAAGGGGCACACAGCTATGACTCTTCAACGGTCTGTCATCAGTGCCAGGGCTCTTGGCTAGCTCATTCTTACGAGTTGCCTTGTTTCCAGGCAAGTAAAACCATAGTCAAAAGCCAGTGAGTCCCTTAGCTCTGCTCTCCCTTTCTGTCTCCACAGAGTTGGGTGGTGACAAGAGGCAGGACTGTTGGCTTTTCCAACTCTGGCACTTGAACAAAAGTCAAGTTGAGGTCTACCACACATAAAGGCTGCACCACACATAACCTGCTGCTTTATCTACAGTTAACTCCAACTCACTCTGCGACCCATTTCTTGATGATTCTTGATTCTACAAGAATCTCCAACTCTTCATTAATCCTTTGTGAAGACAGTGCTGTCTCTCCAACACCCTCCTTCTAGTAACAACAGAATGAGGAAGCCAACATTACCACAAAATCAGTTTGCATAACGACCCTCATCAGCATTGTGAAAACGCCACAATCCAGAGGTCGTCTGGATCCTGCTAAGCAAGTGAAGAAAGGCTGAGAGTAAGGACGCCTCTCCAGCATCCGCTCCAACCTTTGCCATTAGCTCCAGAGGTGTCTACTAGCTCGGCGAGTGGAACCTCGTCTTTATGGCCTGGTTCCACGGGACACCATCTGCTCCACACGCGTGCGGGCGAGAGAGACGGCGCAAGTCAACGGCGCAGCACGAGGGCACAGTCTGCGCGCATCAAACTCGGAAGGATGCACACAACGCTCGGATTTTGGGGGCGGAGACCTGGCTGCACCGAATTACTAGCGGTGACACAGAAAGCAGAAGCCTCGGAATCGCTAAAACTTCCACCGTCTCCACCACGGGAGTGCCGACCCGCCCGTCTCTAACCCGGCGAGCGGAACCGTACTCGCGGTCTCGTGCCGCTGGAACTCGCACTCACTCGGTGGCTAGCAGACCTGGGAGCGGGCACCCGGGGACCTGTGGCCCGCCCGCCACGGCGCCGCCTCCGGGTCCCCCGCCCG
>NW_004524637.1:7276174-7290470 GCF_000260255.1 Octodon degus
GCGGGGCGACCCCAGCGCAAGCGCGGACGGCCGCAAGGGCAGCAGGCGCCGGAACCGCAACAGGCGGGCGCGCCGAGACCCGTCCGGGGCCCAGGGCTCGCCCCGCGCGCCCACGAGGGACACCCTACCTTCCTCTTCGGCATAATGACCTGCGGGTCGGCGAAAGTGAAGCGACCGGTTGGGACTGCAAGCCCCGGACGCCGCCAAGCCGCGCCGCCGCTCCCGCTCGGCGCCGCCGTCGCCCCGCCCCCGCCCCCTCCAATCAGAAGCCTCGCCGGCCGGTGGCGACGCCCCATTGGCTGGGGTGGCCTTCTAAATTCCGCAAGGACACGCCTACCGCCGTGCCCCGGCAACCCGCTGCGGGAGCTGGCGCTCGGCGGGGGAAGGCGGCCTGGCAAGTGCGCATGCCCAGTTGCGCCGGCCGGCGGACTGCGCCTCCGGAGTTGCGTTCGTCAGGCCGGTTCCCTCCTTGGCACCGTCTAGGTCAGCGCAGTGTGCGTCTTCGTAGGAAGAAAAAAGGGGCGAGAGTGGGCAGTCACTCAAACTCCTGCGAGTTGGGTGTGGACGTTACTCTCTGGAAGGATGCGGCAGTCTCCAAGGGCCTCGGTTTTTCCCTTTATAAATCTAGTGGCAACCGTCCCCCAGGTCGCTTATCCCTGATGTTCTAAAATCCCAGTAATTCATCCCACTTTAAGCCTGGTGTGAAAAGGACATGAGTGTATTTCTTGTAGAAATTAGGGAGGAAATAAAAAGTTTAATTTTAGATTTCAAATATATATTTAAATGATCTTGTCATTTTTAATGCATTGCTTAATGTTTCCAAAGCTTCTCAAAGTTCTGCGTTGTAAAAGTGTCTGATTTCATAAGGCCGGTTTTACTGCGATAGCAAAACCAGGGAAAGACCTAAAAACGGCATTGTAGCTCAATATCCCTAGTAAACGTAGGCCCAAAAGTAATGAGCACATTTCAGCAAATCAACGCGACACCGCTTAAAAGGATGATACCTGACCGGTAGAGTTTATCCTCAGAATGCAGAGTTGGTTTAATATCTGGAAACCAACCGATACAATAGTTAATGTTATTGTTCAATAGTATTGTCGTAATTTGCTCACCTGTCCTGTATGTGCTGAAACAACATACACAAAGGGTTGTTTTTGATACCAGCATGGGGGTTTAAAAAAGTTTGACCTGAATAACTATATTTTTCATATCTCTTTGCTTATTCCTATTTTTCTACTGACCATCTGTTGCCATGCCTAACAATAATGCTTTCTTTCATTTTATGTATTATGAGTTTCCAATTTCAACTGACTAGCTAGTTTCTTTGGTTTTTTCAGTTTTCTGTATTTCGTGATTATTTTTAATACTTGTATCTCCCTACTTTCAGTGAAAGTGGTACCTATATCCTTCTGACCTGCTCTCAATTTTTTTTTTTTTTGAAACATGCTTTTTATTGTTGTCATTGTTGTTCTTTTTGGTAGTCCAGGCGGGCCTAGAATTCACTGTGTAGCTCAGGGCAGCCTTGAACTGGTAATCCTGCTTCAGCCTCCTCTCCTGAGTGCTGGCGCTGCAGGTGTGGGCCATCACATCTAGCTTCCAAATTGTCTGGCATACAGTCCTTGTCAGAGGCGTTCTGCGGATGACAGTATACTGTGTGCAAAAGAAATAAGACAAAGCCAGTTTATTGGTTTAGAATTGCATAAAAATGTAGAGATTTTACCATGAAAAACAATATCTGTAATGAAGATATCTTAGAAGAGTGTTATTAGTTTGCCAAATAATTGGTAGTTTAAAAAAGCCAAGGGAGAGATTTTTAAATGAGTTATTGGAAAATATGTTGGGTAGCACTTGTAGTCTACATTAAATTGTTTTTCTTTATTGAAATTTAAAGGTAATGGAGCGAAGATAAAGCTAAAGTGAATTTTTGCTGTTCTGTTGTTAACAAATGACTCACGCTTGATCTTTTAGTTGATATTTTTCAAGGCCAAATGCTCAATTAACAATAGAGGGGCTGGGGAGATGGCTCAGTGGAATAAGCACCTCCCTGGCAAGTGCAAAGGCCTGAGTTCAAGCCCCGGTTCCACCCCCCAAAAAAAAAAGTAATAATAGCAAGCAAGGGCCAGCAAGACAGTTCAGTGGTCTAAAGCACCTGCTTAGGCAAGCTTAGGCAGGCACAGGGGACCGTGGTTTCATCCCTGGCACCACATGGCACACTAGCCCTACCCTCAGGGTGGGCTGAACCGGCCCCCCTCCCCCAAAAAAGCAAACCAAATTGTGATTATTTTTATTACACATAATGGAATGTTTGCAGTGCAGTTGAAACTTCTGAGTAGGATAAAGAAAGTTGATTTTGAGGAAACTTCAACAAACTTCTTCCTGTTTCCCTTCCTTTCTGGCTCTTTTCCTACTTCCAGCTGCTAGACTCCTATACTTACCCCAGCATTATTCTTTTCTTTCTTTTTTTTTTGTACCAGGGATTGAATTTAGTACCTTGCACTTGCTAGGCAGGTACTTAAGCCACTGAGCTATCTCCCTAGCCCACCCCAGCACTTTTCTTTCTTTCTTTTTTCTTTTTGGCAGAACCGGGGATTGAACTCAGGTCCTTGTGCTTGCCAGGCAAGCGCTTATTCTACTGAGCCATTTCCCTGGCCCCATACCCCAGCATTTTTCAAACAGCGATGCAACCATTCACAGTGTTGTGACTATCACTGAGATAAGGAAAGAGAGAGAAAGAAGTAGAGAAAGAGAAATAGCAAGACAAGAGAAAGAAAAAGGGAGAAGTGGAGCACAAGGGGTATCAGGGTGCATCTCACCTGGTAGGGGTGAGCAGCATATTATACAGTGATGATTTCCATGCATATAAGCACACATGTGGTATACATGTCAGGGGTGTGTGTGTGTGTGTGTGTGTGTGTGTGCTGAGTTGTGATGTGCAATATAGTTTTACTATTGATCTTGAAAAAAATTAAAGCTTTCTACATAGCACTAATAAAACTTGTAGATCTTTGGGTCTCCAACAGTCTGTTCCTCTTCAAATCAAATCCTCCAAGTTTGCAAGGGAGGCATTTTGCAAATCATGTCCCCTTCATTTGTCCCTCCATTACCCTCCAGGGAGGCTCAGACAGACTTTTGCTCTTAATAAGGGCCACTTGTTAAAGAAGTCAGATCTAGAATTTGTTGCTCCTGGTAGCTTTGAAATTCCAGGTTGTGATATGGGTTCTCAGAAAGTCTGCCAAAGAATTTCAGAGTGAATCCAAGAGTGTGACAAAGCATCAACAATCACCAGTGAAAGGTGGCAAGAGAATGCTCTACTTTGTTTGTATTTTATCATCAAGTAATTTGATTTCATGTAACTTTTGAAGACCACCTTGAAGGTTTTTTTTTTTTTTTTTTTTTTGTATTTAGTGCAGGGTCTACAGGGTCTCACTACACAGATCAGACTCAGTGATTCTCCTGTTTTGAGCCTCCTAAGAGCTGGGATTACAGGTCCATGCCACCATGCCCAGTTTCCATCCCTGTCTCAGTGCAACCTGGGAGGCAGGGCCAGCACCGCAGGCTGGGGATTGAACCTTCAACCCCAGTGTCTGCCTAAGTAGGTGCTTTAGTCCACTGACCTATCTGGCCGGCCCTCAGCTACAGTTTTTACAAAGCAATCAGGATGGTCCAAGTGCTGGTCTTTAGTCACATGGGCTGCCTGATAATGCAGATTCCTAGATCCCAGCTCCAAAATACTGAATCAGAATTGTAGTGTGCCTGGGCCAGGGAACCTGAATTTGACATTGTTCTTACAGTACATTTTGAGGATTCTGTTTTTTTTTTTTTTTTTTTTTTTTTGCGGAACTGGGGATTGAACTCAGGCCTTTGCGCTTGCCAGAGAAGCGCTTATTCTACTGAACCATCTCCTCGGCCCCTATTTTGAGGAGTCTAAAGCAGGCCTCTGATCTCAACAAATAAGTGCTCCATGCTGGTACAGTCTTACCTGCTTCTAGGGCTTTTGTAGGTACTGCAGTCTGTGGAGTGACCAGAGAATGAAATGGGAGAATATTTGCATGTGACCTATGTGTGTCCTCCTATGTACTTTGAATCATCACTAGGGCTGGGCAGCTCAGCAGTGTAAGTGCCTGCCTGGCAAGCATGAGGTCCTGAGTTCGATCCCTAGTACCAAAAGCAACCCCCCACACACAAAATAGTTATATTCTATGGTTTAAGGAAGGATAAGTAGAAAAAAGATATATATTTAGTTTTGTCGTGTTTTTTTTTTTTTTTTTTTTTTTTTTTTTTTTTTTTTTTTTGGCGGAAGAGGAGATTGAACTCAGTCCCTTGCGCTTGCTAGGCAAGCGCTTATTCTACTGAGCCATCTCCCCTGCCCCAAAAGATATATATTTAGTACAGATAGTTTTTTTCCTGATACTTTTGATCCTTGTCTGGATTGAGGTGATGAATGTGGAAACTGGATACCAACAGCTGACTGTACTTACATTCTGATGGTATAGATCTATTGAATTCTTTTGATTTTTTTAAATACATTTCCAAGCAGAAGCAAAATTCCCTGGGTGGAGATCTCCTGAGGCCTAACACTGTGCCCCGTGGCTGCACTATGGGTCTGCTTGCTGAGCACTAGCTGCTTATTTCAGTTCTTCCTCTTGAAGGGTGAGGACAGCTGCACACCCGCAGGTACTGAGAGGGGCACCTTCTCTATCTACCCGAGCACGGCTCCAGGCAGCTCCTTGTGCTTCCCCAGGATGAAAATAAAATCCCGAGCCCCAACCCTTCAAAGGGAACCGATGAAGAGCCGGCATCCTGTGAGCCAGTCCCTTTCACAGTGTTACTACGTGAACAACTGGACAAGGTGACTTTATGACATTTTTTGTTTGAGAGAGGGTCTTGCCATGTAGTTCAGCCTGGTCTTGAACTCACGGCATAGCCTAGGGTGGCCTGAAGCTTACTGTGTGCAGCTGTCCTCACCCTTCAGTAGTTAACATCCTACTAACTACTACCTTCCTGATCACAGAGAGGCATGACTCCTCTGATGAGCTGGTTCTGGGTGTAGCTTTGGGGGGCTTCCTATGGCTGACAATCTGTTTCATTACTCTCCTTTCAATCTAGAAGTGTCCGTTTCTTTAGTTCTCCCAACTAGTTCATAAGCCATGTTCAATTCTTGAAGTTTGGCCTCTCTCCTCCTTCCTCAGCCTCCTGAGTGCAGGGATTACAGGTGTGCACCACCACATCTAGTTTTATAGCTATTAGTGGCAAGAGAGACTGGGGCAGTCTGTGGTGTTCCAACAGGAACTCTGTTTCCAGGCTTTGATCAAATTTAATCTCTGGGTAGATTTTTTACCCAAGTGTGTCTCACATTTTTCCCATCCTGTCTCTTTGCTTTGGCTTGTGCTGTTTACCCCTCCCTCTTGTGGCTGGCTAAGCTCGCAGGAGTGGAATTCACCTGCTTTTTCCAGCTCCCAAATGATTGCTGCCCTGGGAATGAGTTAGAAACGCCCAGTAGCTAGAACCAGGCGTGGGCTGCGTTTGTTCAACCTTCTCTTCCTGCCAGATTGTCAGCATATGCTGTGCCAAGAGTCAGCCAGGTTCAGGGAAGCAAAGCAGAGGGAGGGAAATCCCCAGGTTCACCGTGCAGACGTGTCAAAGTAAGAATGACTCCATGCCCCTAGGGAAAGAGCCACGAGGTGCAGAAGATGAGTTAGGAGTTGTCCGTGGCCAAGTCCTGGCCTAAGCCGCATCGTCTTGGGGATGATGGCCCTGGCCAGTGTGTCCTCCAAGGCTCACCCCTTGCTTTCTAAGCCTGTGTCTCAGTTACTTAGTTTTGTTATCATAAGCTCTTTCTCTGTCACCATTCATAGCCATCCTGCCTTTCTGAGTAGGTAGTGCCACTTCTCTTTTCTCCATGAAAGAGGAAGAAGGAGGAGGAGGAGGAAGAGGAGGAGGAAGAAGAGGAAGAGGAAGAGGAGGAGGAGGATGAAGAGGAGGAGGAGGAGGAGGAGGAGGAGGAGGAGGAGGAAAAGCAAAAGCCAGGTTCACAGTTATAAGAATCAAATTAATCATTCTGGAAGCTTTCATTAGCGACTAGGGATGATCTGATGATTTTTCAGTTAGCTCTGTTAATAACTGTTGTGGGACCAGCCAAATAGCTCAGTGAATTAAAGCGCCTGCTTAGACAGATGCAGCAGCCGGGGTTCGATCCCCCCGGGCATGCTGAGACAGTGATTGAGACTGGGTGTGGTGGCATGCACCTGCAATCCCAGCACTTGGGGGGCTGAACACAGGTGAATCAGTACAAATCTATGTAGTGAGACCCTGTAGACCCTTACTAAAATACAAAATACAAAAACAAAACAAAAAACTACTGTATTTCTAAGCTCCTAGGTAAGAGTTCACAGAGGTGGGCCAGGATATAGCTCAGCTGCACAGTGCCATGCTGGTAAGCATGAGGTCAGTCAGGAGGTTGATTCCTGTTTAATGGAGGCAATAAAATGAGTTTTCCAGGTCAAAACAAATTCTAGGCACAGGCTGTATCTATACATTTTAACCAAAAGTGGACAGGAGAATAATCTGAAAATCTGCCATAATCTTTTAAGGTTGTTTTTTTTTTTTTTTTTTTTTTTTTTCTTTTTTTTTTTTTTTTTTTTTTTCTGGTACTGGGTATGGAACCCAGGCAGGTGCTTATGCCTTTGAGTTATATCCCCAGCTCCTAAGGTTGCTTTTAACTATACAATTTTTGGTTTTGTTTTTAAACATGAGCTCATGGTATGCCCATGGGAAATCTCATCTTTTTCACTCTTGCCGTCCCCACTCTCACTGCTGCTTTCTAGAATCTGAAGAAAAAAATTTAAATAATCTCTTACCCTTGTATATAATCCCTAGCTTATGCCTACTTAGCAAAACATTTTCAAAAGTCTTATCTATTTTATAAATGCTTATATATTCTTAAATTCTAGTCAGAGGAGTGAATTTAAGTCTAACTCAATGAGCTATGATCATATTACGCTATATCTTTAAACTTCGATTTTCTTGTTGTAAAATGAAGAAAATAATTGTCTGAGGCAGGTATTGCTGGTTACTTGCCCACTATCCACCCTAACCTCCTTCCTTCCTAACAGAATTCTGATTTCATCAACACTCCTGACCCAAACAAGACACTTGAGTTCCCTGGTTCCTCTGCACACAGAGCTTGCTATGTGACAACACTGGCGCTTGGGGGCGGTATGTGGAAGTCACTAGGCGGTAAATACTGCCCGTAGCCAGAGGCAGGCACGGCTTTCGCCTTGTTCCTTCCCTCCTTCCATGGTGGAAGTCACACACAACACCTAGAAATAGGCAGTCACTTTATGTCCTGTAAAGATGGAGACCACAAATGAAGGACAAAAGAACAGAAAGACATAAAGAATCTCGGTCCTGGGCCTGGATTGCCTCATCTCAGACCACTTATTCTGCATGAAAAATAAACCCCATCCCTGACCAAGCCACTGCGGGTGTAACTAAGCACAATGCAACTAAACACAATCCCTAACCTATGCCTACTTCTCAGAACTGGTGTGAAACTGAAGATGACAGTTATGATTTGTATCTAGTTGTTCCCCTAAAGTCTTGTGCAGGCATCGGGGCAGCTTCTAGAGTTTGTGATCAATTCATGGTCCAAGGTTGGCATAATGGGTGTGAGTGCCCTGGGGCAGATGATCTACATCACAATGTAAAGAAGGGAGCGAGGCTTGCTAGCTGCTGCAGTTGCTGCTTCTCCCTTTGCTCTTTGCTGTTTTCTACCTCCGTGAGCTGCTGCTCTCTGCCATGTGCCACCCTGCCTTGGAGCCAGCTGAGTATGGACTGAAACCTCGACTAACTGTGTGCTTAATAAATCTTTCCTCCTTTAATTTTTTTTCCCAAGAAACGAGAGAACTATAACTGAGACAGTGACCCACTGCAAAGCTGAGAATGCACAACTGGGGGTCCACATCTGCCTGAAGCATGGTACTTAGTATATTATACCTTTTAATAAGAGAGAGAATCCAAAAAAAGTTTAACTTTTTCTGAATCCCTGAGAGCCTGGCTACCTTTAGTGTAACTTTCTTAAAATTACTTTAAGCAGAGATAAAGAACTTTTTGAAGAGCATTTATTTATTTATTTATTTATATTTATTTTTTTTCATAATTTTATTGATAAACAGATAGCAATGAGACAGTTTCAAATCAAATCGGTAGGACAGTTTCAACAACCAACATACTGCATATATTCTTCAATTCTAGAAGTTAATTGCTGTACAAGATGTGGACTTGAGATCCTATTTACAAACACCATTAGAACAAATCATTCTATTCATTAAGAGAATGTAACTATGTATCCATCCCAACCACTTTGAATACACAGATACAAAGTGGACATTCATCTGTATACCTCTTTTGTTCTAAGTTCCATTATTTGAATATTATAGGTGTATAAACTCAGCAGAATACTCTAAAAGAGTCCAGTAGCTCATAATAACATTGGGTCTTCTATTTAACCGGCAATGTTCAGAAATTATTGACCTGAGTCCCCCACAGCTCAATATAACAGCATGGCTTTACTTCCTATATTTCGACTTCATACTTTTCTACTGGATGGTTAAGACCAAGATAAAGCAGGACCTATGCAACAAGAGTTGTAGCTTTTGGGTCTGAGAAGGTCAGTGAAATCCCCTCAGGATTGATCCTGAGATCCTGTACCTCAGATTGTAGAACCTTTGTCAGTGTCAGCCATGTGGATGAGTCACGGCCATTGCTTGGCCAATGTGCTCTCTGTGAAAGCCTGAGTGAGTATTTTCTCTCCATGTGACTCTCCTTAGGCACACTCTACATCATCGATCACTTTCCTCTTTGGCCCCATAATCTCCTTGATCAGAAAATTTGGGACACTACCGAGGTACATGATGTTACAGTACAAGTTCTCATAGTCCTGAGTCTTAATTGACCTTAGAAGGTTAGGGTCAAAATGTTGGCTTTCCTTGCAGCCCTCCTTTTTCTCTAATTTTGGTCTGCAAACTTAGGTTGTTAACCATCCAGAAGACAAGCTTATTTTTATTATCAAACGACTGAGGCTATTAAGCTTAACCTCACTATCTCTCTGCATTTCAAACATCTTAGGCATAACATGGAACAGGTATTTTTCATCAAGTATTGATATGTTGAACTTTAAGTCCCTACAGAATATGATAAAAAACATTTAAAAATTAGATTATACTTTAAAAATAGGATAAAGAATTATATGCTTCTCATGTTTGCACATAAATCCAAAAATCTCACCATATACAACCTTGAAGCAGGACAGTCCCACAATATTCCTTTTCCTATCTCTTGCTTTCATTCATTGAACAGTATTTATTAATGTCACGGAGTGCAACACCTCAATAGTAGCCCATTGCCGTACTTTAAGGGAAATGTTGGATTATTGCGCAGACGCGACTTTGTTGTACAACATGTGACTCCTTATAACAGAGACTGGAATGTCGGATTAGGTGGGATTTTGTGCGTGGAGGGTGGAAGGAGGCACATAGCTATGTCTGCTAAAACTGCTGCTTCTTGTTTTCCTATAATAACATCAGCGCAGGTCCCAGGATCCAGCTTTGTGGGTTTTAAGAGATAAATCTGCCCACCTGCATTCTATAGGCAAGACTGCTGCAAGTGTGATGTGGAGCCATCAGGAAAAGCTCTTCCTGACCTAGAAGGCATTTTTATTTTCCGCATCCTCCTAACTACTACCTTTCTGATCACAGAAAGGATGACTCCTCCGATGAGCTGGTTCTGGGTGTAGCTTTGGGGGGCTTCCTGCGGCCAACAATCTGTTTCATTACTTTCCTTTCAATCTAGAAGCATCCATTTCTTTAGTTCTCCCAACTAGTCCATAAGCCATGTTCAATTCTTGAGTTTTGGCCTCTCTGCATTGGGTGGAATGGCTTGTGGTCTCTTCAGTGGAGTCCAGGAGAATGGTGCTTCTCTTAGAACTGGCTTCTGCATATTTGTAGCTTTGGGAGATGGGCTCTTTTCCCTTTGAAGATGATTATGGAAACAGATGTTGAAAAGGAGACTGTGTATGCCCTTGAGTGACATGCGGGGGATCAAAACCTTTTGAAGACCCTCCCCTGGATGTAGAACCCAAGTGAAAATTGGCTTTTACTTAAGCTGCTGATATTTGGGGAAAATTGTTACCATAGGCTTACTTATCTTTTTTTTTTTTTTTTTTTTTTTTTTGGTGGGGGTGCTTATTTGTCTTATCCTGAGAGGACATAAAAGTTAGAATATAACAATGAGTTATTGCTGCTTTCATAATGGACTTTCTTTTTCTTGGTGGTACCAGGGATCAAACTCAGCCTGGTACTTATGCCACCGAACTATCTCCCCAGCCTCAACATGATGGACTATTTTAATATGTGGCTTTGGCTTAACAGCTGCTCAGGGAATTGGGAAGCTAGTACTAAGGACTGGAGGGACAGAAATCCATATTTCCTTTTTTTTTTTTTTTTTTGTATTTTAGGGAATGGTCTACAGGGTATTCAGGGTTTCACTACTAGATCAGACTCATAGTGATCCACCTGGTTACAACCTCCCAAAAGCTGGGATTACAGGCGCGCACCACCACACCCAGTCTCAATTGCTGTTTCAGTGCGCCCTGGGGATGGGGCTACATGGCAGGCCCAGGGACTGAACCCTGGTCCCTGCGCCTGCTTGCAGGCACTTTAATCTGCTGAACTATTTGGCCAGCCCTGATGGAAATCCATGTTTCCTAATGGCGAGACAGTTGACAGAACTGTCTGTAGTAACCTGGAAGAGAAACGGTATACCTAACTTTGGAGAAGGGGTTCAGAAAAGATTACTATTGCTGTTTATTGGCATTTATTTGATAAAGTATTATAAGAAAGACAAGAATGTGAACTTTTAAGGTTAAGCCACAGATACTCTTAGAATGTCTCAGACTCAGGGACTTATAAAGTCAGGAAAGGCAGCTGCCTCTCAATCCAAACCATAAGAGATATGCTTACTGAGAAACAAAGGTCTATTAAATCTCAATGTTGAAGCAAAGATCAAATAACTGATCATATGGAAACATGTCTTTCATTTATTTTTTATTTTTTATTCTATTTTATTTTTATTTTTTGGTGGAACTGGGGATTGAACTCAGGTCCTTGCACTTGCCAGGGAAGTGCTTATTCCACTGAGCCATCTCCCCGGCCCCTTATTTTTTATTTTTAAAATTATTTATTTTTAATGTTTTTGGTACCGGGTTTCACTACACAGCTTGGACTTGTAGTAATCCTCCTACGAGGAGGATCAGCCTCCAGCACTGGGATTCCAGGTGTGTGCCACCATGCTTGGATTTGGTCGCTAGCTCGGTGTGCCAGGGTGCAGGGCCAGTGTGGCCTGTGGTGCTGGGGATCGAAACTTAGTCCCTGCACTTGCCTAAGCAGGTGCTCAGTCCGCTGAGCTATCTCACCAGCCCCTTTCCTTTCAATTAGACCTAAATGACTAAAAAGCATTCACGGTGAATGGCAATATAGTTTTTGCTGATGACACTTCGTGGAACCTTGCATTGAGGGTGGAGGGTAAGAAAGGAGAGGGACAGGGAGAGGGAGAGGGACAGAGAGGGGAAGGAGAGACAGAGATATTGAATAGGAAGAAGCATGGAAGCAGGAGAGAGGATGGAAACATACATGCGTGTGCAGATGAGTAGCTGAGGAGTCAACCAAACGTCGCTTTGTAAGAGCATTTTTACTCGCATTAGCTGTCGTGACCTAGAGAAGTGTGACTGTGGCTCTCAGAAACTTGAAATGACCTGAGCCTCTCTGTCACCTGCAGGCAGGAAGTAACTTAGGCAAGCTGCCCAACCTCCAAGGCAAACCTATTTTTCATCCAGCGACCAAGGAGGACATTCCCCAGTCCTGGGCATCAGTGAACAAGGAAACTTGCTATAGTTTATGTCCAGATATCCTCTAAGACTCTCTTGTGCCCATAGATGGTCCTTTTGGAAGGTGACTGAGTTATGGGGAACTATAGTTAATTTGCAGTTAGGAGGTGGGTCTGATTGAAGAGGCGTGCCACTGGGCATGATCTGCAGGGGTAGGTCTCCCCCAGGCCTCCCTTCTCTTCCTCCCTGATGAGACGTGAGCAGGCTGTTCTTTGCTCTGCACTTCTGTCGGCTGGTTTCCTGCCATTAGATCCAGGCAACCATGGTTTAGAAATGTGAACCAAAATAAACTTCTCCTTTAAATTGTGGATGGCACATATTTTGTCCCAGTAACGAGAAAGGAGCCATGGCAAATTTTGCTTCTAAACATGGCTAGTTCCATGTTACTGGGTTCGGGGTTGCTTGTCCTTCTTGCTGGAGTTAGAGTTCAGGTTCTTCTCATCTTGCACAAAGAATTAGATGAGATAAGCCAAGAATGGTGCCAAAAGTTTATTGGAAAAGTGAGAGGTGAAGGGGTATGGTCTGGGAAATCAGCTCTGGAGAGCCAAGTTGGGTAGAGTAAGAGAAAAAGAAGACAAAAGAAAAAATAAAAGTACACACTGCATTTGGG
This sequence comes from Octodon degus, assembly GCF_000260255.1. Taxonomy (NCBI): domain Eukaryota; kingdom Metazoa; phylum Chordata; class Mammalia; order Rodentia; family Octodontidae; genus Octodon; species Octodon degus. Next base: position 7,288,726 of record NW_004524637.1, read on the forward strand.
TAATTCAGCATAGACTACCGTGAGAAATCCCGATGGCAAGTTCTTAGCATCTGTGTCCTTTTTGCAGTCCAAATCTTGAGGAAACCCTTGAGAACTGCTTTTCAAGGGTCCTGAGAGGTGGTGCTAGAATCCCACACCTCGGGCTGCCCTCAGGTCTGGGCCATCCTCTTGGAAACCTGCCTGAGTTCTCCAGAGAAGTCCAGGTGCAGAGTGTCTGGAACTGTTCTCTGAATGGTTCTGGGATCTTGTACTTAGGAGATTGCACCCACTTCCCAGCCAGTTTTGCCATGCCCTAATCTCCTGCCTTTTACCAGAGAAGTGGTGTGGGCATACCTAACAATGTGGCTTAATTCCTTGGGACTGGTTTTTGGGAGGAGCTTGGAAAGGAGATACCAGCTACAGGAGACTTAGAGTGCTGCAAGCCAAGCTTGATGGGAGATTGTGACTGGAGCTCAGAAGAGCAGGGTGGTCACAGAAACAAAGACAGTAAAATACAGGCTCTGGAGGTGTTAGTTAAGAACAGAAACTCAGTTGGCAGCAGGACTTGAGACCATAAATGCTTTACTGTGACAGAAAATTGTCCACATTTTGCTTAGGTTAAGGACAGAAGACTAATTTATTGGAGTAAATTTTAAGGTAGCCCAATGTTCAGGTTGGGGCATGGGTAGTGTTGTTCACTTTTAGCAGCTCTGTGTTGGGAACTGAACAAATGGTGCACTGAGTGATTTTAAAAGTTTTCATTTTTCCCAGAAAGAAAGCTCCTGTAAAGTTTCATGAGAAGAGTTGTATTGCTGCAAAGGTAGTGTTAGAAGAAAACCAGAATGTGCAAGTTACCACCTGAACCATTTTAGGTGTACTTTTCACTACTATCAAGTATAGCCTATGGTAAAACAGGTCTCTATAACTTTCTTCTTGCAAAACGGAAGCACTACCCATCAAACAAATCTTCTTTACTTTCTTCTCCCAGACCCTGGTAACCACCATTCTGTTTGCCTTAACCCCTTTCTGAGAATTTAACTACTCTAGGTTGCTCCAGCAGCAGAACCAAACAGCCTTTGGTCTGGGGGTGGGGGGAGGGTGCGGTGGGCTTAGTGTACTTAGCACAGTGTTCTCGAGGTGCATCTGTGTTGCAGCAAGTCATGGGATTGCTCTCTTCTGAGACTGAATGACATTCCTCGGTCCGACTGTACCATCCACACATTGATCCACCGTTTGGGTGCTTCTTCCCATCTCTTGCTGATACACATGGTGCTGCCGTGCTGGACGCCGCCGTTAAGAGACCTTTTGCTGCTGCCACAGTAGGGCAGCACATGCCAAAGTGAGGATTTTTAGTCTAGGTCCCTAATTATAAAAAACGGCAGAGAGCCCTGGTGACCCCAGAGGGACACGCGAAGCCTTTGTTTTAAGCCACTGACATTTGGAAGCTCCTTTTCCTCAGTGAAAACTTAGGAAAACTTCAAAATTAAAATTGGACTCGAGAGCGCAGGCCTGGCGAGTGAGTGAGACGACCTGGAGCCCTCCGAATCCTGAACAGACCCAGAGCACAGGCCCGGCATGTGAGTGAGACAACCCAGGGCCTGCGGATCCTCATTCGACCCAGGCTGCAGGCCCAGGAGGGAAACCTTCAGCAGAACTCCCTGCAAAGAGGCTAGAGGCAAGACCCACCCAGCTGATTCAGGAGAAGAACATCTTGCCAGAGTGACACAAAGGGTGGAAGTGGAGCACAGCAGCCAGACCCCAGCCAG
>NW_004524637.1:7292080-7320254 GCF_000260255.1 Octodon degus
TTAGAAACTTTAAAAAGTATATTTCCATTTCTGTTGACTTTAAAAAAAACCCAGAGGTTTGTACCTATGTTGTTTATTTATTATTTCTTGCCTATATCTTATAACATGAGAAAATACTTTGAAAGTAACAATACACAATGTACTAACCATTGTTACTCTCCTAAAATCTTGTTTTGAGATTTTGTACCATTGTTTTTATTTTTTTCTTTAAAATAAAAATAACTGGTATCAAAAAATTAAAAAAAATAAAACAGAAAAAAAGAAAGAAAATGATGAATTCCTTGAATGAGCAATATAGGAAAGAAATAGAATGCATGAAGCAGGTTCAAAATGATTTACAGGGAATTAAAATCTCAACCACAAGCTGGCAAAACCATTTGAATGAGAGTGAAAATAGACTTTCAGACCTTGAAGACACCGTTGCAGCCAGTGAAAAGGTAAGAAAAGATCTCTTAAAAATAACTATTTTTTTGTATACAGCAGGAAAAAATAATTCAACATCTGCAAGATGATGCAAAGATGAACAATGTAAGACTAATAGGCATCAATGAGAAGGAGTCAATACAAATGAAATAAAAAGAATATGGACAGAAGTAATAGGAGAAAATCTCCTAAACATGAGGAAACAATCTGACATTCAGATAACGGAAGCATACAGAACTCCAAATAACATCAACCCACTTAAAACCACACCCCGACATGTAATAATCAAGATACCAGAAATTCAGCACAGGAACAGTATACTAAAAGCTGCTAGAGAAAACAGATCACATTTAAAGGAAAACGCATCAGAATAATGGCAGATTTCTCTTCACAAATCATCAAATCAAGAAGAGCATGGAGCAAAGTGCTACAAGTCTTGCAAGAAAACAAATTCCAACCCAGACTGGTATACCCTGAACAACTCTCTTTCAAGTTTAATGGAGAAGTGAAATACTTCCATGACAAAGAACAACTAAAGAATTTCATAACAAAGCCAACCCTACACAGACTACTAAAAGATATTCTAGAGAGGGATCAAAATGACCACAACTCCATGAATGAAAATAGAAAGAACCCACCAAATAGGGCAAACAATTAAACACAGGAGAAAAAAAGGTATACAACAACAGTCTTTCAATTATTCTTTTGCACACAGCAGCCAAATATTTCCATCAGCATACTCTACAAATGGACTTCTCCTGCACCTTATGGGTCATGATTCTGCCCAAGTCCACAAGGTGGATATCAAGGAAAGTAGTAGTTCAGTCCCACAAGTGACACCTGGCCACCAGTGAGCATCACGGACAATGTCCATGTCCACCACATACGAGAACTTCGTGCGATATCCTATCCCCAAACTGTTAGAAGTGCTAGTCATATATTTGTCATTCCAGTATTTTTGTTGTTTTATTCTTAGTAATTCTTTACTATCATGAAAACTTTTCTTAGTTGATATTTTTGTGTATATTAACCTAATCAAATATTATGTGAGTACTCTGAATTGATCACAGGTTTGTACATATGATACACTACATTCTGGCCTCTTAGTTGGACTCACAATTTAATTTCAATTTTTAAATATTATTTTGAAATATTTAATTTAGCTTTTAATTAATATTTAATTTTCTGAAGTGTTTAATTTTAACTTTTGTTTTATGGTTTATACTGTTTCTTTGACTTACAATCTACTTGTAAGACATGACATGATATTTTCTCCTAGGATTAGCAACTTTAGAAAGTATACTTCTATTTTCCATTGATATTATATTAGTTTTTCTTTGTCTTTTACACACACATATGCACACAAAAAATATGTATATAACCTAACATCTTGTAGAAATCTTCAATGACCTTTAAAATGGGTTCATCTAATATATTTTACATAGTCCTGCATCGCTACCATTTTGAGAGCTCTTTATTCTTTATCCAGGACCATGTAGCAACTTTGCTTGCCTTCTGGATTATGGTCTTTGTTATTTTCTATATGCTATGTCTGGAGATATGAGAATACTTCGAGTTTATGTAACTGGAAAATATTTTACTTTTAGTTTTCAAAGGTATATCTGCAAAGTAATATTCAATGATTACAGATCTTTTTTTTTTTCTTTTTCAGTCCTTTAAATAAATAAGTCTAGTTTCTTACCCACTTGCTCTTTTTTTTCTAATGTGGAATAAGATGCTATTTAAATTTGTTCTTCCATAGCTAATATTTTTTCTATGTATATGCTTTAATGATTTTTTTCTTTACAATTTTTTGGATAATTTCATTGTTGTGTATCTTGGTATGATTTTATTCATATTTCTTGCACAAAAGGTTTATTTTTCTTGGAAATGTGGTGCTATAATTTTATATCTTTAAATATTTATTGGAGCTGGAGAGATGGCTCAGTGGTCTAAAGCACCTACTTGAAACAAGCTTAGCAAAGCACAGGGACCGCAGTTCAATCCCCCAGCACCACATGCCAGCCAGCCCCGCCCCCTGGTGGGCTGAGCTGGCCACACACACACACACACACACACACACACACACATTAATAAATGTAAAAAATAAATAAAAAATAAAAAAATTAACTGAAAAATGTAAATATTTATTGCCTACCCCATTCTACTTTGAGAATTCTAATTATATGAATATAAGTTTCTTGATTTTGGCACAGAGTGAACTATGATATGACTGATCTATAAACTCTTCTTCATGTTTATTTTAGACAACTTTTATTATATTCATCTAAGTTTGTAAGTAATTTTTTTACAATATGCCATCTATGATTAATCTCATGTATTCATTTCAGAATTATTTTTCTAAAATTCAATCTGCCTACATCTTATATCTTCCACATATTTGTCTACAATTTTTAATTTGCTATATAATTATTGATTTTCAATAAAGTTAATGAGTTAAAAAAAAATGGACTCTTGGGCTTGCTTTGGCAGCACATATACTATTTGGGCTCTCCCAAGATTTGTAGAGAACTGCAACAGCGACTCCCATGAGGTAGGCTGCAATATCTGAGCACTATGCATCGCCCTACCCCTTGCTTGACTACATCTGCTTTGTGCGGTATTTTTCAGTGTGCATAGCCCTGGCTATACCCACGACTTCTCCTTTAATGAGCCCAAAACTGGAGAAATCCTCAATCCCACTTTCCATTTCCTGCCCACCTGCTTTGATTTTTGTGCTTGTCAACTGCATTTCATTTTATGTGTTGTTTGGTTATAAGCATCAAAACGGGGGCTGGCAAGATAGGTCAGAGGACTAAAGCACCTGCTTAGGCAAGCGCAAGGACCACGGTTCAATCTCTGGCACCACACACTGTGCCAGCCCTGTCCCCAAGGAGGGCTGAGCTGGCCAGAGTCTGGGTGTAGTACACCTGTAATCCCAGCACTGGGGAGGCTGAAAGCAGGAGGATCACCACGAATCTGAGCTGCATAGTGAGACGCTGAAACAACCAGATACATTTTAAGAAAAGCATTAAAACTTTTAGGTAACAGTGACTAAAAAGATAGAAGTTGCCCCTCCCCGACTGCAAATGGCTGAGCTGGCTCCATGACAAGGTGGAGCAGCGTCTCCTCTCCCCGCGCTCTTGCCCGTGTTGTGCACTTTCTGAATCATGGTGAAGTGCCGGACCACCCTATGCCTCAGCTGTGCATCTTGGCCAGCAAGAAGAAAGACAGTAAAAGAAGTGACCTTTCAGATAGGTTCTACAAGCCAAATATCTCACTTCTGGCTCCACCCTCGGGTAGAATATGGTCACATTATGGACATCAAAGGAAGGCCAGGAAACATGGCTTCTATTCTAGGCAGTAGTGTTCCCAGCTTGCAGTAAATAACACGAAGATTCTACTTTTGAAGAAGAAAATTGCTCTTGAACTGTACCTGGCTATGGTGAGCAGAATAACTGTTCCTCCAAAGACACTCTAATTCCCAACACTCATAGGAGCAAAGCATTGTGAAGATGTGACCAAGGTTAGAACTCTGGGTTGTCCAGGTCGATCCAAACTAATCATGTGAATTACTAACAGCATCTGTCCCACCCGTGGTCAGAAGGGAGCCATGAACGTAGAGAAAGCTCCGGTAGACTGCCTAGGAGAAGGGCCTGACCTGCTGTTGCTGCCTTTGAAGGTAAAGAGGTGGGACCACGAGCCAAGGAATGTAGGCAACCAGGAGAAACTGGAGGTGGCAGGGGAACAGATTCTCCCGGACTCCAGAAAGGGACACAGCCAAGCCAGCACCTTCATTTCAACCCAGTGAGATCCACAGTGAACTTCTGACATACACAATTGAAAGGTACTACATTTTTGTTGTCTTAAACCACTAAATTTAAGGTAATCTGTCATGGAAGGAATAGAAAATTAATAAAACAACAGTCTCAGCTGTACTGCCCCCTAATGGTCACCCATTTAAATATCTGCATGCTCTTTCACATGCTACATAGATTCATCTTCCTTCTTTTCTCTTTCTTCTTTCTTTCTTTCTTTCTTTCTTTCTTTCTTTCTTTCATTTGTTCGTTCTTCTTTCTTTCTTTCTTTCTTTCTTTCTTTCTTTCTTTCTTTCTTTCTTTCATGTGTTCAGTATAGGGTCTCACTATGCAGCTCAGATTCCTAGTGATCCTCCTATGTTCAGCCTCCCAAGCGCTGAGATTACAGGAAGGCGCCACCACACCCAATTTCAATTGCTGTTTTAGCATAAATTTGTACTCTAAACCCCTCCTATCATTTGTCCTGCATTCATGGCTGCTTTGGCCACTGTACTGCCTACTATAGTTTCAGTGCTGTTTAGGTGTCTCCTGCAGGTTTCCTGCGATTAGAGGCCTCGTGGCGGTCTTGGGAAAGGTGCTGGAGCCACTAGAGGTGGGACCTCCTGGGAAGTGACTAAGTCCCCAACTGGGGACTGTGTCCCCCAAAGGGATTGTGAGACCCCAGTTTCTTCTCTGCTTCCTGCCTCCAGATCTGACCATGTGCTTCCAAGCATGCTTCTGCCATTGTGACCTCCCCTCTCCCATTCCCCATCCAGTACTGCCCAGAGCAGGACTGGTGAAGATGCAAGACCTTGACCCTCCAAATCCATGAGCTCAATAAACCTCTTTTTCCTTATATGTAGCCTATTCAACATCATAATGTTGAATAGCTGACTAATTACCAAACACCTCAGAATAATAAAGATCACTGTTTTTTTCTGGTTTTCTTGAGTTTCACTGTCAATTCCCCTCTGGCACAAGGACACTTTGGGCAAGTTGTTGCATGTGAGAACCACTTTAGAAGACCCATTTGGCTTTGCTCTGCATAGTCTGTAACTCATGTCCCACACAGGGTCTCTGAAATGTAAGCCTTTGCAATGTAAGCTCCTTCCGGGATCTCCCGCCTACTCCAGCATTTTATACTAGCTTGATGAACAACTCTTCCTGGTCCAGGAAGAAAAGGCTCATGAAGCTTCACCTTTGCTTTTGACCCTAAGGAGAAATGAAGACACTTTGAAAAAGAGAGTTTAGCATTTTGGTTCCATGATCTGCGAGCCAGCATTGTGTCCAGTGCCATCACCCTTTTATAAAATACCCATCTGGGCTCCTTTCCTGCATAGAGACCTCTTTCAGAGTCAAACATGGACAGGCCAGGGCGCTGGGAGTGGAGAAGCGGCCATTCCTCAGATGCTGCCACACAGAACCCTGTGGCCTGCTGCTTTCTTCTATGTCAAAATGGCAAAATTAAAATAATGGTTGTTTTAAAACGAATGGCACATAAATGGTGCCAGCATGTTTGGTGGCATTTTTCTTTTTAGTCCTTGGCATAACTAAGCATGCAACACATCTGTCTTGCTCTAGATAAAATGTAGAAAGTTGTGATGGACAGTCACACTGTTAAAAAATTATAACAAGCGATTTGTTTTGTTTTTGTAGTGCTGGGGATCAAACCTCCCCTACAAAAAGCCATTTTTAAAAAGACAGACAACTGTTTGTCTGTTGTCCCATTTGCAAAGCAAAATGGGTCTCCTCCTAAAGTGGTTCTTACACGTGACAAGTTGCCCAAAACGAGGCGTCCTTCTACCAGAGGGGAATGGACAGTGAAGCACAAGCAAACCAGAAACAACAGCCATCTCTACTTGCTGAGGCGTTCAGTAATTAGTCAGCTATTTAACACTATGATGAAATACCTGAGACAGGCTACACATAAGCCTGCCGGGTGTGGTGTTGCATGCTGTGAGCCCAGAAATCGGGTAACTGAGGCAGGAGGATCACGGGTTCAGTGGCAACACGGGCTACATAGTAAGACTGTCTGAAAACAAAACAAAACAAAACAGTTGTTGAAAGTCAAAGTCCTAATGAAACGTTTCCGGAAAGACATCAAATCTTAGAAATACATAATGATGACTGTAATCAGATTCTTTTTAAAAAATGACTCAAAATGTTATTTTTCCAGCAAAACTATTCAACACTTAAGCTAATTTCTTTTCTTTTTTTTTTTTTTTTTTTTTTTTTTGCGGTACCGAGGATTGAACTCAGGACCTTGTGCTTGCCAGGCAAGCACTTATTTGACTAAGCTATCTCCCCAGCGTTAAGCTAATTTCTTAAAGATTGTTTTTTAGTAAATTTAACATCATTTTGCTTGACGTGAGAATATAGATGCTCAATAGTCAGGTACTGTTGGTTTTTGTTTGTTTTGTATTTTGGAGACATGGCCCTACTGTGTAGCTCAGCCTAGTCTTGAACTTGTAGTGGTCCTTCTGTCTCAGCCTTCTGAGTACTGGAATTATAGGAATGCACCAGCATGTTTGGTGGCATTTTTCTTTTTAGCCATTGGCATAACTAAGGATGCAACGCATAATCTTGTTGAATGAAATGATACATTATAAGCCTTTTTTAAAAAATATATTTGTTTGTTACAGCATCTGACTATGCAGCTCAGACTCATGGTGATCGTCCTGTTTAAGCATCCCCAGCACTGGGATTACAGGTGAGCACTACCATGCCTGGACTCAGTTGCTGGCTCAATGTGCCCCAGGGGCAGGGCTGGTGCTGCACATGGTGCTGGGGATCGAACCATGATAAGCTTAGCACTTGCCTAAGCTTTCCTAAGCAGGTGCTTTAGTCCGCTGAGCTATCTCGCTGGCCCCTGTAAGCCAGGTTTTATTTAATTCTTATCATTCATATTATTCACAAAAGCCTGAGAAGCAAGTGTACACAGCACTACGCGACCAGCAGCAGTGCTTGGGTGCCTACAGGCCCACTCTCGAAATGTACCTTGGAGATCCAGCAGCCGCGCAGGAGAACAGCCTCAGCTCACGGTCACCTGTGCGCTGCAGTCCTGCAGCAGTGGCCAGCTGTGCATTTCCTGTACCTCCCAGGAATTCACCGTTGTGCTGCTCAAATAAGGCCAAAAAGATACCCCCAAACCCGACAAGAGAAATTAAGTAGTAAAAAATGAGATTTCATCACATAGTACTGAACTCTGGGGAATACATGCAATTACAATATTTAGCATGTTAAAAAGCATCTCCAGGTCATATTTGCCCCAAGGATGCTTATTGATAATGAATTTAAATACTGTACAGTGGGATCTCAGTTTATGAATGCTTTTGTTGGTGAACAATTTGGTTTGCAAATGGAAACTTTGTTTTTTGGCATGCTTGTTTTTGTTTGCAAACTCTGCACCAGGTGATAAGCAGGACCATTTCCTGCCCCCAAAAGCACATGGTCATCTTTTCCAGAATTGTGGAATTAATTGATGAACCAAGCTACCACTTTAATAGATAGCAATTGTTCACAGAATTAACTTTTTGAATAGTGCCTGATGGATCTATTTGCCCTTGAATTGCATAATTTTAGGCACACACAGGGTGACCCCACTGCCCCCAGTTACCCTGACTTGGTGACAGAAGCCAGTGACCCAATACTCATTTTGTCACACTTTTCCTAGGAACTTCAGGGATCACCTTGAGCTCTGATATTCAGCCCGAGGTCTTTAAATAATTGCAACAATAAGAATTGGTGTGTGAGCTGTTTTCCATTTCAAAAGGTCTAGACAGAAGCATGCTCAAAACAAAATAAAACAATTATTGTTCAAAAAGCATATTTTTTTGAACAAAGTAGATTGCACAAGGTTTCGTGGTTACGTACCTTTAGGAAGAGAGGTGGTAATGACAAAATTTTAATTACTTACCTCGTTTAATAATCTGTGGAGACCTACAGGGTCAAACGGATTTCTAAGGGCAGGCAACGGGTTCATGACGGAAGCAGCACTAAGTCCCACGATTCAGACTAGGACGTGCTACACCTCCCAGCACGTTATTGCTGTCCTCAGCAAGAACAGCATTGAGTGCTTGTACCCTGCGTGGCATGGTGCCCTTTTCTCTGGTGGACTTAGCGTCGCTTGCACACCCGAGGCTGTGACAGCTTCTGCTGCCGGCAGCCTGGGAAGCAAAATGCTGGCCCAGCATTACTGACAGACCCTGAAAGCCCATGTTGTCTGTGACCACTGAGTTGTGCTGTGTTGACTGTGGCTTACAGTGATGTCCCCGAGGTGCTGCACATGCTGGGATGGGCTCTGCTGTATCACGGTGTAACAATATTTAGGAGAGTTTTAGCATCTCACCACATGTCTTACATGGTAAGGTAACAATGTGGCAACCTTCATCCAAACACAGTTCTGTTTAGTTGGACTTTAAAATGACATGTCTGAAAGTTCAAGGGCCAGAGTCAAATTGTTTGTTACTGTAGTTTATATTTGTTACAGTTTTACTTTCATCCCACCAAGCCTTTTCCTACTGTCATGCTATCAATGATTATTCTTTGGACTACTCAAGTTTTTAAGAACACATAATGAATCAATTATGCATTCATCTGGAAATTTCAGTGGGCACCTAATATGTTCCAGTTTGCAAGATAGCAGAGGGGACGATAAAGCTTAGATTCTATAGAACTTACCAACAAAACAAATATGAAATGCCAACTGGGGTGCCGCTGAAGGAAAGTTTGGGGATATTAATTTATTAAAGGCAGATTTGATGAAATTGGGCATAACAGTGAAATTGGGTAAAAAGGATTGCTCTCTGAGAAAACAATTAACCAAGTCTGGAGAAAAAGGCTGAGCCACAGCAGGCAGGGCGGAGACTTCCAGGCCGCAGAAGAGCAAGCGCAGAGTCCCGGCGGCACAAAGAAGCACAGTACAGTTGGGAAGAGCGCGGCTGGCGTGGGGAAATCCAGCACAGCAGGGACTGGGTACACCGGGTCTGTAGGTAGTGCTGTGCCTGTGGGCTTTGTTCTGAGAGCAGCTGAAAGTAGAGATGGAAGCGGGTGGTCACATTTGCGTGTGGAGAGCCACGCTGACAGCGTGATGAGCAAAGCGAAGGCCAGATGCGAGAGTTAAGACTCAGCGGGAGGTTACATGGGGGTAGGAGGGATACGGCCGAGCTTCTGGGGCCGTGGAGGGCATTTGCCCCAACAGGGTGTTCCTGGGGTGCCAGAAAACATTAGCTCGTACAACAGTTCATGGCCCTCCAAAGCTCAGCCCCATCTGATGAATCTGATTCCTTAGTATTTAAAGTCTATGGTTGGGTTTTGGTGTTTTGGGGTGTCAGCGGAACAGCACTGGTACTAACTTCGTGGAAGACACAGAAACGGGAACATCAGTCCTGCCAGGCTGTTGGAGTGGTGGAGTGTGAGTGAGGGTTTCTCGCTTGCACAGGCACAGTCTTGGTCTTGTAGTTGCACTGCAGGGGGTCCTGGCGGTGGCTTGTCACCCATGTTTAATCCCCATGCTGCCGTGTGTTTCCTGAACCTGCAGAATTAAACTATGATAGTCTATGTTTTTACTTAATTTGATAAAATTTAGCTGACTTATTCATTTATCAGTTTAACAATAACCCACAACTGTCGGACCAACTCTTATTCATTTATCAAATGCTTAAGTAATCAGCACTATCTACATGGATATCTAGATGCCTAAAACAGAAGAGAAAAAGCCCAAAGTTAAGTGTACTAAAAATAATTTTAAGAAAAATTTAATTTTACAAGTGGCCAGGGAGATAACTGAGCTGTCTAAGTGCCTGCCTGGCAAGTGCAAGGACCTGGGTTGGATTGATACCACATGCTGTGTTGGCCTAGGCTGGTCCCCAAACCGGATGTGGTGGGGCATGCTGTAATCCCAGTGCTGGGGAGGCTGAGACAGGAGGATCACTATGAGTCTGAGCTATGTAACGAGACCCTGTACCAAGTAAATAAAAGATTAAAAAAAAGAGAAAAATAGTTTTCAATAGTTTTACTTTTATTGAAAAATTATTCTTCATATTTGATTCCACTGTTACTATTATGTGTTTCTATAAATTGCTCATTTTTGTATATAATTTGATTTATATAAACATAAATCATATTCACAATTACTCAGAATGTACAGTTTTAAAGTTAAAAATAGCTGTTGGTAGCTTTTAAATTTTTAGTTCAAGCTTTAATTTAAAACTTCATGTAATCCTTCTTAACTCTGTGCTGAATAGAAAGGGTCAAGTTCACGCTTACAGCTCCATGGCATAGTACATCACAGCAATATGGTATAATTGAAGTATAGACCCTTCAGAGGTGGTGGACTAGAAAAAAGTAGTCTAAAAGGGTTTTTTTATGGGATGATAGTGAAGAAGTAGATTAGTAGGATGGCAGGAGAAAATGTAGAACAGTGGGCCAATTGCAGGCACTTTGGGGGCGCTAAGTCACTACGAGTTGATGATGAATGACATTCAAAAGGCATGAGAGGGGAAGATGTCAATCAAATATAGCTCCTAGGTCTGTCTCACATAACAACGCAGATTCTGCCACTGAGAGTGGTTCTGCCAGCCAGGGGATGGTGTGGCGGTTAGGCTCACTTGTCAGCCTGATTGGCTGGAAGCCCCCTATAGGATTAGTAAAGCACTTTTGGGTATATTTGGATGGAGGCAGCACCCTAGGGGTCCAGAGTTAGTTCCTCCCCCCCCCTCCCTGCCCCACTGGCCAGCTGCCTTGAGCTAGGCAGTGTGCTCTGCCCCGTCCTCCACCCTGCCCCTCCTTCCCTGGGCCAGCCGACCATGGACTGAACCCTCTGATACTGGGAGCGAAATGCATCCTCCCTCCATTCAGTGACATGTGCTGGGTGCTTGGTTCCAGTGACAAAAAGCTAAAAATTGGAACTAGAAGTAAGTCTGCTGCTGTGACGGTACCCAGGCATGTGGCTCTGAAGCTTTTAGAACTGATTTGCAGGAAGAGTTTGCAAACGTTGGAAGATGGAGGCTAGAGAAGCCCCAGAGCACTGTAAGCAGAGGTCGGCAGGTAATTCTGGTCGGAGTTCAGAAGGTCAGAGTGCTGAAAAGAGTGTGAACAGTGCAGGCCAGGCTCAGGAAGGTTCAGGGGCAGTGAGAACTGTTGGAAAGCGAGCTAGAGGCCAACAGGCCTTCATTCTGACAAAGAATTTGTGTATGTCTTACCGATGTCCAAAACTCCACCAGTTGAATTTCAATGCAGAGGAGAAGATGTCAAGGCAGAAAAATGTTCAGGCTGTGGCATGGCTGTTGCTGGTTGCTACTAGCCAGATTTATAGTGAAAATTAGGAACAAAACCTAGCAGAAATAATCAAAAACTTAAACTTTGGCCAGGAAAGCAATGTGTATAAAGATGGAGCCAAAAGGCAATGTGGCTGCTGAAGAGCTTAGTGTCACTAAGAAAGACCCATATACTGTGAAACACGACAAGTAGGAAGATGCCTTTAGAGCATGTCAGGAATTAGAAATGCATCATCCATCACAGGCTTAAGCGTGCAAAGGCACAGATTTTTCATTGAGTTCCAGGTCTGTCTCCTGAAGAAAGGCCTTGGAGGGAATCGGTACCATGTGATTCTTTTCAATATTTCTCAGGCATCCAGGCAACCAGAGGCTGCTACAGTCATGGTCAGAGGTGGCCACACTATTGTTCCAACTGGCGGTAAGCTTTGGTGTTGTTGATGTGATGCAGGTGACACACAAAGTGCAGGTGTTACCAGGTCATGGAGGCTGTGTGGGCTGAAATTAGCCAGGCTTAGGTGGGAGCCACCCAAAGCCCCTTCATCTTTAACCATTGCATTGTGAGCAGCTAAAACTGGAAATTGACCATATATGGAGGGGTAGGATAAAGCCTCACTACCTAAAGCAGTCAATCTACCTGAGTCCTGAGAAAAACATCCTACCTGGACACTGTGGGCTATTAGTTGCTAGGCAGCCTTGTGTCTTGTAACTTTATTTTTGTGGTATCAGGGATTTAGCTCAGGACCTTGCACTTGCCTAGTGGGTGCTTGAGCCCCAGCCCCTTGTGTCTTATAAGTTTGCAAAGGTATAAATGAATGCCCCTCTGGTTGTTCTGGGGGCCTTTGCCAATCAGGCTTGGTCCACCAGGTGACCTCAGCTATTGCCTCTTGTCTTTATTTTCTGCCATTTTCTCCTGGAGACTACCAAGAGACCAGCAGATCTTTACACTGTGTGCCCTAAATGCTGGATGTGGAGCCAGAAGACTTAATTTTTTTTTTAAATGTATTTTAGGGAAGGGTCTATGGAGTGTTCTGGGTCCCACTACTAGATTGGGCTTGTAGTGATCCACCCGTTTACAGACTCCCAAGAGCTGGGATTGCAAGTGCACGCCACCACGCCCAGCCTCAATTGCTGTCTCAGCATGCCCTGGGGGCAGGGCCGGTATGGCAGGCCTGGGGATTGAACCCCCGGCCCCTGAGCCTGCTTGCAGGCACTTTAATCTGCTGAGCTATTTGGCTGGCCCAAAAAGACTTAATATTTGTGCTGGTGAATTTCAATCTAGTTTTGGCCCTATTCTGTGTTGTTGCATCACTCTCTGTGATGAAAATGTTTACCTTGTGCTATTGTATCTTGAGATTAACTTCTTTTTGAATTTTATATAGGGGAAAAGCTAAGAATTTGCCTGAGTCTCAGAGGAGACTATGACTTGCACTTCGAACACATACTGAGACTGCTAACCACTTAACAGTCTACCTCAAGGGTCACTCAGGCAGGGCCTTTGTTTACATGTTGTTCCAGTATTTCAGCCTGTTTCTTTTGATTGGTGAATTGAGACCATTAACATTGATGGTTAAAACTGATATGCATTGATTTATCCTTGTCATGCCATTTTTCTGTTGTGGGTTCCTCTTTTCTCCCCCTCTGTTCAATTGCTTGCCTTGCCCAGCAGATTCATTACGTAGGGATTCATGGAATTGTATTGCGTGTTATCTCTTTCTAGAATGTTCTTCAGAATATTTTTAAATGGTGGCTTATGGTCATGAATTTCTTCAGGTGTTCTTTGTCATGAAATTACCCCATTTCTCTTTCAATTTTGAAGGATAGTTTTGTGAGGTACATCCATCTGGGCTAGAGGTTGATTTCTTTTAGGTCTTGAAATACTTCAAGGTATCCTTGACTTGAGGGTCTGTGTTGAGAAGCCTGCTGTGATTACTAAAGGCTTGCCTTTATAGATGATTGCTTTTTCTCCAACAGCTTTTAATATTCTGCTCTTGTGTTGGATTTCTGGAATCTTGATTACTATATGCCTTTGTGTAGGCTTTTTGATCATGGCTAGTTGGAATTCTATAGTCCTCAATTATCTGTGTGTCACATTTTTTTCCATGCTTGGGAGGTTTGCTGCCATTACTTCTTTGAATAGTCTTTTATGTCATTTGTACTATTTCCTGATTTTTTTTTCCTCAATTCTGATCAAACTTATGTTGTTTTTCTTTGCATATCGAGCAGCTAGTGGATTGATTTTTCATGATGCCTTTCTATTTTTAAGAAGTTTTTCAGGCTGGCCAGATAGCTCAGCAGACTAAATCACCTGCTTAGGCAGACGCAGTGGCCGGATTCCATCCCCAGAGTGCTGTGCTGGCCCTGCCCCCAGGGCACACTGAGACTGTGATAGAGACTGAGCACGGTGGCGCATGCCTGTAATTGTAGCACTTGGGAGGCTGAAAACAGGAGAATCACTACTAGTCCAACCTGTGTAGTGAGACCCTGTAGACTCTGTACTGAATAAAAATTAAAAAATAATAAAGAGTTTTTCTTTTCATTATCACCAGCCACAATCCTATTTTCTTTCTTTCTTTCTTTTTCTCTAACAAAATAGCTATTTATTTATTTGTATTTAGTACAGGGTCTACAGGATCTCACTACACAGATCAGGCTTGTAATGATCCTTCCTGTTTTTCAGCCTTCAAGCACTGGGATTATAGGCCTGTGCCACCACACCCAGTCTCAGTCACCTCTCAGTGTGCCCTGGGGGTGGGGATTGCACAGAAGGCTGGGGATCAAAGACTGGCCCCTGCATCTGCCTGAGCAGGTGCTTTAATTCGCTGAACTATTGAGCTGGCCCTCCATGATCCTGTTTTCTATCTTATATCATCATCATCATCATCATCATCATCATCATCATCATCATTTTGTATTTTAGGGAAGGGTCTACAGAGTGTTCAGGGTCTCACTACTAGACTGGACTCATAGTGATCCGCTTGTTTATAGCCTCCCAAGAGCCGGGATGTGCCACCACACCCAGTCTCAATTGCCGTTTCAGAGTGCCCTGGGGGCAGGGTTTTTGTTTGTATTTAGTACAGGGTCTACAGGGTCTCACTACACAGATTAGACTCGTAGTGATCCTCCTGTTTTCAGCCTCCTGAGAGCTGCAGTTACAGGCGCATGCCACCACACCCAGTCTCAATCACTATCTCAGCGCACCCTGGGGGCGGGGCCTGCACAGTACACTGGGGATCAAACCCCAGTTCTTGCACCTTCTTAAGCAAGCACTTTAGTTCACTGAGCTATCTGGCTGGCCCTTCGATCTGATATTCTGTCCTCATGTTGGCTCATAATGGTGTAGATACTTTTAAGTGCAGTTTTTTAATTTCCTGCATATCTGTTTGAATCTGTTTCAAGGGTTCCAATTCCTTCCTATATTGGCTATTGATGGTCTTCATCATTTTCCTAAGCGCCTCTATTTTGTACACCTGTATCTGCTTTAGTGTCATTAACCGTATTCTGCATTATGGTCACTGTCCTTGTATTTACTTGAGAAATTTGTTCTGTGTTGATTTTTTAAAAGCCTCTTCTACTTTGTTACTTCTGCCATTACCACTGCAGAGTCCTAGTGGGTAGCTTTTAGTCTGTTCTGCCTCTTTCCCCTGGGTTTGCCTTGCAGGAGCTTGAGGGCTGCGGTGGCATTTGGCTTCCAGGTCTTCTCACCTTCTTTCCAGGTTGAGTCTTATAAATTTCTCATGGCAGGTAGCTTTATTGCTAATGTTTAGAACTTCAGGAAATGACTGTTTCTCAGAGACATCTTCCAAGTGTAGCTGGCTTTTGGGCTTTGAGTGTGTCACAAAAATCTCACATTTTAATTTATTGGAAATGAGAAGTTGCTGCCTATTTTAATTAGCCCTTGGTTCTTTGGCACTGGAGTAGCGTATTGTTTATGACCCTCAGGGAATCTCAGTTTTGGCATACTGAGAAGAACTACTGATTAGAACAATTATGTCATTTTGGCTACAGTAGTAAATCAGCAATAACAGTAGCATCAGACACAGCCTAGAAAATGATAAATCATGGTAACTATTTATTTGCCACCTTTATCTGCATGAATTAGGTTTGTAGTTGTACAACAAAATTTAAGGCAATCCAGAAAATTGTGTACAGCACATATGCCCTCAATATGGTGATTTTTACCCTCAGGGGTAAAAATTTAAAAGGGTTTGGGGGAAAAATTCAGAAATAGAAGAAGAGGAAGAGATTAGAAGCAAGGCTGGAGAAAAAGAGGATTCATGAACTTTGGGAAACTGTTGCAGAAGACAGGAGGGAAAGAAGAAAGAAGAAATAAAAATAAGGGCAGAGAAGAAAAGCACCAACACTACTAGGAACAATATTCACATTCATATAAAAACAGGAAGAAGCAATGAAAAAAAAAGGAAAAGAAGAAAAAGATGTCTCCTTTAGGGCATGTCTCTGCTATCATTGGTAGCTCCCAAATCCATATTGATTAAGTCCAGGAAACCAGCTGTAGATTCACCATGTGGCAGCGTGTAATACCAGCAGGCCTTTGCCTGTAGTTCCTGGGAAGTTCAGGCTAGCTTTTGGATGTGAGACTGGAGCCTGATTTGTGTAGCCTGCAGCCCTCCACATGCGTCTTTCCTGTTTGACCAGGCTCCACACTGGCTTCACCTGGGCTCCTGGACGTGCTGCCAGCCTCAGCGCAGTTCTGCCACAACCTGGTACTGGGAGCCATGAGATGGAGTGAGCCGGAAGCTGTTGCAAGTTCTGAGGTGAGTTGGCACCTCTGCAAGGCAGCAACCAGACAATTATCCTCTGTGGGAGGTGTTTGAGCCTAAATAACCCACCACCACTGCTGTGTGTTCTGTCCAGGGCTCCATTCCATTGCTGCATTTCTCCAGAGTCCTGTGGGGTTGGAAGTCACTACTCAATGTGTGTGTGCAGATTGGACCACCCCTCTCAGGCATTGAGTCAGGGCTGTGAGACGGCTTGCCACCTCTGTCTTCTATGTTGAGGCTTCTCTCTTCTTTTTCCCCTTGGAGGATCCAGGGGACCCACTTCATTCCTTCTTTTCTTCCTCCCATTGCTACATTGCAGTGTCTGGACACCAAATCTCACAGAAGCTGTTTTTCTGCTGTTCACCACTCTGCCATCTTCCCAGAAATTTCTGACTAGATAGTTTGTACAGGTTTCAGTCCATAGTTTATTGGCTCCAAGGTGGGGTGTCATTGCATTGGGGCATCCCAAAGGGAAATAGTCCACAGCAAGCAGGCAGGCAAGAGCACCACGCTGCCATGCCAAGTCCTTTCTTGATTCTAGTAATTTAAGTTCCCTCTCTTTTTATTAGTCAGTATAGTAAATGTTTATCAACTCTTTCACTGTCTTCAAAGAACTATTTATTTAATTGATTTTCTGTATTATTTTTCTATTCTCTTATTTATTTCAGCTTTGGTCTTTATTACTTAATGCTCCTACCAGCTTTAGGGTCAGTGGAAGTTTAGGTCATTTTTATTGCAAATATTTCTTCTTTCAAAATGCAGCTCTCTGCAGCTAGAAATTTCTCTCTGATCACCACTTTCATTGTACCCCCTGGGCTTCGGCACGTTGTATCTGCGCTTTCATTTATTCCCAAGTTTTTCTAATTTCCCTTGTGGTTTCGCCTTTGAATCACTGGTTCTTTAGATGTGTGTTGTGTAAGGCCCACATATGTGAGACTTCTCCAAATTTCCTTCTGTTTTTGATTTTCACCTTCATTTTATTGTGGTCAAAAGGACATAGCTTATTATGATTCCAGTGATTTTAAATCTAGTGACTTGTTTAATGCTTTAAAATATAGCCTATCTTCGTCAATGTTCTATGAACACTTGAGAAAGCACATTCTTCCGCTGTTATTGTGTGAAACAGCAGATAGCTTTTGTGGAGTCAGCTAGCATTTAGTATTTTTAAGTCTATGTCTTCACCAGTCTTTGGTCAATTTGTCCACTGATTATGGCATGGAGGGCTTCATCTCTGTCATGGAATTATCTCTTTCTTCCTGCAAAGTTTTCAGTTTCTGCTTCATATCTACAGAGCTTCTGGTAAGCATTTGTTGTCCTTTCTGGTGGACTGACCCTTCAGTATTATATAAGATCTAGTTTTCTTTACCTCTTGTCTTAAAATTCATTTTGTCTGATATTAGTATAGCCACTATAGCTTTCATTTGGACAAGAGAAAAATGATTTTTCAATGTAAAATTTGAAGATATATGAAAAGTATTGGGGCTGGGGAGATGGCTCGGTAGAATAAGTGCTTCCCTGGCAAGTGCAAAAGTCTGAGTTCAATCCCTGGTTCTGCCAAAAAAAAAAAAAAAAAAAAAAAAAAAAAGAAAGAAAGAAAGTACTGTGAAATTCTAGTGACTTCTACAAAAGTGAGAGAGCAGGTAACCCAGCCGGGTACGATGGCACCCACAGTAATACTAGCACTCTGGGAGACTTAGGTAGGGTGCTATAAGTTTGAGCTCAGCCCATTCAGCAAGATCTGGTTTCAAGGAATGAAAAGGGCTGGCGATACAGTTTAGTGTGAATGTCCTGCATTCCAAAACTGAAAAAAAAAAAAATTAGGAATGTAAAATGATAAATGCATAAATGATAAATAAATGAAAGAAGGAAAAGACAGCTCTACTAAAGAATTCTGAAAAGGAAAAAGAATTCTGAGAAGGGAGGAGAGGTTGCTTCACTCCGTGAGGATTAGCCCTGGAGGAATCGTCCCTTTTTTGCCTTTCAGTGGAGAGCAAGGCTTGGGTGTAGGCTGACACATTTTCATCAGGAAAGAGGAAGCTCCTGAGAGCTTCTGTTGGTTTTTTTCTTTTCTGTGGGTAGGCGTCAAGGCCAGGTCATCCTCTGCAAGGACAAGGTTGTATGTAGGAGTGCCACTGAAGCTAGTGGCTGTAGCAGCGTCAGTCATCACGGGGACTCATTTCAAAAAACCTGCTCACGTTGCCACAAGTGAGAATCATAGCGTGTGTCAAGCCTAGCAACCAGGAGGCGGCTCCAAGCAGATCACCCAGCAGCAATCAGAAAGGGAACAACAAAGCAATTCAGTAACCAAAGCATCGCCCAGACAAACACGGGGCTGCGGCGAGAGGAGCACCCCTGGGACCGTGCTCTGCTGGGTCCGATTCCGAGGTGCCGCAGCACTGTGCTTCCCACTCAGAGCTAGTAGGTGCCCACTTTGTATGCCAGGTTCAACCAGAAATAGTCCCCATCTTCAGTGAAATAATAACGCGAGTGCACGTCTGAACTCTGGCAGTGTGCGGTAGTGTGAGGCTGAGGTCCGCGAGCGCAGAGGAGGTGGGCCCTCGCGCACACGGTCAGGTGGGACTGCCTTTAGGGCACGCCAGTCAGGCTGTCCATTCGGCAGTCGAGCTCCTAGGCCAGAGGCAGGCTTGCTTCATGGTAACATAGGAATGGAAATCTGTCTAAGGAGCATTCAAAGTCACAGGCTTAAGGAAAGTCAAGAGGGTGTAAAGAAGTAGCGTAAAACTCCAGGCAGCACTAATATTTAAAGGAGGGACCAGAAGAGGAGGAAGATGAAAAGAGTTTGTGGCAGTCCAAGAAAGAGAAGCAAAGAAAGGGGAGGAGAGGAGACCATGCAGGGGTCCAGGGCTGCAGCGCACTTCACAGCATAGAATGAGCTTCGAAAGGGAGAGGAAGGGCCGGGAGATAATTCAGCAGAATGAACACCTGCTTTGGCAAGTGCAGGGACTAGGGTTCGATTCCTGATCCTGCATGCCATGCCAGTCCCATCCCCAGGGCATGCTGAGCCATTGGTACAGGTGTGGTAGCACATGCCTGTAATGCCAGCGCTGGGGAGGCTGAAAACAGGAGGATCACAGTGAGTCTGAGCTGCGCAGTGAGACCATGCACCAAATACACAAAATGAAAAAAAAGAAAGGAGAGGGGTCACTGGGGCCACTGACAGACAGACCAACTGAAGAGCAATCTGAAGAGGGAGTTAAAACAATGGAAGAAGAAGGGGGAAGACACGGGAATGCTTACGTGGTGTTGTAGAGAGGATATAGCAGGCCTGCAAGCTGCTGTTGTGTTGGTCATCCCAGGGACCAGAGCTTTGAGTCCTTGGGCACATCGTGAAGGCCGTATGGTCCAACCCTGAGAAGCCAGGAGAGGGAATGCAACGGAAGCTCTCAGTGGAGCAGTTGCCAGGTACAAGGTGACATATATATATATATATATATATATATATATATATATATATATATAATTTCACTTAATACCCACAAACCCTTTTAAAGATGTTATTTTTAGCTTACGATTCAGAGAAGTGCTAAAAGTAGGTATAAGTGAAGTGGCACTGCCTACTCAACTAGTATTTATCTGCTGGAGTTTTATGGCCACAGGAAGACCTTGTGTTTGTCTTGCTTATAAATCTTCTAGGTCTTGATTTTCCTTTGTTTCTTGAGATAGGGTCTCCCTATGTAGTTCAAGCTGGCCTTGAACTCCCTGTGTAGAACAGGCCAGCTTCAAACTCTTGGCAGTCCTCCTGTCTCAACCTCTGTGTGCTGGGATTACAGGTGTGCTCTGCCATCTTTGGCAGATCTCTAGGTTTTGAACAGCCTTTGGCTGCTGGTTTTCTGTGCTCTACCTAAATACTTCCTTTAGAGTGGATTGCACTGTTTCACTTTGTTTCTGTTACTGTAATGTAGTGCTGGAGGCAGGCTAACTTTATAAAAAAAAGAGGTGCATTCAGTTCACAGCTGTGGAGACTTAGGCCATGGTGATGGTCTCCCAGCATCATTGTGGATCTGTGAAGACCTCATAGGCAATGCATCACGGTGGTGGTGGTATGTACTGGTCCCATTATCATGTACTGGTCCCATTTCTGCCTTTCCCAGGTGATCTGCACATTTCAACCAATGTTCTCTCTCTCTCTCTCTCTCCCCCTCCCTCCTTCCCTGACTCTCTGTCTCTGTCTCTGTCTCTGTCTCTGTGTCTGTCTCTCCCTCCCTCCTTCCCTCCCTCCCTCCCTCCCTCTTCCTCCTTCTGTCTCTCTCTCTCCCTCCCCCTCCCTCCCCTTTCCTCTCTCCCTCCCTCATTCCCTCCCTCCCTCCCTCCCTCCCTCCCTTCTCTCTCTCTCTGTCTCTCTCCCTCCCTTCCCTCCCTCCCTCCCTCCTGCTTCTTCCTCTCTCTCTCTCTCTCTCTCTCTCTCTCTCTCTCTCTCTCTCTCTTTCCCCCATCTATCTTCTTTTTTAGGCCATAAACTGTGATGATCATTTTGCATCTACTTAAATCCCTATGATGAGTTTCTTCCAACTGGAGAAACCACCTCTGAGCAATGAGTTTAAATCGCTCATCTGCAGCTCACATTCTCCTCCTCAGGGTGAACTGCATGAAGCTTCCTCCCTGGGCGTGGGCAGTTCCGTGGAGGCTTTGGGTGCTCACCAGAGCTACCGTGGACTGAGTGTGCTCTCCTCGGATTCGTATTGTGGCCCCAGGCATGATGGTGCTAGCACGTGGGGCCTCCACGAGACAGTCAGCATTGGGTGAGGGCAGGAGAGGGCAGCTCACGAATGGAATTAGTCCTTGTAGTAGAGTCACAAAAAAGCTCACCTCTGTGTTTTCTCTGCCTTGGGAAGACTGAACAAGTTGGTGGTCTGCAAACTATGAGAACATGCCCCAGTGTGAACATACTGGCACTCTGGTCTCAGGCTTTTACAAGTTTCTGTTGTGGTAATTTGCTATAGCAGCCTGGGTAGACTGAGACACATTTGTCTTCCAAGCCCACATCCGGGCAGCTAGAAGCACTTTACCAGCTCTCTGTTGCTGAACAAAGTGACCTTGTAGAAATTCATGCTTAGCGCTGAGCTGCAACCATTTCAATTTCAATAGCATGGGAACAAAAATCATATTTAGTTTAAAAGTCACAAGCTGTATGTTCATGTTGACAACATATTAAGATTAGAGCCTGCAATCTAATGTCTACTTTGTATAGGGTTTAAGAATTCATTTAAATGCTATCTTTTTCCTGTAGGCCTAAACTCAGGTTAGAAAAGCTATTAGAATTTAAAAGCTCACCAAACACTGATACTACTTCTAAGTGATCCCAGAACAGACTATAAGGACCTCAACTTGGAAGGCCACTGCGTTCATTTCTCCCCCTTTGTGCTTGAGGAGCTTCAAGCGTGAAGGTACAATGGCGAATGTAAGTATTCCCTGTACTAAAAACAACAGAACATTAACTTGTATTTATTTGTCCTAACTAATCTCTGGTTTCATGATAAACATGTATAACCCACTTCTATCTGACAATCCTGATTTTGTGGGGACGCTATGGTATTCTTTCTGAACTCCACATTGTCTGATTTTGATGTATAAGGTTATTTTTGAGGGAACAAACAATATCTTTCTATTTCCACTTCCCCCCGGCTATTGGTATGTCATCTACAAGAAACATGAAAGGACTGGAATCACCTTGAAAATTTACAAAGTAATGGTATTTAAGAAATATTTTATTAAGAAATTCAGAAAAGCTGGAATGAGAAATTGGCTGTTGAAATGGTCATTGGTTGCAAAATAAGAAACCATCAGAAGAAGTGATTACATATGGACTAATGTTGGTAGGCAAACTCTTCAAGCTTTAGGAGCACTGTGAGAATATGTGTATCCACTTTTAGTCTGAGAGTAGCTGGCTAAGTGAAGGTGGATGAGTTCCAAGCTGTCAGAGAACACGTCCTAACAGCCTGAAAAGGCAGTTGTATCAGAATCTAGAATCCTTAGTGAATGGCCAAAGTTAAGGGAGGAAGAAGCCTTAGTGAATTTTGTCATAGAGGAAACACAAAAAGGCAAAATAGGAAGAGATTCCAAAGAAGTTAGAGGAGGAACAGCTCAACACCTGTGTCCTTGTCACAGAGCAGTCTGGCCAGAGAAAGTGAGAGCTGAGGCTGGCTCGGTGGTACACAGGGCTACGCTGCATAAGGCTCTGGGCTCAAGCCCTGGGGAAA
This sequence comes from Octodon degus, assembly GCF_000260255.1. Lineage (NCBI taxonomy): Eukaryota > Metazoa > Chordata > Mammalia > Rodentia > Octodontidae > Octodon > Octodon degus. The sequence goes on from NW_004524637.1 coordinate 7,314,574, forward strand.
GGATGGAGGGAGAAGGAAGACAAGGAGGAGGGGGAAGAGCAGGAGGGAGTGAGGGAGAGCCAGAGAAGGTGAGAGCTGGACGTGACCTGCAGAGCCCCTGCTCCTGTCTCCTCATTTTTAGAGGACAAAATTAAGACTCAGAGAAAAGCTATTCCAGGCTAGAACCAAGATTTGAACTGAGAAACTTTGTTTTCAGTTTTGAGAAAAAAAATACATATTCCTTAACATCATCTAATAGGTTTCATTATTTGTTACTAAGGTACTACAGAATAAAAATGACACAGTGAATGTGTGTAGACATGTGCAAATGAGCAGCATGATCACTTTCCCTAATTATATTGAGCATTTGAAAAGAAAACATTTGTGTGCAGCCCAGAGAGAAGGCTTGTCATCCCTTAGAAACCCGCTGACCAGATTCTAGCTTGAATTCAAAACTGGCTTAGTCCTTAATTGTGGACAATGCCTACTGACCCTCCTCCAAGAAAGGTATTGGCAGGGCCTCGTGCTTTTGCCCCTCCCCTGGGTAGGACAGGGACACTCTTACTTGCAAACACAAAGCCATGGTGGGAAATGAGGGTCAACACCCTCAAGTTCTTGGGCTTCCTGGTCCCCCCTGCCGGGTATCTTCAGTAGGACCCCCAACCTGCAGCAGCAGCTCCAGCTCCCAGGAACCCATCCGGTGGGAAGGAGGCCTCCCTGCTCCTGGTGACAGTGGTGGGCTTTCCTGAGGGGGCGCCAGCTGCAGGCCAGGGCCTCTGAAGTGGCTCCTCTGCTAGATTCTTCCAAACCCTGAGCACTAGCTCTTTCAGCAACACAACAGCTGCCCATTACAATTTCTAGAGCCACTTTGTGTCCTGGTTCACGTTCCTAAGAAGTCAGGGATTAGAGCCAGGACAAATGAACCATTGTCTCCACGGACTACGTGTGTAAGCTGAATAAGCAATGGAGTGATCGTGCTGTGTGTTCTGCATTGCGCCAGCTGTTGGCCTACACTCTCATTTCTCCTCACACAAATGCTGTGATGTTGATTTAATAACCATCATTTTACAAGGCAGAAGACAGCCTAAGAGACATTAACCAAATTGATCAAGATCATGTAGTAAATAAATTGATCTTCAAACCCTGGCTATCTAATCTCAAAGTCTGTATACGACCTTCACCGTGGGATGAGTATGTCTTCCACATACGTGTTATTGCTTTTTGTAAACAAATGTCTAGATGTGTTTTTCTGAAAAACTACAGGTTCAAAAGTTTTATGTCAGTTATAGTAATACAGTATCGCATAGGATGGGATAGAACTACTGTATAGATCTATAGTATAGTTTGGGGGGCTTTAGATGGATAGCATAGATAGATGTATAGTATAGCTCCAGGGGCTATATTTTTCTTTTCACCACATTGAAGGTAGCTTGAGTGCCACATGATTGTTACATGATACAGTAATTTCAAGGTGTTCTTTCAAGAGTCCAGATTTTGCAGTGTAGCTCAGTGGTAGAGTACTTATAGTATACACTCCATGAATTTGATGTCCAGAAATACTAAATCAAAAAAAGAATCTGCTCAAAGCTTTTTAAAAAAATATAGTAGAGAAAAATGGTTTATGACTTGATAGAACATCAGACCTATGCTGGTGTTTTAACAGCATTCTGCTGTCACCGAGGAAGGGGCTCCGTCTGTGACATCCCCTAGTATCGAATGAACACTGCTGCCCCTCTCAAGACTGGTACGTTAAGACTGTCAAGTCTAGCTGGCTGTGGTGGCATACACCTGTAGTCCCAGAACACAGGGAGCTGAGGCAGGAGGATCACAAGTTCGAGACCAGCCTAAGCAGCTCAGCTACTCAGTGACACCTTGTTCCAAAAGAAAGAAAAAAGGTGGGGGGAGGAGCCAGTGTGACAGCCTCATTCCTCAGTGCCTCAAATCCTCACACACATGCTAAAAAATAATGTGTTCTGCCACACACAAATTTAAAATACAAGGTAAACTTAAGTTAACTGCCAGATTATTTTGTTCATTTATTTATTAACCCATTCAATACATTATTATTGGCTTCTGACATACATACAGTTAGGACACTGGAGAAACAGCCTTCAAGTACGAAACAGTGTTTCTCAGTGCCAGAAAATGAAACACCTGACCCATTTCTCCTCCTGTTCATTCCTTGTCATTGGTATTTCCACTCTAGATACTCTTCCTCAGAAGAAATGCTGTTAGAGATGAAAAAACAGAATCGGTTATCAGCTCACACCGACGGCCCTGCAGCCCCGCCTGGACTCCGGCCTGTGCTCTTGGCTCTGGAGATTTCCGCATGAGGGCCACAGACACCAGTGCCACTTGGTTCAGCACCTTGATGGCGCCTCCATCTGGGCACAAAGCTGGGATACAGGGAAACAACCTCAAAGCCTTCAGTTCTTCTTTTGATGCTAAACAAAAGCTACAACTATAGGCTTTGCGGCTATTCTATTTTACAGAGTTAGGAATGAACAGGGAGGCAGGCTAGAGGGATGACTATAGAGTTTACCCACCGGCTGTGCTGCTCCCTCCAAGATGGGGCTTGCTGCCACCTGTGGGCCCGCCCATGTCCTTCCAAGCCTGTGTTCCTTCTCTTAACACACCAGTACCCTGAGCCTGGTGCCATCTGCTGACGTCAATTGTCCTGCATTCCCACAACCAGGCTCTGCCTGCCTGGTTAGGCAGCTGGGAATACGGTTACTTTGCTTAGCATATCTCTCAGTGGGATTTGCTCTGTCCAATAAAAATCTTTTCTCCTTCATTCAGCAAATATTTATTATCAGGCATTGTTCCAGGACCTAGAAATAGAACAGTGATCAAAATAGCAACAACAAGGAAGAAAACCCCGCCTTCGTGGAGGTTCGCATCTGGCAGACAGCAAAGCCCAGTGACCTGGCTTCCTGCTTTCTCTGCCATAGCCTGATCCTTCCCTGTAATAAAACTTTGATTTCCACAATGCTTCGTAGTCTGCAGTTCCCCGGCAGTGGAGGGAACCTTACAGGAGAAGGTGTGTTAGGAAGAAAAGAACCTGGACCGAGCAGAAGTACAGGGAGGTTGCAGAAAATGAGAGACAAGTTGAAATTTGCAAAAAGTTAAGCTATAAGCACATTTGAAAAACTTTATTTAGAAAGAGAAAGAAGGAGGCAGCGGATCATAGGGTTCATTGTTGAAAGATAAATTGGTAGAAATCAGACGGTTCAACCTCCGTTGTCCCTGTCTCCCTGCAGAGCAGGGCAGGTAGAGAAGAGGGACAGAGGAGGCCTTGGCGACAGCAGAGAAGCCAAGGTGGACAGGCCACGTCAGGCTGAGCAGCCTCCTACCTCTCTGATAAACAGAGTTCCTATGTGGTGTGAGAGGTTCTGTCTGTCCTGCTGCCTTCTCTGCTAAAAATATGAAGAACAGTGAACAGTGAAGCACTGGGAATGGTAAATGCCTTCCCTGTTTTGGAGAAGTGAAGGAGATTTTGCATAGTAAACACCAGTGACTAGAGTTTTTGTTGTTGTTTGTTTGTTCTGTATATAAAGTATTTATTTAACAGATAGGGCCTGACTGCTTATTTCTTCTCTGACAGAATCATGGTATGGGTGTGGTCACCAATGACTGACCTTGGAGTTGTGGCCTGGACAGGTCTTAGAAGCCCCCACTGGGCATGGTGGTGCATGCCTGTAATCTCAGCACTCAGGAGGCTGAGGCAGGAGGATCACCTCGAGCTGGAGGCCCGCTTGGGCTACACACAGTGAGTTCAAGACCAGGCTGAACTACAGAAGGAGACACTGTCTTGAACAAACAAACAAAAAAAGTGAAGGCCCTTAGGCCTTCTTTGGAAGCTTCTAGACTAGAAATGATAACACTGTGACCCACAGCCAAATGTAGCCTTTTGCTTCTTTCTAGAAAGCAGTTTCATAAATGACATTTGTATAAATGAAGTTGTAGTACAGGGCAGCTGTGGCAGCGCCCGCTCACTTATTTACATATAAACAGCATGTATCTATTTCTGTCTGTAGAAAGTAGCCATGTAAACTACCAAAGGCTAATTATTTACTGTGTGTCCCTTTTAGAAGAACCTTGCTTCTGGGTAGAGTTCTGGGCCAGCAGTAGGATTGAGCTTACTAAGAACAGTGACATTCAGGGACACAGTGTGTGGGGCTTGGGTGCTCTAGACAGGCCAGGGAAATATTTGCTCTACTTCACTAAAAATGTAACCATTGCCATTTCTTTCTTTCCTTTGGTGAAAATTATTTTTTTTTTATTTTTTTAATTTTTTTTTTGTATTTAGTACAGGGTATACAATGTCTCATTACATAGATAGGACTCCTAATGACCCTCCTGTTCTCAGTTTCCAAGCACTGGGATTACAGACGCGGGTTACTAGGCCCAGTCTAAATCACTGTTTTAGCCTCTCTGGGGGCGGGTCCGGGGCAGCCGGGGATCGAACCCCGGTTCCTGAATCTGCCTACAGAGGTGCTTTAATCTGCTGAACTATCTGGCCAGCCCCTACCATTTCTTCATTACTTGCTATACACCAAGCACTGGAAATAGGAACTGCTGGAGCAGGGACATCCATCAAGGTATAATTCCAAATACAGCAGTCCTTTTTACAAGAGGAGCAGGTTGAGAATGGCACAAAAGCCCGGGAAGAGCAGTTCATTTACCTGATGTCCGCTTCCGCCCAGCGATGTCCGCTTCTGCCCAGCGACGTGCGCTTCCATCCAGCGATGTGTGCTTCTGTCCAGCATGTCCGCTTCTGCCCAGCATCCACCCAGCGATGTCTGCTTCTGCTTAGCGATGTCCGCTTCCGTCCAGCATGTCTGCTTCTGCCCAGCGACGTCCGCTTCCGCCCAGCGACGTATGCTTCCGCCTAGCGACATCTGCTTCCGCCCAGCGACATGCGCTTCCGCCCAGCGATGTCCGCTTCCGCCCAGCATGTCCGCTTCCGCCCAGCGATGTCCGCTTTGGCCCAGCGTCCACTTCCGCCCAGCGACGTCCGCTTCTGCTCAGCCACGTGCGCTTCCGCCCAGCGACGTCACTTCCGCCCACCAATGTGCTTCACCTAGCGATGTCCGCTTCCGCCCATTGATGTCCGCTTCCGCCCAGCGATGTGTGCTTCCGCCCAGCATGTCCGCTTCCGCCCAGCAATGTCTGCTTCCGCCCAGCGATGTCCGCTTCCGTCCAGTATGTCTGCTTCCGCCCAGCGACATGCGCTTCCGCCCAGCGACATCAGCTTCTGCCCAGCGATGTGCGCTTCCGCCCAGCAATGTCCGCTTCCGCCCAGCGATGTGCGCTTCTGCCCAGCGATGTCTGCTTCCGCCTAGCGAAGTGCACTTCTGCCCCATGCAGCCCCCGCCCCCACCCCAGTGGTGAGCAGCAAAGGATACAGGTAGAGGCCAGGTTCAAAGAAGGATTCTTGTGGCTGTGCTGGTGATTTGGATTTAATCATAGAAACAGAGGAGAGGGCTGGAGAGATAGCTCAGTAGCATAAGTGGTTGTCTGGCAAGTTCGATCCCCAGTACTGCAGAGAGAGAGAGAGCCGAAACCGGAGAGAGCGAGGCACACTTGTGATCCCAGCTCTGGGGAGACTGAGACAGGAGGATCACGAGAGAGAGAGAGAGAGAGAGAGAGAGAGGAGGCAGAGAGAGAGCGAGAGCGGACAGGAGAGAGAGAGAAACAGA
>NW_004524637.1:7320354-7331237 GCF_000260255.1 Octodon degus
GAGAGAGAGAGAGAGAGAGAGAGAGAGAGAGAGAGAGAAAGAGAGAAAGGTTAGTGTTGGAGCAAATTCATCAATTTGCAAATTAGATGAGCCCTTTTGGGGCCAGGGAGATGGCTTAGTAGAATAAGCGCTTCACTGGCAAACGCAAAGGCCTGAGTTGTCCCTGATTCTGAAAACAAAAAACAAGAGGTCAGAAGCTGACTTAGGTCATTGGTAGAATGTGATCAAGAAGTTAGTCCCTGGGCTGTGGTCTTGAGTGGTAGAGGATGAGAGAAAGAATAGATTGGAGAACTACACGAGGTAAGACAGGAGTAATGTAGTGACTGATTAGATTTAGTGACATAAGATGGCCATCTATAATAGAACTCACAGATTTCTGGTGTGGTACCGAGACATGTGATCTTATGAATAGCTGAAATGAGGAAGTTAGAAAAGAACTGGGTTTGGGGGTGGAAAAGACAAAGCATTAGACTGAGAACACGTTGGTTGGCCACGTAGATTACAGCAGTTACAGATAAGTTCCTGAAACATATGAGGGAAGTAGACCAATGGCCTTAATAGTTAGAAAGATAATTGAAAATCATGTGGATAGAAGAGTATGGGTCCAAGTGAGACCATCATGAGACTCAGCATTTTGGAGTAACAGGCGGAGGACAAGTAGCCCACAAAGGGATCCAGAAGGACCTGTTAGCAAGGCAGGGGAACAGCCCATGGTCCATAAATGACCCAAGAGCCGCATGTACCTGCAGGCTGGGTAGAAGGACAGTCAGGCAGGTTGAAACTGCTTAAGTGCCTATCCAAATGTCCCATGTCACCCCAGGGGAAGGACCCTGTGGGACAGGACAAGATCCTGTATTGCCTTTGCTGTTGCAATCAATATCTTAGGTAAAATGGAGCCTCTTTAAGGGAAGCAGAGAAGAATTGGAAATACATCAGATACACTACAATAACATAAGGAAAATTTTGACTATAACCAGGATCCTAAGAAACTAAAACTATAGAAGGGTTGCATTCACAGTGTTAGCCATCACAGGCTGGGAAGAGTGTAACTTAGGACTTGTTTGCAGAAAGAAAAAAACTTAAAGGAACTCCTTCATGATTTAATATGAGTTCACGTCGTACAGTAGCTGCCAAAAGAGGTAAGAGGAGTTTAGATTATTTAATTGGTACATAGTATGTAGATCAGTGGCTTTCAACTTTATTATTCTTTGGAATCTCTTAGGGAATTTTATTACTCCTTCTGCTCAAGCCATACTTCACACCAATTAAATTAGAATTTCTGGGGGTGGGACCTGGTATCAGTGTTTCCAAAAAGCTTTCTAGGTAATTGCAATATGCAGCCAAATTTGAGAAAAAGTGTATGTTAAAGAAAAAATATTCACAACACTTGTTAAAAAGAGTAAGGCAGACTTTACTGGGCAGGGGATGAGATGCACAAAAGCAGGTGGAGGGTTCATTGCAGTGGGGTCCTGCAGAGGGAGAAAGACCGGCCCAACTCCAACGCCAGCAGGGGCAGGTTGGGGTTTATAGGCATGGAGTAGGCCAGGGTCAGGGCATTGAAAATCTGTAAGAGGGAACGTTAAGGATGAAGAGCTTTCTGACTGAGCTGACCTGGTAGGATTATTGCTGAGGACAGGCTGGTGTGACAAGACATTCAGGGTGCTCAGACCCCAAGGTGGGGTGTTTCTCCAAACTGACAGGATTCTTGCATGCTTCAGAGCCAGAGAGGGAAGCTCAAGTTTAACCCAAGTCAAGCACAGGACACAGCACATGACTAGTTCTGCTCAGAGGACAATGTCATTGTCAAGAATGATGCATAAGCCAGTGGTGGTGGCACATACCTGGAATGCCTGGACTTGGAATTCTAAGGCAGAAGCCTGAATTTGAGGCCAGCCTGGAGACCTTGTCTAAGGCAAGCAAGCATGCTAACCAAAGAATAAGAACCATGATAGACTCCCTTGTTCTTGGTTTCAGAGCTTGCTGTTCTAGTTACCATGGTCAACTAGGGCCCAAAAATGTTAAAGGGAAAATTCAAAATAGAAGTCATTTATTAGAAGTTTTAGGTTATGTGCTGTTATGAGGCATGTGATGAGCTGTTGCACTGCCTCACTTGTCTCCTTTCTCTATGCCTAGGCAGCGTTCTGCCCCTTGGTCACCTGGTCCTCATGGCTATCAGACGCACTCTTGGCAGCATCACAGTGCTTGTGTTGAACTAATCCTCATTTTAGTTAGTGATAGCCGTAAGGCACAAAGGAGCACGTGCTTCTTGCTGTTTGGCTCTGCCAAAGGGAAGTTATAAAGTGCTTCTTTTAAGTGAAAGACGAAAAGTTGCAATGAAATATTGTGTGTGTGTGTGTGAGAGAGAGAGAGAGAGAGAGAGAGAGAGAGAGAGAGAGAGTTGCTAATTCTTCCACTGTGCCTAACTTATACATTGGATGCTATCACAGCTATGTGTGTGGGGAAAACATTGGTCATTCATGGCTCAGTACGCTCCACAGCTTCAGGTCCCCACAAGGGTTCTTAGGACAAATTCCTTGCAGTGAGGAGAGACTATGTACAACAAGGGCTTCTCACTGTGAGCAGAAACACAAAATCCCCTGGGGTGGTGGTTTTCAAAATGCATATGGCGGAGTCCCAGTGCCCGAGGTTCTGCTAAGCCCCTGGGCATGGAGTTTCGAGGTCCCACTCCTTTTGCACAGGGATCTAGAACCCCTGGGCTAGCGCCACTGTGCTTTGTCCTGGTCAGCACCCTTGAGTTTATTCTGGCTGCCCTGATTTTTAGAAGTTGTCCATTAGATGATTTAGACCTGTGAACTCTCCTGGTGTGCATGTGGGGACCCCCAACACTGTATGTGAACAGCATGGTCATGAAGGTACACGTTGCGCTGGAATGAGACTGCTAGAGTTCTGTGTGCACCATGGAGCTTCTTCGTGTGTGAGTTTCCTCATGTGCAGGAGGAGGAATTGTTTACTGCATCCTAAGGTAGCACTGTGGTGAGTGCTGTGACCCGTGAAGGTCTTTGGAGACTGCTTGGAGTAGCTTTAGTAGTGCACAGTGTGTAATTACATAACTACGCTAAAACAGAGTGAAGCAGCTTTACCTGGTGTATGACATTTCACTTGCCCCCAAGGAGAGCTACTAGTGCAAGATTGATTTTCTGATACACTGACCAAAATTCCTGGAAAATCATATCCATAACCATTTATAACAATATAAAATTAGTAATATAGTTCCAGATTAAAGGAAATAAGTAATCTAGCATGCCCTCCTTCCATATGAGCTAATGATCTAGCTTTCCAAGGCCTACCTACTGCTTTAGCCTGTTCTTTAGACATTAAGAATAGTTCTCTGTACTTTCCCAGCATGGAAAATTCACAAAATAAGCATTTGAACAAAAAGTTGTTAAAAGGAAATTATTTTTATAATTGAGATGGCACAAAAATCTACGTGGCTCAGCATCCACTCTTTATCACTGCTGAACAGTTCGGAAAACCTTTTAGTGGATAGAAAACTGATGCAGGTTTATGTATCACTGTATCCGACAAAAGCACAATGTACATTTTTTTCAAGTTGTGCACAGAACATTTATCAAGATCGACCGCAACAATACAGAACAGTATACCTCAGAAATACTCAATGATTTAAAAAAGCATTTAGAGCACATGAAGTATGTTTTCTGACTACAGTAGAATCAAGTTAAAAATCAATACTAGAAGGATCTGGGAAATACCTGTAAATATTTGGCTGGTAGCCACACACTTCTAAATAATACATAGAAATGAGAAAGTATATTAAACCAATCGAAAGTGAAACACTTCATAAAGGTTATACTTTCAGGGATCATTTCTATCATATGAAAACAGAGCATACCAAAATTGGTGGGATGCCTTTATTTATTTATTTTTATTTTTTGAGACAGTGTCTCGTCATCTAGTTCAGGCAGGCCTTGGGCTCATTATATAGAACAGATTGGCCTCAAACTCATGGCGATGCTCCTGCATCAGCCTCCCAAGTATAGAGATGACAGGCATGTACCAGCACACCAGGTAGAGGATGCTTTTAAAACAAAATATACTTATGGGAACCATTTATAGCATGAAACATCTTTGCTAGAAAAGGAGAAAGATCTCAAAGCAGTGTGAAGGGACTTAACTGAACGCAGTGGGTTCATCCATTGGAAAGGCAAAGGCAAGAGCGAAAAGGTAAGAGTGAAAAGACATTTATAGGCCCATGATGGAAGGCGCCTTTGGAGCTCAAATGACCAAGCCAGGGCGAGAGGCTGAGCTTCATGGAGAAGGGAGGGATTAGTTCACAGCCAGTGTTGGTAAAGTAGGGATCTGGAGCAGTTCTTGAGCCTGGAGGCATGAAAGGGAAGAAGCGGGGTGGTTCCCAGGGCACTACTTCTCTTGGAACAAGGGCCCTCCGGGGAGGGATCTTCCTGATACTCAGTGAAGAAAGAATTGTCCTCTCATGGAGGGGGGCGTGCTCCTGAGCAAGTGCCATAGGAAGCCATCCTTCTTTACACTTTGCATGATTTAAAGCCCCCAAATGAGAACACCTTCTGGGTAGAGAACACAGGATTATAATCAGATTATAGTAGCAAAGTTTACTCTCCTCACCCCTGGAAGAGGGGCTGTGGAGGGTTTTGTCTTTACTCAAGTTCCTTGAGGGTTTTTCCAGAAGGCCTGCTCTAGACAGAAGAATAGCTTTGGAAGAAGGCAGGCGCTCAGCAAGGGCTGCAACTTTCTTCTGAAACTATGGGAGCTTGTCCCTGAAGAGGCTGCCTAGAGGCTGTCAGATGTACAACTGGCAGTGCACCCTTTGAAAAGGACAAGGTAGAGCACTAATAGCATATGATTTCATGACTCATTACAAAAGTAATCCAAATCCAGATACGCTGCAAAATCATCATCCGTAAAACAGAAATGAATAGAGCTGAAGGCATTGGGCCTGCAAGCATGACCAGCTACCTGGGACAATGACAGATGAACAAGGCCCCCAGGGGCAGCAGCAAGCGGCCCCGCTCTTAAACAAAGAGAAAAAGGATCAATGAGACTTAATCAAAATTAAAAGCTGTTGCTCTTTGAAAGATGCCATTAATAAAATAAAAAGATAATTCCTAGGCCGGGAGACAATATTTATAAATCATACACCTGATGAAGGACTTGTATTCAAAATATATATGAGGTGTTCTCAGAACTCAACAATGCAAACCGAAAACAAAAAAAACCTAATTAAAAAAATGAATGAAATACTTGAATATTTTACTGCCCCCCAAACAAACCAATAAAGAAAGCAAATAATTAATGAAGCCCATGAAAAGATGCTTGGCCTACTAAGTCATGAAGGATGCACACATGTAAATCGCAAGGATGGCTTCTTGGTCTTTATTAAAATGACACACTGGCTGCTTCTCGTCGACTGTGGATGGAGGGGTGGAAAAATTAACGCTCCTGCACAACCCACAGGAGCACGAAACCACACAATCACTTTGAAAACTAGATTCACTGCTTTTAACAAAGTAAGACTACACCTTTCATAGATCGGTAGTCTTCTAACTACCCAAGATAAAGGTTATATCCATATAAACATGTACATAAGTATTTATCACAGCTTTATTTGTACTAGCGAAAATATTCAACGAGTAAATGGTAAACGAATCATGGCTTGTATGTACAATAAGCCAGGCTTAGGAATGAACTCTTGTTCCATATGCCGACACTAGGCAATCTCACAATCATTGAGTTTGTTGAAAAACTCAAATAGAAATACAGATTGCATGATTTCTTTTACATACAAATTTTTAAAAATGTAAAATAATCTATTATTATAGAGAAAGCGAAGCAGTTACTTCAGCAGGGCGGGGTGAGTGGAAAAGCAGGATTACCAACTCCTGCAGGAGAACTTCCACCCTCTTAGAATCTGTGATGGGGCCTGAGAAATAGATGAACATAAGCCAGATTAATAGCAAGAAGTGTATAAAGTTTGCATAAGGTGACACGAACATGTACTATTCAGAAGGAAAGTGAAATCTTAAGCTGTTAGTCTCTGAGGCCTGTGTACTTTTTTTTTTTTTTTTTTAACATGAGCCATAGTACATTGACATGATAACACAAAGGTCTTCACCTAGGGGCAGCAAGTTCTCGTGTTAGGAAGTAGTATTAGGACAGATATTGGGGAGATTCATGGCAGATGTGGGTTTATTTAGGTCTGTTTCAGTTCCCCCTCTCTCATGAAAAGAACGGGTACCATTCTCATGGGAGATGTATGACCCACTTTTAGGTAGAAATGACCAGCTAGATAGGACTCCCTGTGTCCTTTGTTTCTTGGGCTTAAAATAGTCAGCATGTTCGTGTGGCATTAGTTGGAGTGGTAAGTTCTGAATCCTTCAGACAGAGAGGAACCTTTTGGGGGTCCTAGGTACGGTAATGGTTTCATGGCTATATCTCTGATGATTAATTTTTATTTTATTTTTTATATTTTATTTATTTAGTATGGGGTTTTGCTCAAACTCGTGGGGATCCTCCTGTTTCAGCCTCTCTAGCTCTGGGATTACAGGCATGCACCACCACGCGTGGTTTCTGTGGCCAGTGTGGCATGCAATACTAGGGATTGAACTCGGGTCCTCTTGCTTGCCAGGCAGGCACTTAGTTAGACCATGGAGCTATCTTCCAGCCCCTCTGATGATTAATTTTTATTTTTAACTTGATTGGCTTGGGAGAGGCCTAGAGGATTAAGGAAGCAAGCTTTTGGGTGTGTTTGGCTGGGTCATGGGCTGGGATCCTGAGGACTGTGCCCTCCTCTCTGGCCTTGCCTCTGCTCTGGCCCCCGAGAAGTGAGCAGCTTTACTCCACCAGGCCTTTCTGCCATGACACTCCTGCTTTGGAGCCAGCTAACGGTGGACCGGACCCTCGGCAACCATGAGCCAAGAGGAGCCTCTTCTTTGTAGAATTGTGGATGTCAGGAGTCTTGTGCCAGCAGTGTAAAATCTGACCAGTACAGTGTGAAACCTATCAAACTGTGCTCTTAACTATTTTGTTGCGTATGCCGCAGTCAAGTTTAGTAGAGCAACCTCATGTGTGCCTCTCTGGGGGTCTGTGCTCAGGTCTCTCCCACGCCTGGCATTGGGGCTGCAGGACTGCTGTACTAGGCTGCTCAGTGTGCAGAGTAACGTGACCACTAAGCCTCCCCTAGAAGCACGTCAGAGCTGAAGGCCGTCTCCCTTCTGTCTCACAGGAGTGAAGCTACCTCTGGTCAAATCCCCGCTGTCCTTTCTCTGGGAAGAAAGTATAGGTAACCACTGGATCGCCAGTCCCTTGGGCAGAAAACGTCTGTTCTTTCAAGTTTGTGATCCTGGAAGTACCTTACCCGGGGGCTGGTGCTAAGCGCCAAGTACGTACCTGCATGCTGAAACAAATGTCGTAGAATCACAATGCTCCTAACTATGGCTCTTGCGTCTACTCAAGGTTTACTTGCCCCAGAATTTTTTTTATCTTTGTTCCTTTTTCCCTTTTGTGAGAGGTGGAAAGGAAACAAAGAAAGCCTCATGTATTAAATCCTTAAATATTTTCTTTGAATCAAAGTAGAGGTCTAGGAGAGCGCCATAGGCTGTGACTTTTGTTCCAGGAAACAAAGCCACTGACGCGGTTATTTTAAATATTTTTCTCTGTGAAAACTGAGCAGGAATTAGAGAAACCCTCATCAACCAAATTCTTGGGGTCCAAACCAAAAGTGGCCTGGGGTTTTGCTGCACTCTGTGACTCGGGAACTTCCAGATCCGACGCACGTTCTCAGCAGCAACTGACCTACTCTGGTTCTTGACCTTTTGCCAGGCCCTGACAAACGATGCTGGCACATTTTGGCAGAGAAGAGCGATGAGCTGAAACCTTGGCCTGCGGTCTCTGGCTCAGTGTTCTTACACTTCAAACCTCTCGAGCTCCCAGTCCTGCAATGCGAAGGTCGCTTGGACCCTCTCGCAGTCACCCCTCTGGTGCTCCCTGTGTGCCCAACCAAATTGCTCCTAACAGCTGTCTCCAAAACAAAACAAAACACAAAACAAAACTCAAAAAAACAAAACAAAACGAAACTCAAGGCAACATGTGCTGAAATGATTTCTTAGTGTTCTGGAGAGAGACTTAAAACACAAGGGGCCAGGCCAATGAAATCAGGGTTCCCTTGGGGCAGCCTCTGGGCCTCAGATTGCTTCCATCAGCTTGTTTGTGCCTTTGAACAAGGCAGGCCAAATAGCTCAGCAGATTAAAGTGCCCACAAGCAGGCACAGGGGTCAGGGGTTCGATCCCTGGGCCTGGCCCCCAAGGCACACTGAGATGGCAATTGAGACTGGATGTGGTGGCACATGCCTGTAACCCCAGCTCTTGGGAGGCTGTAAACAGGAGGGTCACTACAAGTCTGATCTAGTAGTGAGACCCTGACCACCCTGTAGACCCCTCCCTAAAATTAAAAAAAAAAAAAAACCCAAACAGACAAACAACAATAACAGCAGCAACAAAACGTGTGCCCTTGAGCTGTCTCAGATGCAGCTGGTGGGTTACGAAGGCTATTTAGATGATGTGGTGGTTTTTGTATGGAAAGCAAGTCTTTTCTGGACAAGTCTGAAAAAAACCTGACTGCTTTTGTTTTACCTTCTACAATTACATTTTCCTGAGAGGCCAAGTGCTTTCATTGGTTATATATAGGTCAAGGCAGTTATGGGAAGATTTATCCTATAATTAAGAATAAAATGAGACTTAATTTCTGTAGGAAATTACATTGTACCATATCATAAATTACACTTCTCATTGACAAATTATGAAATAAGAATTTGGCATGGGCTGGGAATATTATAATGTTTAGTGTTTTAAATTATATAATTAAAAGATAATTAGTTGAATAGGTAATAATTTGGCTAATTGCAGTGATTCAATGATTGCTTCCATAATGTAAATTACTTTTCACCATAGTCAGTGATGTAAAATATTTTCTAAACATCTAGTGGTAGTTTAAGTGTTTGATGGTTCGGTGACTAGGTGGTCTGTGTTTAAATGCTAAATGCCTTGTGACCACTCCACCAGCTGCCCCGGCCCAACTGTGCCGAGCTGCAGGGCGCTCTTTGCGAAGCACTTGGGCTCTAGGGCTAGCTCAGTGGGGCTGGGGGAGAAGAGGGTTCGGGCTCCCAGAGCTCCTCGCTGCAGTGCTAAGAAAAGTCTTTCTTTCTAAAGATCTCGGCATCTCTGATCCTTCATTTGAGAGCAGAGGACAATCAAATGCTCTCACAGAATGGCTGCCACAACCTAGCTTAAAATTAGTGCTGAAGAAATGATGATCATTATTTTAAAATTTATTATTTTTGCACCAGAGTTTGCTTGCTTGCTTTTTGTTGTTGCAATTTTTAGGGGAGGGTCTACAGGGTGTTCAGGGTCTCACTGTTAGATTGGACTGGTAGTAATTCTCCTGTCTGCAGCCTCCCAAGAGCTGGCATTACAGGCTTGCACCACCACACCCAGTCTCAATTGCCATCTCAGTGCACCCCGGGGGCGGATCTGGCACAGCAGGCCTGGAGATCGAATTCCTGGCCCCTGAGCCTGCTTGCAGGCTCTTTAATCTGCTGAGCTATTTGGCCAGCCTAACACCAGAGCTTTTTACACTCATCCTAATCTTCATTTGGCGGGAGCAGGGAGGAGCTGGGGAGCCTTGGGGCACCAACAGAGGGTTCTCGAAGATGGTTCTCCATGCTGTAGGGTGGAGGTGGCGCAGGTCACTGTGAGGAGCGCTTGGGCCCCTGCATGGCTAGCTCCAGGGGTAGACAGTGTCCTCACATTCACCCTCAAGGGACAGCCTGCATGCCACAGATCTAGCCAAGCCAGCAGATATAGCAGTGAAATTCAAACCAAGTTAACGAGCATACCTATTGGGCTATTTTCTGCTGCTTTTCTTTTCTGCCATTTTTGCTTCTTAACTTTCTCCTGCTCTGACATTATGCTGCTTGAAGCTGAGCCAGGCGGCCTGCCTGCAAGCAGAGAAGCGCGAGGCAGTGAAACCCTGGATTGCAGAATGTAGGCTGGACAGGCTCATGAAGATTTGTGCCTTTTAAACTGGGTTCACATCACCCGAATTGCACAGAGGTGACTCGGGGCTGGCACTGTGGCACTGGAGAGGCGTGCTTGGAGCAGATGGCGACACTCCCCACACACCCACCCCTGTCTTCTTCAGATGAAGTTATCCCACTTAGTTGGTTTTTTAATGTTGGGCTTTTGAATTAATTTCTCTTGGAAATCAGAATTCTAGTGCTTAAAAAAATTGGAAAATCAGAGAATTATTTTAAATCTTTTATTTTTAAAATGGAGTTTAGAGTTGTAAAGTGACTTGTTTGAAGTTACACGTTTGCAAGGCAGAAGTGCCACTGGGGATTCATTTGGCCAGTGTTTTAGCCCAGGGACGTGGTCCTTGTGTCCTGCTGCTCCGTAAAGAGCATGGAAAGGTGTATGTCTCCCTGACACAGCTGTGAACACATGGCCAGAGAAATCTTCAAGCAAAGTAAAAGCTGCAAAATATTAGCATTTAAATAGTGGTGCTACCACCCTGAAAGACGGGAGGAAAGGGTGTTGCTCTCTTACACTGGGCGCAAAATGGCTTTGGAGAAGGTCGCTGGGACCGCACAAGATCTGCATGTCCACACTAGCTATGGGTGAAAGGAACCTCTTACCATCAGCTTCATGGCAGAGTTCTGTCTGCACAGTTCTCCTTACTGAAAAATAGAGCCTCTTATTGATGGCACTGCCTTTGCCTGGTACCTAAGTTAAAGCATTAATGAACAACCAGAAAGAAAGAAAGAAAGAAAGAAAGAAAGAAAGAAAGAAAGAAAGAAAGAAAGAAAGAAAGAAAG
>NW_004524637.1:7331607-7338134 GCF_000260255.1 Octodon degus
CCCCACAATTTCCCCTTCGGTGAGCACACAGCCAGGTACAGCATGGTCGCCTCTCCACGCCTGGTTCAGGCTGATTGCTGTCTCCCGTTTCCCTACGTGAAAGTCTCGCATTGCCAAGGAGAAGCAATCTCCTGTATTTGTAACGTGTCTGTACAGAGAATGTTCATCGAGCCAAAAGACCATGGCCCGGACGACTGCACAAGAAAGAAAAATGGTCGACGAGACATGGAAATGAAACTCAGTCACGGCTAACCTTCTGGCATGGCTCATAACGTGGTCCCACACTCTATTATATTAGGGCTGTGCTGGTGTAGCCACAAAAGTACCCCCAGGGCAGAAGGAAATATTTTTGGCTCGCAATCGGATTTGGGAAGTTTGTGGGTTACTATTATTAAATATCCATGTAGATGCTCCGTTGTTACTCCAGTGCCACTTAGCGTGGTTTTTATTGGAAATTTAAGGGTTGTTTTGTTTGTTTTAAAAGAAATGAAACAGAGACAAAGGCAATCATGTTTGTAAAAGTATTTAATATAAAAGGCTTTGGTTGTTCTAACATTACAACTTTACTGACCATGGTTATTAGAGTGGAGTAGGGGCATATTACTCTGATTTAAAAAATGGATAAAAGAACCATTAAAACATAAAATTCATGCAAACACCATCTAAGTTCCCCTTTGTAGTAAATGTAATTGCAGTTTTTCTGCAAAGCATTCATGGGGAATTAAAACAAAAAGAAGTAGTCTTTGGAAAGTACCACCAAATGGTAATATGAAATTAATTAGCTTAAAGTCCAAAAAAATCTGTTTATTATAAAGAATTTGAGATCTGTTGAGCTTCAGAATTATTTACATTTCTTCAGGAATGTCTTTGCTGTCAGGGAAAGAGCAGCATGTGGAGAGGGCGTCCTGGTACGAGAGCCGTGGAGCCCAGAGCTGGAGGACCGGAGGCCTGCCCAGCCCCAGGGCTGGTCCCATGGAGCCTCAACAGCTCGAAACAAATGAGGTTTTCTATTTCATGAGAAGTTTTTTCTTTTCCTTCTTTTATTTTCTCCCCCTCAAATCAAGTAAACACCAACAAATAATAAAAAAGTAAAGACCTGTGTTTTCTTGAATTCTTACAATGTCTGTAGAGAAAATTTTCTTCCAAACAAGTGGTCAAAATGTCCCCCAAAATACTAATTTATCTGTATAAAAATGGGCCGATTTAAAAAAAGGAGTAGTCAGAATTGAAAGTATTGCAAGGGGCCAGGGAGATGGCTCAGTGGCATAAGCACTTGCCCGGCAAGCACAAGGTCCTGAGTTCAATCCCTGGTTCCACCAAAAAAAAAAAAAAAAAAAAAAAAAACCACCAAAGAAAGAAAGTATTGCAAAAAGAAAATCAGAGAAGAAATTGCCAGTCAAGTTAGCACTGTCTGGAGGAAGAGTAACCCGAGCTGCACGCGCTGGAGCCCGCTGCTCACACCGCGTAGCCCCGCTGGGATTCTGGGGTCGTGTGGTCCTGGGACGCGAAAGCCTGTTGGCTCCTTGGCGCAGACTTGACATTGGCCAAGAAAAGCTTCTGTTATCATTTGAATTTCCACGAAGCTCTGCGGACAAGTAGAAAATCAGCTCTACGTTGGCCGGACCATAAACTGGAATCGTACCTAGAACCGTGAGCGGGGAGGGCAACCTCTAGAGAAGCCTTTGGCTCGGGTGACTGCTGCTCGAGCTGTGCTGATGTCCCCCCTGTGCTGGGCCTGTGCGCACCGACCGCAGGAAGCCAAGCCTCCTCCTGCCCCGCCCTTGCAGGAAGTAGCCGCTGAGCGCCCCGTGTGCACCCCGAGTTGGTGCAGAGTCTGTGCACCACTCACTGGGAGTCGCGGGCAGCAGATGCCTGTCTCAGCCTGAAAAGCGGCGCATCCTCCCGGAGATTGAGTTTGCATCCATGAAACCGCCAGATAAATCTGCAGAGGTAAGAGTCCAGGGTAATCTCTGGTCCGTGCTTCTACGTACCTGTAAGAGACCTAGATTCTAGTTTCTCTTATTTAAGATGTTATACTTTGCACATTTTAAACTTTTCAAACTTAGGTTGTAGTGCTTACTAAATTGTAGCTTTTAGTTTAAATTCGGCTCATTGTGAGTGGGGAATGGGAAGGCGTTGGGGACTGGTGTCCCCTTACTAAAGGTGGATAGGCCGAGGGGCCTGTCTAGACCTGGTTCAGTGCGCTCACAAACAGGTGTCGCTTTGTCTCTGCACCCCCACTACCAAGACTTTCTCTTTGGACATATGGTAACATTTTGGTTACTTTTTTTTTTTTTAACTTATTTATTTTTATTTTTATCCTTCCAGAGTTAACTCTATCCAGGGAATATTGGTAGTTTGTTAAATGGAAAGCTGCAGAACTGACTACGGAGATAAACATGTTTAATTAAGTTACAAACGCTCCAACACATGTCTGTTGCGAACCTGGTAGCGCAGGCTGCTTCTTCCTGAAACAAATCTGGGACCAATTTATTTCTTCTTAGGACCAGGATATTATAATTATTTCTTTCCTTCCTACCATTCTGAGGTTGTGTGTGGGGAGAGGGAACGCCGCTAGGAAAGACAAGGAAAGAAAATTCAGGAGGCCTGACATATGCACGTGTCTGCATGAAGCAGAGCCGCAGCTACGTGAGAGGTGGCCAAGGAGCTGGCACAGTTAGCAGGTGCCCCTGCGGCATCTGATGATTATGTGGTCTTAAAACATTTTTAAGTTTGTTGATGCAAAGAATTATGCTACTTTTTCCTTAACCAACTACATTTGTAAATAGGAATAAATTCTAGCCATTGTTGCAGGGTTTTTTTTTTTTTAATGATAATAGCTTACACAAAAGCAATTATTAGCAGAAATAATCTGCACCGTCTTGTTCACGTGACCTCCCATCCTGTGGGAGCTGCAGAGGCATGAGGTGGCATCCTCACGGGCCCAGCTTCATACCTGGTGAGGAGGCCCTGGGAAGGCTGGCAGGGCTCCAGGCCCAGGGGCTGGTCCTGGTCCCTGCTGTGGCCTGAGTTTGATTGGTCGGGTGGTAATACCCAATGCCTTGCCCTTCTAGGTCAGGTCCAGGGCAGCCAACAGGGCAGTGTGAGGCAGAAAGCCACCCTGGGGGCCTCCCATCACCCTACCAGGGTCAGTGGCATGGGCAAAAGTGTCAGTGCAGGATGCAGCTTTGTGACAGGTGCCATGTACCTCCTCTCTTCTGTCCCCGGGGCCCAGGGCTGCTGTCCTGTTCTTCCTTCTTTTCCTTCCCCAGGCAGAGTGCCCTTTCTGCTGCTTGATTCCAGACCTGGCCTCTAGAAAGCCATATGGTATCTTTTAAAACTCTAGGACCCTGATGTACGTGGTGGAATCCTGATGACATCAGCGGGGTTCTCCCATTTCCTAGCTGTGAGGGAGGCCAAGTTCTCCCCGAGGGAGCAGAGGCTTAGAGCCCTGGTGGGATGGGGTGGTTCCAGGATGTTGGTGTAACTTTTTCTGTGTGCAGTTCAACTTATTTGAACTACCTGAGGCTGTGGCTTCTGGTACAGGGTCTCCCTATGCAGCTCAAACTCATAGTGATCCTCCTGTCTCAGCCTCCCCAGTCCTGGGATTACAGGTGTGTGCCACCATGCCCGATTTTGGTGGCCGGTTCAGCATGCCCCAGGGCAGGGCCAGCATGGCATGTGGTACCAGGGATGGAACCCCAGTCCCTGAGCTTGCCTAAGTAGGCAATTAGTCCATTGAGCTATCTCACTGGGCCTGTGCATACCTATGCTTCCTGAATCCATAGAGAAAAGTGTATATTGTTTACCAGAAGGAATTTAAAGTTTTACACACACACACACACACACACACACACACGTACAAAATAAAATGTACTAATTGCTCACTAAATATATTTATTTGTCTATTTTGAGAGGTGGGTACCCGGGACTGAACTCAGGACCTTGTACTTGCCAGGCAGGCATTTATGCTGCTGAGTGTCTCCCCGGCCATATCACAAATATATTTAACTCCAGAAGAAATGTCTTTCTGGTTGTATTTTTATCTAGATCTCCTCGCATTTCTAGTAGTGTCTGCTTTGTATTTTCTTCTTCCATATTAATTGGGGCTGTGATGTCCACTGAGGGTCTGGGACTGATTCCAGAGGAGGCTGCCATCCAGTTTTAGAATTCTTAGAACTCTCATTATTGGAAGCCACATGTCATACTACTATGACACAAATCTTCATGTTTAATTTGCATTTTTCTAATGGCCAGACATGTTAAAAATTTTTCATGATTATTGGTCATTTGTACTTCTGAGAAGTGTATATTCATTTAACCTGCCTATTTCTTTTCTTTTTTTTTTTTTTTGCGGAGGCGTATTTTATTTTTTATTTTTTGAGGGAAGGGTCTACAGGGTGTTCAGGGTCTCACTACTAGATCAGACTCCTAATGATCTGCCTGTTTACAACCTCCCAAGTGCTGGGATGACAGGTGTGTGCCACCACACCCAGTCTCAGTCACTGTCTCAGCACCCCCCGGGGCGGGACTAGCACAGCAGGCCTGGGGATTGAATACCTAGCCCCTGCGCCTGCTTGCAGGTGCTTTAATCCACTGAGCTATTTGGCTGGCCAGTGGTGAGATTATTTATTTATTTATTTATTTAGCAGAACCGGGAATTGAACTCAGGCCCTTGTGCTTGCCAGGCAAGCACTTATTCTACTGAGCTTTCTCCTTGGCCCCGGTGAGATAGTCTCTTTGGAGGAGACAACAGAAAGTGCCTGTCTCTGATGGAGCCAAGAAAGAGACTCTGTAGTGGAAGAAACAGAACAGAGCCCAGGTAGACAATGATGTCCCAGGATCCAAGGCAGCGGATCTGGTCCCCCACTGGCTTCATCATCTCAGAGAGCTGCAAGAAGCTGTCACCTCCATAAATCTGGGCTAGGATTGGGTCTGGGGGTTCCTGGAACGCGGCAGAAATTCCTACTTGGCTGGTGGGGTGGGGGAGGTGCTGCGGAGTGGTGGGGGGCGTCTCAAGGGGGTGGAAGAGGGTCTCACCCACACTGTGCCTGGGCTGGGACCAGTAGTAAGTCCCACAGGCACAGGGTAGCCAGAAGCTCTCCCACACACTCATGGGGCCTGGGCTAGGACTGGGCTAACCTGCCCATTTCTTGATTGGCCCTTTTACTTTGGGTGGTCTAAGTTGATCGAGCTCTTATTCTAGATGTTAGCTCTCTGAGGAATAGCTAGCAAAATTTTTTTTTTGCATCCTGTAGGCTGTCTCTTCACTCGACACTTCCTTGTAGAAATTTTTGAGATAGTAAATAAGGAACAGCAGAAAGTCATAGAGGAACTCAGAGTGGAATTCTTTTCTACTAGCTCAGCTCAAATGTACAAATTAACAGCATTGATAGTAAATAAGCAACAGCGGAAAGTTATAAAGGAACTCAGAGTGGAATTTTCTGAAATAAGAAAAGAATTCTTAGAACTCATAGCATCTGAAATAAAGAAGCAACTACAAGGAAACCCAATCTGGAAAAAAAAAAAAAACACAGTAAAAGAATTAATAACTGTTTCTAAAGAAGACAATGATAAAAAAAAATAGAGGAGATTAAAAAAATGATGGATTCCTTGAATGAGCAATACAGGAAAGAAATAGATCGCATGAAGCAGAGTCAAAGAGATATAGAGGAATTTAAAATCTCAGTCACAAGCTTGCAAAACTGTTTAAGTAAAAGTGAAGACAGAGTTTTAGATCTTGAAGGCGCTGGTGCAGCTAGTGAGAAGATAAGAAAGGATCTCTTATAACGAGGATGCAGGAAAAAATCCATCATCTGCAGGATGATGCAAAGATGAACAATGTGGAATAATAGGCATCAATGAGAAAGAAGGAGTTAATACAAATGACATTAAAAAAATATAGGCAGAAGTAATAGCAGAAAACTTCCCAAATATGAGGAAACAATCTGACATTCAGGTAACTGAAGCATACAGAACACCAAGTAACCTCAACCCAATGAAAAACACACCGAGACATATAATAGTCAAGATCCCAGAAATTCAGCACAAGAATAATATCCTGAAAGCCACTAGAGAAAAGAAGCAGATCACATTCAAAGGAAAACCCGTCAGAATTATGGCTGACTTCTTTTCACAAACCATGAAGGCAAGAAGAGCATGGAACAGAGTACTTCAAGTCCTCTATAAAAACAAATTCCAGCCCAGACTACTATCCCCTGAAAAACTCTCTTTCAAGTTTGATGGTGAAGTGAAATACTTCCATGACAAAGAACAACTAAAGAATTTCATGATGACAGAGCCAATCCTACACGGGCTACTGAAAGATGTTCTAGAGAGGGACCAAAACGATCAGAACTCCATGAATGAGATCAGAAGCAACCAACTAAATAGTGCAAGCAATTAAACACAGGAGAAAAAGGAGTGACAACAGGTAAATAATATGTCAATCATAAGTCAATACATCTCAATTCTAACCATCAATGTAAATGGACTCAATTCACCAATTAAGAGAAATAGACTGGCAC
>NW_004524637.1:7342070-7359693 GCF_000260255.1 Octodon degus
GAAGAGAAAGTAGGAGGAACTCTTGAAGACATAGGGGTAGGCAAAGAGTTCATGAACAAAAATCAAATCACACAGGAAACACTTGAAAGAATTAAGGACTGGGACCTGCTCTTACTGAGAAATTTTTGCACATCAAAAGAAATTACCAACAAAGTGAAAAGACAACTCACAAATTTGTAAAAAAATCATGACAAATAAGTACTCAGACAAAGGTCTGCTCTCTTGAATTTATAAAGAAATAAAAAACACTAGGGCCCCAAAATTTAAAGACAGTCCAGAAATGGGTGAACACACACTTTTCAGAGGATAAAATTAAAGAAGTGAATAAATATAAGAAAAAATGCCCCACATCACTAGCCACCCGTGAAATGCAAATTAAAACAACATTGAGATATCTCCTCACCCCAGAAAGAATGGCTATCATGAAGAAATCAACTAACAACAAATGTTGGAGAGACTATTGGGAAAAAGGAACCCTTCTCCATTGCTGGTGGGAATGTAGACTGGGGCAACCATTATGGAAATCAGTATGGAGACTCCTTAGAAAAGTTGCACTGGAAATTCCATTTAAACCAGCTATTCCTCTACTGGGAATTTTCCTGGAGGATCTGAAAACATCATATATAGTGATATATGTGTGCCTATGTTTATAGCAGCACAATTTGTGATAGCCAAATCTTGGAAACAACCAAGATGCCCATCACTTGAGGAATGGATGAAAAAGATGTGGTATTTTTATACAATGGAGTATTACTCAGCAATAAAGAAGGATAAACTCAAAGGCTTTATATTGAAGTGGATGCCACTTGAACATATACCCATAAGTGAAATAAACCAGACACACATGTGTAAATATCGTATTGTTTCCCTAGTATAAGAACTCAAAAGAAGAAATACAAATAGAAATGTATAATACAAGTAAAAGGAAAGCAAGAACTTGAGGACTAATTAATTAAGAGAGGGAAAGGAGAAGAGCTAGGAAACATGACAGTGACAAGCCATACAGTTATATGTAGAAGATGAGCAAGGCAATGATCCTGAGAATCTTCAGAACATTTTTGAATCTGGCAATTAATTGGAAAGATTCTCACCCTGAGTAACTATGTATACTGACACCTGTGAACTAAGCAACTGCACTGAAGATGGCCATTTGTAATAGTAGTTTCATGCTTGGAGAGCCTCTCATTCTGGTCTTCTGAATACAGGCTACTTGTCATGACATGCCAGTTGCTGCTGAGCTGTCTCTCAGGTAGATGATTGTTCAAAAAGAAGGGGGTGGTGAATGAAGGCAGGAGACAGGAAAAGGAATATTGTGGAACTGTCCTGCTTCAAGGTTGCATATGGTTAGATTTTTGGACTTACGTGTATACATAAGAATTACATAATTCTTTATGCCTATTTTAAAAATACATTCTAATTTTTAAATGTTTTTTCATGATATTCTGTAGGGACTTAAAGTTCAACATATCAATACTTGACGAAAAATACTTGTTCCATGTTATGCCTAAGATGTTTGATATTCAGACAGAGAGTGAGGTCAAGCTTAACAGTCTAGCTTGTATGGTAATAACAATAAGCTTGTCTTCTCGAGGGTTAACAACCTAAGTTTGCAGACCAAAATTAAAGAGAAAGGAGGGCCACAAGGAAAGCCAACATTTTGGCCCTAGGCTTCCAAGGTCAATTAAGACTCAGGACATAGGAGAACTTGTACTATAACATCATGTAACTCAGTACTGTCCCAAATTTTCTGATCAAGGAGATTATGGGGCCAAAAGAGGAAAGTGATCAATGATGTAGAGTGTGCCTGAGGAGAGTCACATGGAGAGAAAACATTCTCTCAGGCTTTCACAGAGAGCACATTGGCCAAGCAATGGCTGTGACTCATCCACATGGCTGACACTGACAAAGGTTCTACAATCTGAGGTACAGGATCTCAGGATAAATCCTGAGGGGATTTCACTGACCTTCTCAGACCCAAAAGCTACAACTCTTGTTGCATAGGTCTTGCTTTATCTTGGTCTTAACCATCCAGCAGAAAAGTATAAAAACGAAGTGTAAAAAGTAAAGCCATGCTGTTCTGTTGAGCTGTGGGGGACTCAGGTCAACAATTTCTGACATTGTCAGTGAAGTGGAAGACCCAATACTGTTGTGGACTACTGGACTCTTAGAATATTTTACTGAGTTAACACACCTATAATATTCAAATTAGAGAACTAAACAAAAAAAGGGAATACAGATGAATCTCTGTTTTGTATCTGTGTATTCAAAATGGTTAGGATAGATATATAGTTACATTCTCTTAATGAATAGAGGGATTTGTTCTAATAGTGTTTGTTAATAGGATATCATGTCTGCATCTTGTACAGCAATTAACCACTAGGAAGAATGTATGTAATGTGTTGATTATTTAAACTGTCCTACCAATTTGGTTTGAAACTGTCTTATTGCTATTTATTTCTCAATGAAAGTATGGAAAGAGGCAGCTTTTTGATACAATCCTATTTGTTGATTCTTGTCATTATTTGTTGCATAGTTGGAGTTTTATTCAGAAAGTCTTTGCCTAGACTTAGAACTCCAGGAAATTCACCTATTTTAACTTTGAGTCAGTTGTTTCTGTTTTAATGTTTACATCTTTGATCCATTCTGATTTTAGTTTGGTATGTGGTGAGGTAGATGGGTCCAGCTTCAATGTTCTGCATGTAGAGAGCCTTTTATGCAAATGATGTTGGTGTTTTCCCTCCAATGTGTGTTTTTGGCCCCTTGGTTGAATATTAAATAGCTGACCATCTCTCTGTCTTCTGTGCCATCAATCCGTCTCTGTTGTCCCAACCCCATGCCATTCTTGTCACTGTTGCCATGTCATCCAACTTCAGCTCAGGTATGTGATGCCTCCCACTGTACCCTCGTTGCTGGAGCTGTCTCTGCTGGTCTGGATCTCTTCTTCTTCTGCTATGAACTTTAAGATGTTTTCCTTAGTTCTGCGAGGAACTAAGGAAATGCTATTGGCATTTTGATTGCAACTGCACTGAATCTATATATCGGTTTTGGAAGTGTCACCATTTGGACAATATTGACTCTGTTTCTCCAGGAACAGGGGAGATCTTTCTATTTTCTGATGTCTTCTTCAATCTTGTTTTTCAGAGCACTATAGTTTTCATTGTAAGGTCTTTCACTTTCTGAGTTAGGTTAATTCTTAGGTATTCAATTTTTCTTGGTGCTATTATGAATGGTACTGTTTTCATAATTTCTTTCAGTAAGTTCATTATTGTTGTACATGAATACTGTTGACTTTTGTGTGTTGATTTTTGTATCCTGCTACATTGCTGAATTTAGTTATTAATTCTAAGAGTCTTGCAGTGGAGTGTTTGGGGTCGTCTATGTAGAGTATCATGTTACCTACAGATAGTGATGGTTTGATTCCTTTCCTGTATGTGTCTCTTTTCATTCAAGTACTATGTGGAAGAGAAACAATGATCATGAAAATTTTTACATTGCTCCTAGTTTTAGAGGGAAAACCTTGTTTTTGCCCATTTACTATGATGTTGGTCCTTGGTTTATTGTGGATTGATTTTGCTAGATTCAAATAAGGTCCTTGTAGACTTTTTGGTTTTTATCATGAGTAGGTGTTAGATTTCATCATAGCCTTTTCTGTGTCTATTGATGTGATCATGTGGATTTTGTCTGTGGCTCTGTTTATGTGGTATATTGCATGCATTAATTTGAAAATTTTGAACCATTCTTGCTATGCTGGAGTAGAACCTATTTGATCATGATATATGGATCCTTTTGATGATTTTTTAAAAAAATGTATTTAGTATAGGATCTACAGGGTCTCACTATGTAGATCGAACTCGTAGTGATTCTCCTGTTTTCAGCCTCCCAAAGTGCTGGGATTACAGGCATGTGCCACCATGCCCCGTCTCCATGGCTGTCTCAGCAGCACCCCAGGGGTGGAGCCGGCAGGGCTGTGGTGCTGAAGATCAAACCCCAACCCCTGTGCTCTGCCTAAGCAGGCACTTGAATCTGCTGAGCTATCTGTCTGGTCCCCTTTTGATGATTTGCTCTGTTCTATTTACCAATATATTATTGAGGAAGTTTTTCATTTATGTTCATTAGGAAATTTGACTGTAGTTTTCTTTTTCAGTTTGGTCTTTGTCTGGTTTTGGCATCATTGTGATTCTTGCTTCCAGAAATGAGTTTGGAAGCCGTCATTCTTTTTCACTTTCATTGAGGAGTTTGAGGAGTATTGGTAATATAATGGCCTTAAAGATGTTGAGGAATTCAGCAATGAATCCATTAAATCATGGGGTCTTTTTTAGTTGTTAGGCTTTTTAGTACTGTTTCAGTTTTGTTGCTTGGTGTTGGATTGTTCAAGATTTTTCTGTAGTAATCAGTAGTAATATAGGAGTCTTAATCAAAACATTAAGACGGAGATCTCTGCAAGTCTGAGGCTCGCCTCACTACATAGTGAGCTCAAAGTCAGTTAGACTACATGTCTCAACAACAATAACAACAGCAATAAGAAAACAACAAAAAAGATTTTATGTATCCATTATCCCTGTTTATGATGACTTTAACTCTTTGGAGAAGATACCAAGAAGGGGGATACCTGGGCCAAATGGAATTTCTATTTTTAATTTTTTGAGAAATCGCCACACTTACTTCCATCATGGTTGTACTAATTTACATTCTCATCAAAGTCAGGAGAGTTTCTTTCTCTCAACATCCTTGCCAGCATTTGCCACAGCATAATTTGCAATAGCTATATCTTGGAAGCAGCAGATATGTCCATCGACAGAGAAATGGGTGAAGAAAATGTGGTATCTATACACAGTGGAGTATATTATTTCATAAAGATAGACTTGAGGCATCGGTAGGCAAATAGGTGCAACTTGAGAAGAGATTAAGAGAGATAAGTCCAGAAGTCTAAATATCACATAGCTTCTCTTCTATGAGAAACTCAAAATATCTTTGTATACATCTGTCTACCTATCTGCATGTCCCTGATCTATATATAGAGAGAGAAAATGCAAAAAACTAGAGAAATAAAAAGTAGGGAAAGTTGACATCATTTTCCAAATTATCTATTTTGTTGCTTAAAAAATTTCAATATGCATGCTTGTTTGTTTCATTTATACTAATAGTATCTTTTAGTTCACTGAAGAAGTTTTGTGCTATTAGCTGTCTTTTTGTAAGAGAGGCTTTTGTCTATGACTTGGGCTCTATGTACTATTCTGGCCATTCTTTTAAGATCATGGTGTACAAGAGCCAGTGAGATAACTCAGCGGACTAAGCTCCTGCTTATGCAAGCACAGGGACGGGGTTCAAACCCTGGCACCACATGCTGCGCTGGCCCCACCCCCGGGGCGTGCTGACCCAGCCACCTAGATGGGGTGTGGTTGTGCACGCCTATAATCCCAGCACTAGGGAAGCTGAAAACAGGAGGATCACTATGATTCTGAGCTGTGTAATGAGACCCTGTACCAAATGCATAAAGAAAAGATTATGGTATACAGTGTATTAAAATAACTCTTTAGGTTATTTACTTGGGCTTGCTTCCTTTTGCTCAAGTGAGTACTGATTGATTGCAGTGTGCCACCCTCTAGTATTCTCTGCTTACTTTGTTAAGGAATTTTATTTTTTCATGGAAGTAAGACTGCATTTATATTTTATTTATTAATATCTCTATATATTACACTGAAGTAAAAATGCAAACATTTATGCTTTCTTGGTTTAATTTTGGTACTTCATATGATTTGTAGGAATCTGTCCATTTCTTCAAGATTTTCTAATGTGTTGGAAGACAATTTTCTGCAGTAGTTACTACCTTCTGGATTTTGATGATGTGCATTGTGCTTTTGCCTTTATCATTTCTAATTTTAGAAGAGGGTTTTTTTTTTTTTTTCTCTTTTGGTATATTTGGGTAACAGTTTATCAAACTGATTTTTTTTCTTTAAGACAGTCTCATTATGAGTTCAGGCTGGTCCTGGCCTCAAACTATGTAGCCCATTCTGGGCTCAGATCCCCAGCGATCCTCCTTTGTTGGCCTCCTGAGTGCTGGGGTTACAGGTGTGCACCACCCTGCCAACCCTTTTATTAGTTTTCATCTTTTCAGTGAACCAATTCTTGGATTTATTGATTCTTAGTGGGCTTTGCTTCTCATTTTCATTAATTTCCACTGTGATCCGATTTTCCTCTCTGATTTGGGCTTGACTGCTGTTGTTTTCCAAACACCTTGAGCTTCCTCTTTAGATTATTTACATGGGCTTGCTCCCCCTTGCTCACATGAGTACTGATTGCAGTGTGCCACCCCCTAAGGCTTCACTGCATCTGACACTTTCATTTGTTCCAGACATTGTTACATATCTTCCCTGGTTCCAGCCGTGACCGGTTGGGCATGTAGTAGTACGTTACTAAGTTTCCAAGTGTTTCTAAATTTCCTGTGGCTTGTTCTGTGTTCTAAATTTTCTGTGGTTTGATTTTTCATTTCACTACACATGGGATGATTTCAGTTCTTTCATATTTACTTAGGCAGGTTTTCTGGACAAGTATATGCTCCATTTTGAAGAAACTTCTTTATGCTGTTGAGAAGGATGTGTATCCAGTTGTTGTGGGGTGAAGCACTCTATAGATAGCAAACCCATTTTTTTCAAGGGTGTGCTTCAGTTCTGATATTTCTTTATTGATTTTTCTTGTCTAGTTGACCTGCTTTTTACAAAAGTGGAGTATTGAGGTCACCCACATGATCATGTTAGCGTTTATTTGATCTTTTATGTCCAGTAATATTTGTTTTATGAAGACAAATGCACCTGTGTTTGGTGTATTTCTGTTTATGAGTATTCTTTCTTTCTCTTGGGTTATTCTCTTATCTGGTGTGTAATGGCTGTTATTGTCTCTTATGATCCATTTTAGCTTGAGGTTTACTTTGAGAATAAAGAGGCTACCACTGCTTGTTTTCAGGGTGCAGGTTTAGTACTGTGGCTTACATCTAGGTGTTGCCCAAAGCCTGCGTGCCTCATGCCCTCCTAGGTGGGCTGTGGAGGTGACTGTATCATGGGGCTGTATCGTGGCCTGTGATGCTCTTGGCTGGATGACTCCACTGATGGGCTCAGTGCTGGGTGTGAGGTTGGGACACAGAATCTGTTGGGAGGAGGAGTCGGCCCGCTCTGCGCGTGGCCTAGCAGGGTCTGTCTCCCTCCCCCTCTTCCATCGCTCTCTGCTTTCAGCCTGATGTACCATGAACTGCATGTCACTCCTATATCCCTCTGTTACACTTCCTGCCTTTGGACCAGCCATCTATGGCCTTAACCTTCTGTGCACTGAGAGCCAATATCAACCTTTCCTCTATTCATGTTTGGATGTTAAGCGTTTTGTCTCAGCACTGACAAAGTAACTAAGATATGCACAAAATTTTTTCTACTCTTTGATTTTTAGTCTAGGGACGTCTTGTTGGATTACATGAGTTTCTTAAATGTAACAGACTGTTGGATTCTGATTTTTTAAAATCTGGTCTGCCACTGTGTCTTTTCACTAGGGAGATAAAATTATTAACATTGAGTTACACTGAATATTGGTGATTTACTGATTTGCTCTCCTTTGGTTTTCTTTCTTTTTTTCTTCTTCTTTTCGTCTATTTGCCTTACTTGATATATTCACTCTGATTTTTTTTTTCTATTTTTGTTTCATTGTTTATGTTTAGGATATGCTTGGTGATTTTTCTGGTGTGCTGGTTTAGTGTTCGTGAACCTCTTGAGTTGCTCTTTTTTATGGAATACCCTTATTTCTCCATCTATTTTGAAAGAAAAGTTTCCTGAGTATGTTAATTTGGGTTTAACATTGTTTGCTTTTAGGGTTTCAAACATTTTACTCCAGACTCTCCTGAACTTTGAAGTCTGTTTTAGGAAGTCTGCTGTAATTCTGAAGGGTTTACCTTTGTATGTGATTTTTTAAAAATCATGGTAGGTATAAGCCATGATTATACCTACCTTCTCATTACACGCTTTCCTCATAATTGGGAATTTTCTATTATGATTTATTTTTCTTTTTTTGAATTTAGGACAGGATCTACAGAGTCTCACTACACAGATCAAACTCATAGTGATTCTCCTGTTTTCAGCCTCCCAAGTACTGGGATTACAGGTGTGCACCACCACGCCCAGTTTCTATTGTTGTTTCAGTGCACCCCATGGGTGGGGCCAACGTGTCACGCCAGGGATCGAATCCGGCTGCTGCCCTCTGCTTAAGCAGGTGCTTTAGTCTGCTGAGCTATCTATCTGGCCCTTCTATTATGAATTTTTTTTCTATTATGATTTCTGTAAGCAAATTTTTTATTCCATTTGTGCTGTCTTTGGAGTCTAACTCCAGTTTGCCTTAGGTTGGTCTTAATGTTGTCTAGTAGCTATTAGATATATTTTACACATTCTTGTCTTTTTCTTTATGTATTTGGTACAGGGTCTCACCACACAGCTCTGACTCGTAGCGATCTTCCTGTTTCAGCCTCTCAGTGCTGCGATTACAGGTGCGTGCCACCACACCAGGACCCAGTGGCTAGCTCAGCATGCCCAGGGGCGGGCCTGGTGAGGTATGTGTGCTGGAATAGAGCTGTGGTCCCTGTGCTTGCCTAAGTAGGCAGTTAGTCCACTAAACTATCTTCCTGCCCTTCTTGTCTTATTTTTAAGGCTTCTCTGAGTAATTCATTGTATTTTATCATTTTGTCCTTGATTTCAGAAATATGCGTATATAAGTATCATTTTAGAATTTAATTTGTACAAATTTTTATACCTAGTATTTCTGGCTGATACTTTCTTGTGGAGTCTATATTTTTTGGTAAGTGAACTGTCTTGGTCAACTCTTCCAATTTTTTATTTCTTTTTCCCCATATCCATATCCATTTTGTATGACAGTTCCACAAACTTTTGGGCCATATCCTCTTTGAATTTACCAAGTTTGTTTAACTCTTTAATTACCTCATAAAACTTTGCTACTTGGTGTTTGCTTTCCTGCCTGTTGTGCCCCATGGATTTGTCTTGGGTGAGCTGGGAGATGTTTTGCTGCCTTTTCCCATATTCCTGTGTGTGTGTGTGTGTGTGTGTGTGTGTGTGTGTGTACTTTTTGTCCCTTTGGAGCTGAAGGCTGAGGTCAAGTAGAGTGAGAAGAGATCATAGTTGATCTGAGGAATTCTTTAGTTAGATTCAGCCTTCCAGTGATACACTGCTAGATTTGTTGGTTCAGAGATACTGTTCATGCCTTCAGCTATTTAACTTAAATGGTTTGGACCCTGCCACTGTGTTGTGAGGAGAGGGTCACCTGTGCTTATGGCAGCATCAACAGATCTGGCATCCACCACTTACACATTTTAAAGCTGTGCATTTGAATGTACACCCTTCCTCAGTGCCCTTTACACCTTACACAATAGAATTATTAGCATCCTGAAATGGGGGAGGGAGAAGGAAAGGGCTGAGATGGAGGGATGGGTGAAAGAGGAGTAGGAGTCAGTAGGGGAAGAAATAGATAGACATAATAGGCAAGAAATGGGATGGGGGACACGTTCTGTCAGAGGACTTTTATACCTGGAGAGCGGGATTGGTATTGGGACTCTGCAAGGTATTTTTGGGTGTGGGGTGGAGCTTAGGAGGAGGGGGGTATAATTTGGGATTAGGGATAACTTCAGGGTTATCTGAAGCTGTAAGGGAAGACAAGGGACTAGGTAAGATAAGGAAGTGTGAAAGAACAGAGGACAGAATGTTAATAGGAGAGAAGAGGGTATGAGCAAGGAGTAGCACAGTCTAGGCAGACGCAGCCCAAAAGAAAACGAAAGCAACACAGAAATTAAAAAGTGAGACATAAATAACAAATAAGAAAATAGTATCGCTATAAACACTAGAAGTAAATAAAAGGAGGGAGAAGAGATGGAAAATAAACAACTAAATCAAAACAGAAACAAATTTGAAAAAGTAACAACAAAATCCAGCTGATACCCACTTCAGAGACTTCCTGCGTGTACTTCCTACCTGACCGCCCCGCCACACCCAAGGGTCCATGCATCTCCCTGCTGGTGCTAGCTGCAGCCACATCAGTGTCCTTCCTTCCCAAGTTCCCTCCCTCCAGCCAGCAGGCAGATTTTGACTCTGTCCCTGGGTGTGGCCTACCACTGTTTTCCCCCGTGGGTAGCAGGGGACTTGGCAGGTGCAGGGTGCCAGGCAGAGACCCAGGTGGTGTCAGGGCCAGCTGAGGCAACTGAGTGAAGGCTCAGGTGGGCACAGGTGTCAGGTGAGACTGAGGTGGGCCTCGGACCTGTGCAGGTGCCTGGCAGAGACGCAGGTGGGTGCGGGCGCTGGGTAGAGACCCAGGGGCATTGGTCAGGCTCAGGTGGGCCTGGGGTGTGTGCAGGCAACAGGTCGAATCTCAGGCAGGCAAAAGGTTCTGGGTGGGGACCCAGGTGGGCACAGGCAGTTGTGAGACTGTGGCTTGCTCATACTCTTTCTGCTCAGAGCTGGGGAAGGCGCCTGGGGAGTGGCGCTCCCCTGGGGCAGGGTGAGTACTGGGGACACCTCCTCAGGGGTACAGCAGAGAGGGTGACAGGAGCAGGGGTCAGGATGCCCAGAGGCTGTGGGGAGATTGCTCTTTGCCATCCTTTTGTCCCCTCAGACTGCTTGGGTGTCCTGGAGATGGCTGCTCCCCGAGGCGTGGATGAGGCCTGTGTGCTCCAGCCTGCAGGGAGCCTCTTTCCACTGTGACTCTCCAAATATTTGGTTTGCTCTCCAGGTCTCTCTTCTTCCAGATTAATCGTCTAGTATGACTGCACATGTCTATACCTCTAGCTACTTCTGTAGTTGTGCTTTCTTTTTGCTGATGCCAGGCTTGCTCCAGGGTCTGGCACGCGCTAGGATGGCACTGCACCCCTGAGGTACGCCACCAATCCTGGACCCATGTCCTTTACAGCCTTCTAGGTTATCCTTTTGGCCAGAAGGAAAGCTCACCTGCAGACCACCTCTGCACTGCCACCACGTTGTGGCTGTCACCTTCTGTTGCTTGCCGAGCTCCCACTAGCTGAGCTGCACCCCCAACCCAGACACCTCCAACTCCCGTTCAGAACAAGTCAGAGATGCAGCTAAAAGCCAAGAACGAGAGGGGGATCAGTCAGGATGAATGCAGCACCCCTGCTGGAATGGGGGTGTTGTGAGCTGGAGACAGGGAAAAGGCCTTGAAGAATTCAGGTAAAGCGCACACATGCGAGTGAGCGGTGTCTGGCGTTCACTGATGCTGTAATTTCCTGTGAATCAACTTGGTGTGTGAATTAAAGAGGCAAGTCTCCCGGTGAGCTTTCTGAAGAAGCTTCCAGATTCCCAGACTTTCTTACTTTGAGCCAAGGATGAGAGGACTGGACCCACCTACCCTGCAGTTTCCTGGCTTTTGAGGGAAGGAAGCAGAAATTTTCATGTGGGATACAGGACGTGTGATCTGAATGTGTGGTGAGTGCTGACCTTAGAAAGAATTACTATAGTAAAGACATTGCTTGTGTTTCTCCTCGAAACACTCCTTGTTCTGCGTACATGTATCTGCTTGCCACAGTGGAGTGTCCCAATGATAGTTCTTGTGTATTAATGAGGAAAACTTGCTAAGCGTACAGCCAGGAGTATGCACAGGTACATTTATTAAAGGTCCCTGAAAGCTATGCTCAGGGCAGTCTGGGCCTACAGGGGTGCCTGGGGACAGAGAAAAAGAGAGGGGCGGTAACTCAGGGTTTCAGAATTAGAAGGCCAGCAGGCCCCTTTGCTCTTGGTGTCTCCCCGCAAGTCGCTACAGGCCTCCTGCTTTTGCCTGGGTGCTCCTGCCTAGGGCTTAGCGATGGCTTTTGTTCATTTATTAGGATAACAGAAGCAGGAATAACCACGGTGTGCTCTTCGGAGTTAGGCGAAGGCCAAGGAGTGACTCACTCAGCTCCTTGGTTCCCACCACCCTTGCCACTCTCTGAAGCAGACCTGGAAGTCCTTTCAGTGACATCTTTAACTCAGCGCCATCCAGTATTTGGTGAGGGTTGCTGCCCAGGGCCCTCCAACTGACAGCGGGCCTGTGACAACGCTGTGGCGTTTCCTCATCCTCTTGATTTGCCAGACCCGGCCCTCTGCAACTTCAGAACGGCCACGAGGGGTAGACCAAGACAGCCACTGCAGCACAAGTGAAGACATCACAGCAGAGGACTCCAGACCTGCTTTGGAAAGTGGCAAGAATGATGGGATAAGTGTTTGAAGCAAGAGGTCATATTTTGAGGGGTATTCATGGCAATGTGTCTTTCACTGTGGTAAATTTTAAAAATTTAAGCCATTTACCATGTTTCTGAGCAGGTTGCATTTTATTACCTTTTCTCTGCAAGATCCTTGTGGCAGATCCTGGAGGTCCCTGGAGACCGAGCGCTCCCCATCTTCTGCTTCCGGTCCTGGTCCTAGGTGGTGGGAAGCCAGCCTCAGGCCCCTGCCTGGCTCATGCATGGGCCTCCTGTCAGTGTCTCCCTCCCTGGCCCAGCACTGGCTCCAGCTGCTGTTCTGTTAGAGGCAGACTTCTGACCAGGTGCTGGGCATAGAAATGTAGGTATCTGCAGTCATGACCTAGAATCTGCTCTTTGCATAAAAGCCATTAACTTTAGCAGAGTAAAACAGGGAGTGTTTCTCTGTTTGTGTGTTCTTAAAAAAAAAAAAAATCACCTATGACTCAGTGATTTTTATCTCACTTTGTTAAGAAGCCCTCTAAAGTACATGCTAATTATATTTTATTTTCTTGAACTATCAGTACCCTCAGAGAAAACTGCTCAGATATAATGCTCTTGCCAATGGTAGTGGCTTAACTCAGCGATTTGATTTTATTTATACTTTCTATTTTTATTTTTTAAACCAAAGAATGAATTTTAGGAACAAATGGAGGTTATGAGCAGAATATATTTATTGGGGGAAAGAACGCTTCTGTCCAAGAGAGGGACAGAAGGGGCCCCCTGTGTGGGTGATCCCCATCTCAGCTATTTTAAATGAATATCATCGTTCTTGGAAGTTGGCTTCTAGCACTTAAGTGCCTTATGTTAAATAACTTTAAATCACTCATCATTCCGCTGCCTACTTACCTGGGATGATAATTTGCACACGATTCATCTTGGAAGTTTCGCTGAGAAGTTAAATCGCTTAATTTTTTTTTAAACCCAGCAGTCTAGTGACTTTATCCCACGTAGGTCAAACTCTATAAAATGAGGTTACCACATTTAGGCAAAAACAACTAAAGCCAAGGCATCCGTTGAAATTAGTTTTAGACAAGCAATGAATAATGTTACTGTAAATTGGTCCACGCATTACAGTTAGAAGCAAAAGAGCTGAGTTAATCACCCTTCCCTCCATTGTATTCTGATTTTTTTTTTTTTTTTTTTTTTAATGTATTTGGCATAGGGTCACGCTACGCGGCTCGGACTCATAGTGATCCTCCAGTTTTCAGCCTCCCCAGCGCTGGAGTTGCAGGCACGTGCCACGAGGCGCAGCCTGGGCGGCCAGCTCAGCGTGCCCCAGGGCGGAGCCAGTGCGGCCTTCGAAACCCACCCTTGCGCTTCCTAAGCAGGCGCTTAGTCAGCTGAGCTATCTCACCCGCCCTTTCCATTGAATTCTAACCCGCACCCTACAGTTATTCCTGCTTCCAGGGTTCTAGGAGAGGTACAAGACTACAATATCGGAATCTCAGGAGGTGGCTGATGGCCTGGGCGCGGGCACTGAGTGTGAGTCACCCCGCCTGCCCCTTGCGCGCCTGTACCCTGCTCCCGTTCCGGGTGCAGAAACGTGGACTGCATGCCATGTTCTAAGATCAGAGTGAATTCCGGGGCAGGCATGCGGTTGCAAGCGCCTAAGAGGACTCAGCCCTGCCAGTCATTCCTCTCGGCCCACCCATCGACCCGTGGGAGGCGTGCACAGCAGCCGAGCCTGGATTGAAATTCTGGGAGTCGGACTGACCTGCGCGGTTTTCGTTGCTGCTCTAGAGCGCTTTGGGCTGTGTGTCGGGCTTTTCTGTCACCCTGGAGCCTGCTTTTGTCTGTGCCTTACCTTGTGGCGACATGGACTTGTCAAGAGCACAGCTTGAGGTGGTTTTTAATAAATGCAGGTGCTAAAAAAAGAAAAGAAAAGAAAAAAGAAAAGAGGGGCCGGAATAAGCAAGGCCCTGAGTTCAAGTTCAATCCCTGGTACTGGGGGTTGGGGGGGGGGAAAGTAGGTACTTCCCACTTACTACTGGGCGTGCACTTGGCAAATTTTTTCTTGTTGGTCGTAAGAACTAAGACTTTTTGGTCCATTCAATGGCAGTACTTGTAATACACTAAAATTATATTGTTTCTCTGAAATTCAAATTAAACTA
This sequence comes from Octodon degus, assembly GCF_000260255.1. Lineage (NCBI taxonomy): Eukaryota > Metazoa > Chordata > Mammalia > Rodentia > Octodontidae > Octodon > Octodon degus. Next base: position 7,356,447 of record NW_004524637.1, read on the forward strand.
GGAGTGCTGTATTACCTGAGGGGTCTTAAAATGTGTCTAACTATGTGCAAATATATGTATATATGGAGAGATAGAGTTTGTTTTTCTGTAAGAACATCAGGTTCAGGAACAGCAAGGGGAAGATCAGTACCTTGTCGAGCTTGTTCTGAGATGTTTTAAGGCTAGAATCATGAGGCCGAGCTTCACGGTGGAGACTAACGCAGGCGGTCAGCCCACACGCGTGAGCCGCCCTGCCAGGTCTGGGCGAGCCCTGCTGCTCCCGCGCCGCTGCTCCGCCTGCCTGCTTCCGGTGAGCATCTTCTACCCAATCGGACTGCTCGCCTTTTTCGGGATCCTAGAGCTCAGATGGCGCCTCACGGAATTTCCACGCTAGGAGCTCTACAACTCCTGTTCTATGAGACAGAGCTTGCCTGTCTCTTTGGTTTTTGGTGTTGAACATTATTTTCTTGGGCTACTCTGCGTTTGCGCGAGGCCTGGTTAGGCCCCTCCTCTCTCACAAGGTAATCTAGTACATCCGCATGGCCGCCTCCCCCGTTTAATTCTCTGCCACTCAGTGCTTATCGTACCCATTGTTGTAGGGATATCTGTGGAGGAATTGCCTATGGGCAGTCTATCCTTTTTTTTTTTTTTTCCTATATATTTTTAGGGAAGCGTCTACAGGGTGTTCGGGGTCTCACTACTACATCGGACTCGTAGTGACGCTCCTGTTTCCAGCCTCCCGAGAGCTGGGATTACAGGCGCACGCCACCACACTCAGTCTCAATCGCTGTCTCAGCATGCCTCAGGGCGGGGCTGGCACGGCAGGCATGGGGACCCAACCCCTGACCCTGCGCCTGCTTGTGGGTGCTTTAATCGGCTGAGCTATTTGGCCAGCCTTTATCCATTCTTATAGGTTCTAGTAATTTTATCTTTTGAACAAAAAAAATCATCACTGAACTTGGATCTCATTTTTTGAACTCTTGATATTGTGTTTCCTAAATTGTTCTTCATAGTATGCGTGTTGCGTTGGACCAACTAGGGCGCTCAGTTCCTGAATACCTGATGATGATTTAGCTCAGGATTGTAATTCCTCTCAGAGGGGAAGGCTCCTTCTTCTCTAATTAATGGTATGTGCAATGAAGCGAATGCATTTTCAGAACTAGTCAGGGCATTGCAATGCACACAAAATCAGAGTGAGAAAAGAATAAGAAAAAACATATACAAGTAATTAAAAAAACACAAAACCCTGAGCGCAGAATGCTAGTAACAAGCCAAGCCCTGTGTGTCCTCTGAAGAAATCATTCCAGTGGCCTAAGCGGCCAGTCCCTTCAAGGTGACACTTGGAAGGTCTGGAATGGCCTCGAGTCAACAGCAGTGATGCGAGGGACCGTCATGCAGGGGCCTGCAGCTGCTGGCTCCTTTCAGAAGCATGCTTGCAGAAAGCAACCACAGCAGAAGCCCTGTCTCAACCGGCAGCCTGAAGATGCTGGCACGCAGGGTCTCAGGAGCGGAATCATCTACCTCCTCTACCTCCCAGAGGTCAACTTTGTCTCATTTGCATGTTGGGGCCTAATTCTTCAGGTGGCTTTCAGCCAACCACGTGGCTCGGATACAGCTCAACATGGTCAGAGCTGTCAAGGCACATCTGTCATAATTAAAATACCATCTTACTTCTGTGCACCAGAAACCCAGCATCACCACAAGTTCTGGGCCCACAGAGAGGGGGAAAAAAAGGGGAGAAAATTATGATTAATAATTTTTCACAGTGCTGGGGAGATAGCTCAGTAGAATAAGTGCTTGCCTGGCAAGCACAAGGTCCTGAGTTCAATCCCTGATACAAAAAAAAAAAAAAAAAAAGATTAGAATTTTTGCTTCTGATATATACAAAAGGCTTATGAATAGATATATTGGAAGCTGTTTGTAATTTATACTATTGTGGAGGTAGTTCAGGTTCATGAGTTTTATATTTTATATTGTTTTGGTACTAGGAATTGAATTTACAACGTTGTGTTCATCAGACAGATGGTGTACCTGTTTTTAATCGAAGATTCTTTGCATATGCTAGCTGTAAGGCCTTTGTCACATCTAAGGCTTCTTGTTGGTACAAGTGAGGATACAGAGTGGTTCAGAGGTGAGCTCTCCCTGTAACTGTACCACAGGCAGCAACTGACCTGATTTCGCTCATGGAGAACTAGTTGCCTTTGTTAGAATTTTATATGAGACAGAGTATATACAGTGTGTACTCTCTGGTTTCTTTTGCTCAGTGTAATTATTTTGAGGCTTATCAAAAATGTGAGCACGGGTGGCTTGTTCTTTTTAGTTGCATAGTAACTTCCATTGTGTTATTCTCCTCTGCACTGATAGAAATTTAAGTTGTTTGCAGTTTTGGTTGTGTTGAGTGAAGTTTCTGTGAACACCCTTGTACACACATGGAATATTATAGTTTTAATTATTTGTAGAAAATACCCAGGAATCGAGTGGTTGGATGATAGGATAGGTATATCCTAACCTGTTGAAGCAATTGACCAGCAGTTTGAAAAGTAACATGCCATTACTGCAGCTGCCTACCAGCAGTGATTCCACATCAGCACAACCACTTTCCGTGGTCAGCCTTTCAAATTCCATAGGCCAGGGAGATAGATCAGTGGCGTAAGTGTCTGCCTGGCAAGCACAATGGCCCTGAATTCAATCCCAGGTACAAAACAAAACAAAACAAAAACAAAAACAAAAACAAAAAACAGCTCTTCTGATAGTTTGCCACAATATCACTTAGTTGTTTCAATTTGCATTTTCTTACTAATTAACAGTGTGGAATGTGTTTTCATTTGCATTCTCTTTAATGTCCTGGCTGTTCAAATCTTTTCTGTTCAAATCCTTCTACCTTTTGAATTGAGTTATTTTGTTTTTCTAAATTGAGTTGTTTGCCTTTGTTATTTTTTTGCATATATGTTTTGGTATCAGGAATTGAACATGCAGCCTTGTACTTGTCAGGCAGGTGCTGTGTCTTTTTTTATTAAAAAATCATTTATTTATTTATGTATTTGGTATAGAGTCTTGCTATGCAGCTCAGACTCATAATGATCCTCCTATCTCAGATTTCCCAGTGCTGGGATTACAGGTGTACACCACCATGCCCGATTTCAGTAGCTGGCTTGGCATGGGCCTGTATGGCGTGCGGTACCAAGGGTCAAACTTGGGTCTTTGCACTGCCAGGTAGGCAGGCGCTTAGACCATCAAGCTATTTTCCTGGCCCCCTGTTTTGTTTTTT
>NW_004524637.1:7367238-7374491 GCF_000260255.1 Octodon degus
TCCTTCTCGTCATTTTGTGTAGCACTGTCTTCTGCCCTTTGTTGTAGATCTTTGCTGTAGTTATAACCTTCGCACGTACTGAAGTTCAGGTGCAGCTCTACAAAGTTTGGACTTTTCCAGCTGCATCTGGCTTAGGTCTGGCTGCTGTGCTCAGCTCCTTCCTGCTGCTGCCCTTGAGGGTGAATATGTTGTGCCCCCGTGGATAGATGTTCTACTCCTGGACTAGCTGGGTGGATCTATCCTCTACACTCTCTGCGGGGATTGCAGCTGCAGGGTTACACCTCAGGCATGTATGCCAGGCCTGAGCTGTGCCTGGAGGGGGCAAGGTGAAGTAGGGGAAAGAGGAAGCTCTCCCACACACTCATTGGACCTGGGCTAAGACTGGGCCCTGGGGTTCCCGGAACACTGCAAAATTCCTACTGGGCAGGCAGGGTGGGGAGGTGCTGTGAGTGGTGGGGGGCGGCCCGAGGGGGTGGGACAGGGTCCAGCCCACTCTGTGCCTGGGCTGCGACTGGTCCCGCTGGCGCAGGGTAGCAGGAAGCTCTCCACACACTCACTGGACCTGGGCTAGGACTGGGTCTGGGGGTTCCTGCAACTCGGCAGTAATTCCTACTCGGTGGGTGGGGTGGGGAAGGTACTGCGGAGTGGTAGGGGGCAGCCCGAGGGGGTGGGAGAGGGTCCATCCCACTCTGCGCCTGGGCTAGGACTGGTCCCGCTGGCACAGGGTAGCAGGAAGCTCTCCACACACTCACCAGACCTGGGCTAGGACTCTCTTGTGAGTCTTTTAAAGAGAAGTTTTAACATTTAACTAGATCCACCAAGTTTTTCTTTTATGGACCATGCTTTCTATAGCTATATGATACAGTTTGAATTAATTTTTATGGTATAAGGTATGGATCAATGTTCATTTTTAAATGCATGCATAATCATTTCTGGACCAATTTATTGAGGAGACTATCTTTGCTCTACTTAATTGCCTGTACACCTTTGTTGAAAATCACTTGTCTATGAATTTGGGAGTCCACCTCTCAGTCCTTTATTTTGTTCCATTTGTCTATGTTGGTACCAGTATCACATTGTCCTGCCTAAAGCTTAGTGATAACACTTGAGGGCATGTTACGGTTGTCCTCTAACCTTGTTCTTTTTCTATTTTGTTTTGGTATTGTGAGTCCTTGGCATGACCTTGTGGATTTCGGGACTGGCCTGCCAGCCCCACGGAGACCTACAAGATTTGACAAGCGTTGCATAAAAGCCAACTTGTGATGAGTGTGAATTGCTGCTAGGGACTGTTGCAGCTGTGCCTGCCCAGGGTATACGTGCTGGGCGCTTAGGCCTGACAGTCACTGCCGTCATGGGTTGCTGTGTGACACATGCACTGATGGTAGCTGGCACTAACAAGAACTGTAGCTGCTTTTCTCCTTTTTCTTGCTTTTTTCCATTCGTACTACTACACCATTGACTTTGGAAAAAAGAAGGCCCTAAAAGTCATCCTCTGACTTCCACATAAGTATGGTAAAAGTTCATATGTTTAGTTAATCCAGAAGGAGACTACCATGTGCAGGAATAGCAATTCTCAAGGAAGGAAAATACAGAAAATAAGCTGGGAGATGGAAATATTAGAAAAAAGCTTGACTCGGGCAGGTATGGACAGAGGGCTACGTAGAGAGGTGTTACATGGCTTGGAAATGATTCAAAACATTTAAATAGCTGTCCTATGCCAAGAACTTACAGTGAGTTTCTCTTCCTTTCAAGAGTAAGTCTTCAGGGGCTGGGGAGATGGCTCAGTGGAATAAGCACTTCCCTGGCAAATGCAAGGGCCTGAGTTCAATCCCTGGTTCTGAAAAAAAAAAAAAAAAAAGGCTTCATACATTCTCAGGCCCTATAGGTGAGCAATTGGCCTCAAATTCTGGACTTCAAGAGGCGTACAAACTCGGGAGTGGCAGATACTTTGGAAGCTCTGACTGCAGAACTCTTCCTAGGGAAGTCAGCCACCTTCTGAAGCCCAGAGTCTAAGGTATGGGCTGCACTGGAAGGCTGGGAAGTGCCGAAGGGGCCTCAGGTTTCTTGCTGGCCAAGCCGTTCCCTCAAAAACCACTTGCAGAAGTTACACCTCAGATTGGGTAGACTGCCTTCCACAGAGGCTCCGCCATCCTAACTGGGCATCTGGATTCTGTGGATTTTGGAACTCACCATTTTCTGGTTAATGTACCTCCTCTACTGAGCGCAAATCTTCCTGAAAGATGTGTTTTTCTCCTCCTCAAGAGTTGTGAAACAAAGAAAAAATTATTTGAATAGCAATAGGCCACGTGGTTCCTGAAAGCATACTTTTATTCTTGCTTTAACTATACAAAATGGAAGGATTTTAAGAAATGCTCAGGACTGAGAGTGAAACAAAAATGGAAGGACAGTGAACTCAGGTTGTAAAGAGAGAGATATGGTACCACATCAAGCAGGAGAGTGCAGGTGGGAGGTGCCTTGTGCACATTCCAAAGGATGACTCAGGGTGGGGGAGATGGCTCAGTGGAATAAGCACTTACTCAGCAAGTGCAAGGGGACCTGAGTTCAATCCCCTGTTCCACAACAACAACAACAAAGGATGACTCAGATAGACCATTAGCTCAAGTCCTGGTTTCTGCCTGTTTTCATGATATGGTATTCCCTGGGCACACGGTGCCTTTGCTAATGACTACATTCTCCAGGTTCCTTCCTTCCTGGGAAGAGCTGCTGTGTCAGGGAAGTGCGAGTGAAAGGGATGAGATCAAGATCCGGATTGTATCCGCAAAAGGCAGGGCACGTGTTCCCCTCCAGCACCGCATCCTGTGGCTGACCTGCCGTGGTGGTCACAGCCACCTTGGGCCAGGGGTGAAGACATCACTTCAGGGCAATGCAATGTGACCAGAAGAGCCTGGGCCTGACCCCTTGGGACTACGGTACTGGCTGTGGGACGCTTCCTGCAGACTACTGTGTGAAGAAAAAAGGGATCCTAACATGGTGGCTGAGCCATTGTTAATTCATGTCTGTATGACACCTGCCAAGCAAGGAGGAAAACTGTCCCCTGGAAGTTAGTAAAAGAGGCTCTGTTTAAATTTTCTCTATTTTAAAGCTTGAAGTATTTGTATGAAGAGCTGATAATGCCCCATAGAATCACAAACATGGAAGTGGTATCATTTAGTGCATGGCTTTGAGAATCAAGTGTTTAGTAATGCTCTTCTCATTTGTAGGAAGGGTATATGTCCCTAGGGAATGAGAAATTGATAAAATATAGAATTTTTTAAAATGACGAATGCTTGGCTTTGCAGAGTGGCCCTGGCATTTAGTAACTGTTTACTGCGAGCAAGTCCCTTTGCTTCCCTTCGCTTTGACCTCCCAACCTGTGAACTCATGACTTCGACCTTATGCTGAGGTTTGTATCAGGTAACATCTGGAGTCCTAAGTTCTTGGATAGGACTTTATTGATAGACACCTCCTCCATCCTGCTCCAAATAGAGGGTATCTGTCTGTTGTGAAATACATCACGGAACAGGTGTCCGGTGCACTGAGGCAGCTGTGGTACAACCACCATTTAACGGAAATACAAAGCCCGTCATCAGTTCAGGTGGTAGAGCCTGTCTGTCTAGACCTAGTACACTCAAGAGAAAACCACAGCGGTGTTGGTAGTGGAGGGTGCACGCAGGTGTTCATTCCCAGGTGGTGGGGTCCTCTCTGCTAGGTGGTCCCCAACCTGTGTCGCAACACGAGGCAGCCTGGTGACACCCTCCTGCATGTAGGGCAAGCAGTGGGGTAGCTGCTGCTGCTGAGCTCCTGCAGCTCAGAAAGAAGACTCCCCATTGGTAGTTCCGCATCTTCATGGAGCAATGACTCTCGCAGGTCTGAATCTTTATATGGAAGCTCCTGATCTTGAAACAACCTTTTGAAAACACTGTATTCAGTTTGAAAAACAGAAGTCTGGAGAGAAGCTTGCTGTGATCTCCCTGTGCCCGGTCCCTGGGGAGGGAGACAGGTACTTCTCGGCTGCAGATGCCTCTTGAGAAATACGACAATCTAAGTGCATTGAGCTCAGCATCAGCCGGTTCCCTTATGTGGGTGGATCTGTGTGCTTAGATGGGTGCTCATTCCTAATCAGATGCTAAGACTTTAATTCAGAAGTTGGATTATAATAAACTGAACATAAGGAAAAATACTTCAGTGCTCTATTTGCTTAAAGGATACCTGCAGCTAACATTTTGGGGCTTTCCCCACTCATTCAGGAGAAGCTGAGGGTATAATAAATATTTTTATATTCATTTGTTACAGGAAGCCAGATCCTCAAATGCTTGAGTGGATTAAAAAAGCAAAACCAACAATTTAATTTTTTTCCTTTCTGAGTAGCCAGGAATGGGCTTGTTAATGTAGATTGCCCTGTTGTAGCTTGCTCTGCTGGCAATGTCTAGCTGAATTATGTGAGTCATGAGTCGAATCTCATGGGTGGCTTTAATCTCTTGTCAGAAAGAATAGCTCACTGAATCAAACATCAGTAATGTTTTCTTTCCCCCTCTTTGGCTCACTTTGGAAGCTTGTATTTTTAGCTGCATGTTAGTGGACTTGCTTTTTAATCTGAAATTCCACTGGGTGTATTCTTCACATTGAACATGAAGATCCAGGTCTTCGCATGATTTGCTCATGCTCTGAGGTACCCCACATAAAAACACCATCTCTCTTCTGAAACTAGTAAAACACAACTGCTTCAGTGCTTCATTCTTCCGGAATCCAGAAATATTTATATTTTCTGTTGGTAAATCCAGGAAGTCCCCAAATTTCCATCTGGATATTATTCATTTCTACTACATGTAATAGAAAAAGTCTATGTGTCACAGCGTGAGTCCCGGTTAAGAACAAATGTGGGTGGAGTGTGATTCTCTTGCATTTTATGCAAAATTCTTTGAACTTTCCTATGACTGAGACATTGATGTCAGAGCAAGATCCAGAAACGAGGTCAGCCTTTGCTCGGCTGGGCAGGCCTATGAGCTGTTGGGAATTTGTGTTACTCCCCCTCCAGTTTGTTCCTCTTTTTATCTAACAGATTAAGCTCCTTAGGGCAATTCTGTTAAGAAAAAGACTCTTTCACCGGGATGGGTATTTCCAAAGAGGAAGAAAAATGTGGTCAGCAGAGGAAAGGTCGAGAAGTTGAAGAAACAATTACTGACTTGAAAATTCTATCCTGGCCCCAAGTGCTACATGGGGAGCTAAAACATTCAGTCATTGTAAGGACTGGCTCTTAGCTCCAGAGCTTATCCAGTTTGTGCATGACGGGCTGGGATGCTTGTGGCTGCCTAAGTACACACACAATTCAACTAAACGTACAGCAATAGCCATGTGTCAGGTAAAGTTTCTGGAAAGTGTAATTGCTTAGCGACTTAGGTTATTTTCTCATGATTTGCAAAAGGGCTCATAACACATTTTCAGTTCCTTGTCAGGCTTCTCTCTGCTTGAACACCCACTCTACGGTGACTTTCCTAGGGTGACACCTGTTTCTCAGTACCAGCTGTAGACTTCTGTATGTTGGCGAGGATGCTTTATTTTCCCTGAAAATAGGAATCTTTGCTCTTCTGATTTTGGAATGAAGTAGATCAAATCTAATCTTTGACTTGCCTGCCATGTAGTTTTATTTTGATCAATAAGCTACCAAGATCTTTGAGAAATTAAACATGAATTTCAGCTCCTACCTACCTCTCCTATCTTCAGCTCTCTTCTTTGACTTTCCAGGAGTAATCATTATTTTGCTTTGCTTTTAAAAATATATAATATTGCATGTAGCCCCTAATATGTATATAATGTTTTGTATATTTTTATATTGTATAAATGATACCGTATTTATGTACTGTCCTAAGAGTGCTGCATAAAAATCTATAATATTATAATTATTTCTCAAAAGTAGGGAGAAATTTTTCCATTGGATGTAAAACTCCTTCCTGGGGATATTCAATATATATATATCCGTATCCCCATAACCAATAATCTTCTTAATTGGTTAAGTGCATGTGGAAATGCACAAGGGTATCTGTTGCAGCACTACTGAAATATCAGCTTGAGGATGAGCTGCTGTGTATACTGTGTAAAATGTAAAGGAGTGAAGTATATTGATTAATCATAGGGAAATCTCTAAAACATTTTTAGATATAACAAGCTCTAGTAGCGGGTTGTGGTGGCACATGGCTGTAATCCCAGCACTCCGGGAGGCTGAGGCAGAGAGATAGCAAATTCAAGCCCAGACTAAACAACTTAGTGAGACTCTATCTCAGAAGAAATAAAAATAGCTGGGGATCTATCTGGTGCAAAGCACCTGGGTTCCGCCCTCAGTACTGAAAAAACAAAACACACAAAGCAAAATGAACACTACGATACAATTTATGGTTTAATGTGCTTTGATGCAGCATTGTGGGTAAAAAGAAGTTTGCAAGCAGTCACTCAAAGCTGATCTTAACACCTCCCACAAAATCCTGGGGCCAGGGATGTAGTTCAGTGTCACAGCACCTGGCTGGCAAGCATGAGGTCCTGAGTTTGATCCCTGGTACCAAATAAAGAACTGAATACATAAATGCAGGTAATAGTGAGTATCATTAGGGTGGGAGTGGGAATTGCAGAGGATTTTGTATTATTGGCATTAATGGAAGTTTTGCAGCAAGAAAAAAATGCTGTTAATTACTTTAAATTGTAAATACAATTTAAATGATATGAAAAGGCCAAGGCAATGTTTCCATAGCAGTAAGTGGCTAGCTTAAAGGACACCTGTGAGAAGGCCTAGCATGGGGACCTGGACTGGCACGAACCCAAGCGTGGACTTCCACTGCAGAATGTGTGTCTGTGTGGACGCCAAGTGGGGGGAGCAGTTGCCATTGGGAGACCCTCGGGGCTGGGCTGACGGGGATTGACGAAAACCTGAGGTGCGTGCATGCATGCATAAGAAAGCCCACGAGGTGACGTCCCCTGAAGCTTGAAAATAGAATTATGGATACCCAGGAGTGGGCCAAACCCTGGGGCAGCCTACAGAATAATTAATAATTTAATTAGGACAGCAGCCCCAAAGACTGAAATAGAAAGGGCTCTATTAACCTGAGACCCAGCTCCTCGAGAGAGACACTGCAAAGAGAAGCGGGGCAGCAGCTGGTACAGGCCATGTGATGCTGAGCGAGATGCTGAGAGATGCCGAGAGATGCTGAGAGAGATGCCGAGCGAGAGAGATGCCGAGAGAGAGAGAGAGAGAGAGAGAGAGAGAG
>NW_004524637.1:7374665-7377952 GCF_000260255.1 Octodon degus
AGGGCCATAGACTATCAGGATTGTTTCATGTGGATAGAGAGAGAGAGAGAGAGAGAGAGAGAGAGAGAGAGAGAGAGAGAGAGAGAGAGAAAGACCCCAAGCGAGATGCCGAGTGAGATACCAAGAGATGCCGAGAGAGAGAGAGAGGCCGAGAGAGATGCCAAGAGAGATGCTGAGGGAGATGCCAAGAGAGATGCCGAGAGAGATGCCGCCGAAGAAAGGACGAAGATGCGGCAGGCGCAGAGAAGGCCTCGGGCGTGGTGCCTGCCGTGGGCGGGGAGCGCAGGGGCGCACCTCACGGAGCCCTCCCGGGGAGCAGGCTGGCCCTGCCGTGGTCTCTGATTTTCTCGCTCAGAGACACAAACGCAGAACAAAAGATCTGCAGATGGTTGTGGCAACGGCAGTCAGAAGAATACTACATAGAAAATACAGCTCGCGAGGGGCCAGGGAGGTAGCTCAGTGGTATAAGTGCCGGGGTCCTGAGTGGTCCCTGGTACCACCAAGGGAAAAAAAAATACAGATCGCAAAAGTACGCTATGAATAACGATAAACATTCGTGCGTTAAATACCTCTATGCCTAGATTGGGAGAATGACATTCTCTGGTGTGGTTAGAGACACTCACTCAGAACACTGCGCTGTTGAAATACGGAACACAGGGAAATGGACAGAACATAGGGAAGGTGTATCTGCTAAAGCAGTGCAGGAAAACTATGTTCCATAACGAAAGATACGTTTATTAAAGAGGTCTCGAAAGCGCTGGAAGTGCAAGCTTCTGAGTTTAACTGCCGGTATCAAACAAACACACAGCCCCATAACTTTTGGATACTTTAAAAGATTTCCCTATAAGAAGCTGTTGAAATTAAGAGGAAAACAAAATATAGATCGTTAGGAAGTAAGACTGTGTCGCTTATCACTGTCTGTGGGACAAATTTGAAATAACTTCCAAAGGCAAGAGTATAATTAGATAAAGCTGCATTAAAAATCAAATTAATGTTCCAAAGCAAAGAACAGTAAAAAACAATCAAAGAAATTATAATTAATAAAGATATAACTGGAAATTACTGAAGTAAGGCCCTGAATTTGATCGCTGGTACATAAGTAAATAAATAGAAATTTAAAAAAGAAATAAAAGTTATTCTAGTTAATTGCATCAGTAAAATTCAAACTAGTGATTTAAATATGTCCTACAAAGAAAAAAGAAAAAGCTACAAGAGTAAACAAAGCTAACGAATTTACAAAGATATGTTTGTAAACACAAACATATGTTTGTAAAGATATATATTTACAAAGATATTTCAACATTAGAAATGAAAAAGGCTCAGGCGCTGGGGGTTCGATCCCCAGGATGGCCATGCCAGCCCCGTCCCAAGGGCACACTGAGATTGGGCATGGTCGCCCTCACCTATAATCCCAGCTCTTGGAAGGCTGTAAACAGGAGGATCACTATGAGTCCAATCTAGTAGTGAGACCCTGAATACCCTGTAGACCCTTCCCTAAAATACCAAAAAAAAAAAAAAAGGAACAAAGTTATAAATGAAAGGACTGTTACAAATGTAAACTGCTATGTTTATCTTTGTGCCAATAATTTGATAATATTAAGTTAATGGCTTTTAGACTACATCCAAATTTTACGTGTCAAATATCAAATATTGGGCTAGGGAGAGAGCTTGGCTGTCCAACTACCTGTCTGGCAAGCACAAGGACCCAAGTTCAATCCCAGGTACCTCATGCCTTGCCAGCCTGGAACCCCAGGGGCGCTGTGCCAGCCTGAAATTGGGCGTGGTGGTGCACATCTGTAATCCCAGTGCTGGGGAGGTTGAGACAGGAGGGTCATTACATGTTTGAACTGTGTAGCTAGACCCTGTATCAAAAACAAAATAAAAAATTTTCAAAAATTTGCAAATATTAAATATTTCAGAAAAATACAAGGTGCCAAAATTGAATAAAGAAGGCATTGTTTTCTTAAGTCCTTAAGAAATGAAAGAAAACAGAAGTTTAAGATGATAACTAAAGTAGAGATGAAAAGAAGTAAGACTGTGTCGCTTATCACTGTCTGTGGGACAAATTTGAAGTAACTTCCAAAGGCAAGAGTATAATTAGATAAAGCTGCATTAAACAAACCAAATGGCAAAAGCCTTAAAAATTAGTATTGGAAAAAAGAAAAAAAAAAAAAAAAAAAAAAAAGGAAAAAGAAGGGAAAGAAATAAAAACAAGGGGTCGAGGAGATCAGTAGAATAAGCACTTGCCTGGCAAGTGCAAGAGCCTGAGTTCAATCCCCCTTCCACCAAAAAAACAAGCAAGCAAGACAAAAACAAAAACTAACTTGAGAAAAGATACCATCAAAATCAGAAATATGCAAAACATACAAAAGATGAAAATGGAACTAACAAATTTTTCATTTCTTTACTTAAGGACAAAACTTAACAAAAACATTGTTGCCTCAGCGTCAGCTCAGGTCTAGGTTAGTCTCCACCACACATAGAACCACAGCAAATGCAATACATCTTATTACATTTCGGCAACAAAATCGTTCAAAGAGCGCTTCATTGGAGCTGTGCACATCTGCATGTGTTGCATGAGCTCGACTACTGTATGTAATACGTTCCAGTCAATAACGCTAGATGAATTTGTAAAATGTAAATACACTCTTCTATACAAAACACAACCTTAAGTTGAACTACTATAGAATAAGTTAAGTAGGTGTTCAAAGATCTATTTTTTATTTTTTTATTTATTAATTTATTTGGTACAGGCTCTCACTACGCAGCTGGGACTTGTAGTGATCCTCCTGTCTCAGCCTCCCCAGTGCTGGGATTACAGGTGTGCGCCACCACGCCCGGTTTTCTGTGGCCCGCACTCTGCGCCCAGGTTCTGGGGCCAGCAGGCCTGTGGTGTCGGGGATTAAATCTGGGTCCCTGCGCTTGCCAGGCAGGTGCTTAGACTGCCGAGCTATCTCCCCAGCCAAAGACCTAACTTTAAAACCTCACACGTCTCAAATAATTTTAAGGGCAAATTATGAAAAACTTGTAAGATCCATCCCGCAAATCTTTGTGAGTTATGAACTACTTCAGAGCCGAGAAAAAGGTGGTAACTTTTTAAAATAAGAATGTTCATTTAAGAAAAGGTATTTTTACTGGCGTTAAAGAGACCAAAGGGAATCGTAGAGAAAAGACAAGAATGAGGAAAGCGACGCAGACACAGCACTTTACTGAGAAGCAGGGTGAGCGTCCACGGAGATGTGAATGAGGTTATAAAGGAGAAGGTACTGCTGGAGAGGGAGGCCGGG
>NW_004524637.1:7378586-7395043 GCF_000260255.1 Octodon degus
GTGGGAGCCCGGGTAGGGTCTGGGAGGTCGCGTGGGAGGACTCGTGGTAGCGAGGATGTGAGCATTTTTTATGAGAGGCTGAGGAGGTAAGAAAGACTACCAGGATAGAGACTTGGTGATAATTCCCTCAACCTGGCCAAGCGATGGCTCCCAGGAAGGTGTCTGCCCAAACAGCAGCTTGGATTTTGCTTGGAAGGCATTTTTTTCTTTTTTTAAGATGTGACAGTGAACATATAAACTGGGATGGCCTGAGGAAAGCAGATTACTTTTCATAAGTGGGTGGGCCTCATGGACTCATTTGGGGGGCTAGGAGGAGAGCCTGAAGCCCCCTCCAACATAGGAATTCTGCCTGCAGTAACAGCTCTACCCGGGGCTCTGGAATTAGCAGCCCACACATGTGTGAACCAGTTCTTTAAACTAAATCTCTTTATCTATGTTTAAAACATTTGAAACATTTTTTAAAAAGATGATGAAGGTTTTCATCTTGATCTGTAAGGCGAGCATAATTTTATGCCTTAACTGGACAAGGGTAGTTGGAAGAAAACACTAGAGCTGATCTTAGTTATAAGCATAGACCTGAAAACATCTAAACAGCAAATGAAATTCTGACACATTAAAAGGATGGTGGTAGCTAAGTAGGACCCAGGTTAGCAATTCAAGGATGGCTTGTAATTTAAAACTCCATTAATGCGTTTTCAAAGTGGAATCCCATTTACATCTATTTCTATTTTGAAATAACGCAAGCAGCAAGAAGATTAGAACAACCTCATGAAGCCAGGGACACAAGGACAAACCTGCCACCTAAGAGTGTGTGTCATTGAATCTAAGTTTAAGACATCAGATTCAACAGGGAAAAACTGGATTCCTCCACACTAATTAGATACAGGATTTGCATGTTGTGATATATTTTCCTAGAATGTGATTTCCCTAGAGTTCATAGACAATGCAATGAGAAAAAATGTAATATTTAAGAGACACTTAAAAAAATAGTTTTGGTATTTTTTGGCTGATTTTCCTATCTATTTATATCCTAGACAATGCAACGAGAAAAACATGTAATATTTAAGAGATACTTAAAAAAATAGTTTTGGTATTTTTTGGTCGATTTTCCTATCTATTTATATTTATTTTATTTATTTATTTGCAGAACTGGGGATTGAACTCAGGCCCTTGCGCTTGCCAGGCAAGCTCTTAATCTACTGAGCTATCTCCCCGGCCCCTTCCTATCTATTTAAAACAAAAGACATGGAAAAACCATTAGAAATATGAGTTCAACAGGATAGGCACATCCGTTCTTGTACTATCTACAGGTGACGTCTAGGATCGGTTATGAATAAATGTGAAAAACAAGGAGCAGAGAAATGCAAAACCTCTGACTTTTTAAAAGAAAATAAGCAGATGTTGCTACATAGAAGTCTAGGCCTCTGTGCTAAAATACATCGTACAAGCAAAATTAATACCAGAGAAAATACAGTATAATGGACAAAGAATAATAGTCACACAATAATCTTCGCTATATAACTTCTTCCCCTTTTTCCTTCCCTCTCTGCCTTCTTCCTCCTTTCTCTGATTTAAATTTCTTTCAAGTATTTAGGGAGTATTCACACTCAGATTATACTTTTCTTTTTCCAGGACCAGGGATTGAATTCAGTGCTTGCCAGGCAAGCACTTATTCTTCCTGAGCTATCTCCCAGCCCTCAGATCTGACTTTTAAGATAAATTTTCAGGTAGTATGGAACTGAGGTTCACGTTTTTCTTCCTTTCTGAGACAGGGTCTCTCTGAGCATATCCCGAGCATTGGCCTCCCCAGCTCTGGGATTACAGGCCTGTGTCACCACTCCGACCCTGACTTTTCGCTTCTTGTGTCAGTGAGATCCATTTCCGACACCTGACTACAGGAGCACAAGGAGACGCATTTGTATTAAGAGTCTGACCTTCCTGGCTGTTTTGTGCATGAGGACCTAGAGCTTGCCCTGGGCCCCTGGAGATAATGCCGCGAAGTCACCCAGCTCCTCTTCCTGGCCGCTCCACCTCAAGCCCCCTTGCACAGAAGGTCGCGGGTCCATTCTGCCTCCATTAATTCCTAGCTGTGTCTCAGTATCTTTATACACAGCACTTTCATGTCCTGGCCTTTACATAACATCTGAGAGAATTCTTTAGTTTTTCAATTTTTAATTTGACATGCTGTTTTCTTACCATATGATCAATCAGTTTTTAATTCCAATCATGGTTTTAGTGCTAAGAAGTCTGACGTGTGTAGCAGCTACAATCACAATCTCTTGGATCTGAAACTATGAATTAAACTTATTTTAATTTTTTTCTTTTTGCTCTATTAACTGTGTTTTCTTGAACTAGTTTCAAGACATATTTTTTTCAAACTAATCCTTCTCTTTGTTGAAGTTTATTTTTTCTCCTGTGTAGGTTTTTTTGTGTGTATGTGCAGGGTCTCACTCTGCAGCTCGGACTTGTAGTGATCCTCCTGTTTTCATCCTCCCTAGCGCTGGGATTACAGGCATGCACCACCATGCCCAGACTGGTTTGTTTTGTTTTTAATTTATTTGGTACAGGATCTCACTATGCAGCTTGGACTCTTGTAGTGATCCTCCTGTCTCAGCCTCCCCAGTGCTGGGATTGCAGGCATATGCCACCACGACCAGTCTTGGTGGCTGACTCAGCGCCATGTGGTGCTGGTGATTGAGCCCCTGTACCTGCACTTGCCCAAGCAGGTGATTATTCTGCTGAGCTATCTCGCTGGCTCTCTGATGCAGGTTTTTCTCAAGTATTTAGTGAGCCTTCATGTTTGGATTATACTTTTATGTTATGTGACATTTAAATTTAGAGTGTATTTATTTATTTATTTTTCCCCAAACCAAAGTTTTCCATTTCCACTTTTATTCAGAAGTGCTGGTGGTGGTAGTAAAGGTGGAAAAAAAATCAAAGTTTTTTTTTTTTTTTTTTTAGACAAGGTCTTATTATACAGACCGGGAACTCTCTATGGCCTTAAACTCAGGGCAATCCTCCTGCCTCAGCCTCTCCCCAGCACTGGGCTTACAGGCGTTCACCACCACACCTGGCTCCGAAGGGATCCTTCAGGCCGTGTAGAGCATGCAGCGATAACAGCCGATCAACTGAGGTAAAAGTGTGACCCTGCGTGTAGAACTGCGGTAAGTCGCAAAACTCACCTAGCTGCTGTGCGCCTCACTGCATCTATTTCTGAAGCTGGAGAAAAAGTAGCTCCTGCTACATCGTGTTGTCAGGAATACTGAATATTTGTGGATAAAGCTATTTGAACAAGGTTGGCATAAGGTCAGAGTTCCGTATGTGTTAGATATTCTAGTGCTTGCTTGGGGGACTTGCTCAGTAGCAGCATTTTTGCAAACTCTGGAGTCGGCTGGTTCTGTCCCCTCTTTGCCAAGCACTGCAGTGGCCGTGTAGCCTATCCGGCCCCTGGGGTTCTTCCCTGGGGAAATCCTTCCATCACCTCTGATTTGTTTCTTCACTGCTCTCTGCAAAAGAAAATTAAAGCTTGATTTCTGGCTTCCACTGTGTTTTCTGTCCATACATAAGAAAGGTAATACAGTGACCTGTATATATATAATTCTTTTTTTAAAAAACAGAAACAAATTTATCTGAAGCATCCTCTTTCAATTATTTTAGATGTGTTTTTATATAAAAATATAAATACAAGTTTCTTTTAAGGAAGAAAGGATATTATAAACAATTTCATAAATAGTACTAGGCCAATAGGTTACATATTTAGGAAAAAAATCTAATTTTAGGATTAAATATTAAATGTCGGATAATATTCAGAGAAAAAAAATAGAACCAAGTAGCAGAGAAAGTAGCAAGCACTAATGCGGTAGGGTTGCTTTTGGTTACAAAAAAAGAGTTCTTCAAGAACATAGACTGAATATACATTATAAAGCCTTCCCTGTCATCCTAAATCCCCATGAAATGATGGTATAAATTTGAAAAATAAAATTCACAGGAACTCTGGAAGTCTAGGAGGACCTCACCGGGAGGCCGAGGTAGCGCGGGGTTCTGTAACGCAGAAGGAAAGGGCGGACAGAGCCACGCGGACGGCAAGCACCAGGATCTTACTAAAGTGAAGTTTCTTCCAGAGAAGTACAGGGGCCGGCGAGATAGCTCAGTGGTCTAAAGCGCCTGCGCAGGCAAGCTCAGGCAAATGCAGGGACCGGGGTTCAATCCTGGGCACCACTGCAGGGACCCGGGTCCGATCCCAGGCACCACATGCCACAGCAGCTCCGTTTGCAGGGCGGGCTGCGCCAGCCATAAAAATAACAACAACAAAAAACCCCTCTATGCAGACAGGTCCAGAGAGGCCTCTCCCAGAGGCTGAGTGAGATGTCTGCCAAGACAAGTCTGCATCTGAAATGCGAAGTCCGAATATGTCTTTTTACTTTGTCATAGTCTTCCTAAGAGGCAGTTACTACGGGTGTGGGCTCAGTTTGGTCCACATCAGCTGCAAAAGGGCAGTTCAGTTTGTTCCCAGCCACAGAGCTCCTCTGTGCTTGATTAAACAAAGGCATGATTTTAGAAGCTCAAAGCAGTGTCACAAGTTCCAGAACGATAGAGCGCCCCTGTTGGATCAGATGAACTTTCTCAGTTTATTACGGTCATATGGTCATTTAAAGGTCCTTCATGAAGCATAATTTTAATGGGGAGAGGGGGAGGGCAGGAGAGGAGGGAGAGGGAGAATAGGAGTGAGACGAGGCTATTCAGCGATGCAAGCGTATGCATTTACTGTGTATCTGCGTAGGTGTGTTATTGAAGTTATCTTTATCTGGAGGAAAAAATACTTTGATGACCATTCCTCTCCTCTAAATTGGTAAATCAAGATGTACCTACAATGTAGTTTTAACAAAATCTTTAATTTAATTTATTTATTTGGTACAGGGTCTCACTATGCAGCTTGGACTCGTGGGGATCCTCCTGTCTCAGCCTCTCCAGCACTGGGATTACAGGTGTGTACCACCATGCCCAGTCTCAGCAGTACAAGTATCCAAACTACCCTGTGTATATACATATATTTTCCCTTCCTCCTTTCTTCCTTTATATTTTATTTTTTTTCTTTCCTTCTCTCCTTTTTCTCATCTCACTTGTTCCTTCCTTTGGAGCGGCTTCTTTCCCTTTCACAGTATCCATTACGCCTTTTAGATTTTATTTACTCTTGCAGGTTCATACACTAGGGAGACAATGTGATGTTTGCACATGCCAGTCTCATTTGTTTCAGTTATGAGTGTGGTCTCTAGTTGTATCCATTTACCTATAAAAGCCTTGAGTTTAGCTTTTTCTAATAGCTGAGTAATATTCACTGTGTCTTACATCTCAGTGTGCTTCACGAATGTGGAAATTGGCTCCTGCCATAGCAGTTTCTTGGTACAGGTGTGTTGCCACAAGAGTTTAAAAAACGCCACTCATCCTAGTGCCCTGTGGCGGCTCCTTGGACCTTGGCTATTGTTTTCACCTCGATGATGTGGTCCTCAACCGAGTGCGGGTCAGCTGCATGGACTGAGTGCATCTCGGGCCCCTGCGCTTGCTTTCCTGCCTCCCAGCGAATCAGCAGCTGCCCTACCACCCATCCAGGTGCCAGGAAAGGATGGGCTCTGCCTGGTTTCTCCTTGATCTTGTTTTCTGGCCTTCTTAGCTCAGGATTTAGTCAGGCCAACTGAATTAACCTCCCAGTGTTTTTCCCCAGTACCTGTTTTTTTCTCAAGGTCATTTTAGATCCCAGACCTTTGCTCTCTCATGCCTAGAATATTTCAGAAGCTTCAAGTTCTGCATTTTTTTCTTGCAATAATTGTTTTATAATGCTGCCAGAGGGTCCCCTTCTAAAGAGCAAGCAGGATCACATCTCCATTTCCACCAAAAAAAACCCCAAAACCCAAAACCCAGTGGATCCTCATTCCATAATGCAAGGTCTGGCCTGTGAGGGTGCAGCTGTTATTGCTGGCTGTGCTTTACGTTTGCTTGATACACTCTCAACGCCTGCAGGGAGAAAGTCTGAGTTGCAAGTGGAATTCCGACTCTTTCTGTTTCTGTTTCTTGCGTGTACCCTCCCTATAGACACCACTAGTCATAACATAATTGATGGCCTTCCTTTCTGGACTCTATTCTCTTTTTATTCTTTTTCCATGCCTGTCATCTCATCTTAATAGTATTTAGTACTATTCTTCTAAAATTGTATTCTTCATGAGAAAATCATCCCCCTTTGCGTATTAGCCGCTCTCGCCTCACATTTCATTCTGAATGGTCTTGATGGCCGCAGACCCCACGGCAGTGTGGTTCAGGTCACATTAAGAAGAGTTTTTACACAAAATAGAATCCGCTTCCAGCTGTCTTGAAGAACTAAATTAGAGGCGGGCTATTTTCTGAGTTGTAGTTTTCAAGTTGCTCGTGAAAACAGAAGAGTCTTGGTGAAGAAAGCAAGATTGCTTCAAGCACATGACGCGCGAGGAAGCGTTTGCTGTGTGCAGCGGTGATCGCACGAGGGTAGCATTCGGCCGCAGTTACCGTGACTGATGAGACCTGTGCTTCTGTTCTTTCTGCCGTGGAGAATATCAGCCTTTACAAGGCCCTCCGAAGGACAGGCAAAGCTCTGTCGCCAAGAGAAAGGCGCACGCAGTAGCGTGACTGAGGCGGGCCTGGTCAGCAGCAAAATCGCTCTCCTAAAGACTGGTTTACACCTGAACTTCTCTTAGAATATAATATGCACACAGTCTGAGGAGGCCACGAAGTGAGGACAGACAGAGTAAGTAACCAGAAAGGAGCAGAGAAGAGACGATGGTCTGCCCCATACATAACATTTCAGAGCTTGCCTCATTTAGGTGTTGTTTAGATTCAATTTTAACAGCCTTAATTTTTGTCTTAGAAATAAATTGGTTTATACAAATGGAAAAGTAAAAGTATTCAAAATGTTTTCCTATCTTAATTGCTTTAGATGAAATGAAAATTCAAGGAGTCAATAGTATTTTAATTCTATCCACATAATAGAGTCTGAATTTTAATTAAACTAGAAAATTATTTAGAAAGCTTACTATATGAAAAATATTATATATAGTTCTGAAGAGAACTCAAGGTTCTTTTAGGGATCTTGTGAGAGAAAAAAGAGAAGAGAAGCCAGGACTTTTTATAGAGTGCTGTGTCTAAGCTCTGTAAGAGTGTTTCAGTGTCAGTTGTAACGATCACCATTACTAACCAGATAACCCTTCGGCAAAGCTCTCCGCCTACTGGGGGGTCCAGACAGCTAAGTAGCGCCACAATGGCTGACATGAGTGTAGAGTCAACTGTTGCCCAGTTCGTAGTGGAGAGTCAAAGTTTATTTAGCAAACCTTGGAAGGGCTTTTGGAAAATAGGGCAGCAGATACAGAAAGTAAAAGAGTCACATTGGTGCTCTTAAGGGTTTTCTTTTTCTTTTTTTGTATTTTTTAGGGCAGGGTGTACAGGGTGTTCAGGGTCTCACTGCATAGATTGGACTCATAGTGATCTGCCTCTTTACAGCCTCCCAAGCGCTGGGATTACAGGTGCGCGCCACCACGCCCAGTCTCAGTTGCTGTCTTAGTGTGCCCCGGGGGTGGAGCCAGCAAAGCAGGCCTGGGGATTGAGCCCCCCAATCCCTGCTTCTGGCTAAACAGGTGCTTTAACTTGCTGAGCTATTTCACCAGCCCTTCTTAAGATTTTTCTCATCTGTTTTCAACTACCAAGATGAATTTTAAAGGGCAGCCAACCAAGAGACCCAAATTATTTTCTAAAGAAATTTACTTTGAATGCAGAGAAGATTAATTCAGAATGCAGCGTATCATTATCTGGCTCTGCTTGTGAAATGAAGCGGTAGGAAGCAAACTTTCTAGAACTCACATAGCAGGCTTCAAGTTGCTTTAATTGTCTCTGTGCCATATGTAGGAATTGCATTTTAGATGGAATTAGAGGTGAACATTCTAGGAGGATTAGCACATACTGTTTCAACAACAACTTATGTCTAGGATGGGAAAAGACCACCCCTGACCTTGCAATTGCTGTAATCCTGTCTTTTGCAGTGTCCTCGGGAGAAGAATACTTTCATAAATTATTAATGACATGATTTAAAAAAAATGGGTTCAGCAAATGTGAAAATAAAAATTATTATTATTATTATTATTATTATAATTGTATTTAGTGCTGGGTCTACAAGGTCTATAGGGTCTCACCATACAGATCAGACTTGTAGCGATTCTCTTGTTTTCAGCTTCCCAAGCCCTGGGATTACAGGCATGCGCCACCATGCCCAGTCTCAATCACTGTCTTAGCATGCCCCGGGGGTGGGGCCAGCATGGCAGGCTGGGGATCGAACCTCTGACCCACGCATCCACCTAAGCAGGCACTTTAACCTGCTGAGTTATCTGGGCTGGCCCAAAAGATCTTTTTTTTTTTTTTTTTTTTAATAATTTTTCAATTTTTAAAGTATTTTATTACAGGGACTACAGGGTCTCACTACACAGATCAGACTCATAATGATGTTGCTGTTTTCAGCCTCCCAAGCCCTGGGATACAGGCATGCACCTCCATTCCCAGTCTTAATTGCGATCTCGGTGCACCCCGAGGGTGGAGCCAGCATGGCAAGCCAGAGATCCAACCCTGGTCCCTGCACCTTCCTAAGCAGGAGCTTTAGTCCCCTGAGCTATTTGGCTGGCCCCAAAATCTTATTTTTATTATAATGATAAAGTTTATGATGTAGCCTCCTGTAGAGTAAGTTCCCTACAGAACGGAACAGTTCTGATAGCATTGGACATGGTAAAGTATCAGAAGGTCCAGTAAGTGTCCTCTTCCTCAGAGAAAAACTTGTTTCAGTGTGCATCTTCTGAATTTCTCAGTAACTCCAAGTGAAATTTCCAATAGGGAGACAGGTTACTGGCTTTAAATTCATCACATGTATTCTTTCCTTCCCTCATGGTGCTGGGCACTCAAAGCCCGGCCTCGTGGGTACCAAGCCAGGCTCCTCAGATGGCTCTCACTTCTGATGGACATGTGACCGAACATCTGTGACCCCACACACCTGGCAGGCTCCAGGCATCACGCGGCGCCAGTCATTAGCGAAATGTGCCGAGAGACCAGGCTAGAGCTGTCTTGACTAGTGATGTCTCGCCAATTACTAGGATGAGACAGTCCAAAATTTATTTGTTATCAAATCCAAAATGCTTCTAGAAATCTCCAGGTCATGCCTATGCTTGACTTCATACGGGTAAACACACCAGGCTGAGCGCTGTTTTCCGCCTTCCCTCCCTTCTGGGCTGCTACCAGCTTTCTTTTCACCTCTTCTGTGCAGAACCCTGGGTTGTCCACGTGCTGCCCCAACACTCTCCGCAGGAAGCCCTTCATGTAGCTTGGCTTCCCGGGATGCAGGCAGCATCGCCGTCTTCCAGGCGGGCTGGCATCCGAGCCCAGGACCACGGCTGGCCGGGTGTGCCCTGTTCAGGTAAAGCAGAGTTGTTTTTCTAAGACTGCTAGTTGTTTGCCTTGGGACTGCTCCTTCCTAAAGGAGGAAGGCAGGCCATTTGTAGGGTACTTATTTGTGTTCCTTCTGAGAATATTTCCAGCCCGACGACAGTTCTGCTCGTGGAAAGGCCGCCGTCCTGTTTCTTCTCATGCACATTAAGGTACAAGGCAGTCAGTACCGCCTGGCTCAGGTGGCTTTTCTGTTTTCACGCACGTTTGTTCTGTTGCCTGAGTCGCAAAGGAAGACTCTGCCAGCCGTGGCCTCCTCAGCCTCCGAAACCCCATCAGACCCAAGGCAGCCGCTGCTTTGCTTCGTAGACTGCAGATCCGGAAGGGCACAGGGAGAGGGGCTTGGCTGAGGAAGCTTCGCCCGGACCAGCTGTGCTTCTGCACAGTCAGCTTAACAAAAAGCCCGCCTGGGCTGGGGGTCGGCTCAGCCTGGAGTGCCTCCCTGGCGCATGTGTGCCGGCTTCAACCCCCAGCTCCCCACCCCGGAGAAAAGAATAAGGGAAACAAAGGCTGGGCCAACCTGTTCTGCGGGTGGTGTCTATTGCTGTGTCTAGCTTCTGTGAGGAGGAGCGCCCCAGCGCCTTAGGCCACCGCCTCGCCACACACCTCCTGGTGTGGTTGCTCCTCTACCTTTCCTGGTGCCTGAACCCTTCTCCAAATGTTGTTGGCCACTGAGACAAGCTCTGGTCCTTGTCCGGTCCGTCTCTGTGGGACTGCAGAGCCAAGTAGGTTCATTTTGGCGTGGTGAATCTCTAGGAAGTGAAGCAAGTTTTGCTGAGGATTATAAAAATCGAAGGTGTGTTTTTAAGGAGAAAATGCATCTCAGTGTATGATAGAATTTTGATAAGGAGAAGATGGAGATAATACCATGCCGAGTTCATGCTGAACTGACAACGTCATGGCCTTGAAGGCTTTATTTCTGGTGGCGCTGTAGTTGCTCATGGCCTGAGGACAAGGCTGGGGTCTGCAGCTCCTCACTGGACTGTTTCTGTGATGTGTTGGTTCATTCACCATAAACACTCAAGGAGGCTGCGTCCCTGAGCCCTCATTTTCAGTTCTTGGCATATTGAAGAACTGGGGTCAGAATTTCACCCTTCTGAATTTTTAGTGGTGCTGGAGTTGGATCCAGGCCCTTTGTACTAAGCTACGCCCTCAGCGCCTCTTAATTTTTCTATAGTGTCTCACTAATTCACCGCTTCCCAGGCTGGACTGGAACATGCCGTCCTGCCTCAGCCTCCCAGAGTGCTGGACGGTGGCATGTGCCTGGCTGTGCCACGTTAGCACTTCTCATCCGTGCTCTTAGTGTGGGCTCAGTGGGCAGGGCGCACTATACTTTCCTGTCCCTTGACTTCTGCTATAGCCATGTGACCTGCCTGAGCCAAGGGGATGTCAATAGATGTGATGGGACAGAGGCTTGGTGTGATCCTGTACGCCTGACTCTGTCATAAGAGAAATGGGCTCCAGGGAGCACCTGATACAAAGAGGGTCAGGAGCCAGCCGTGGCCCAGCCTGCAGCCTAGAGCCCAATCACACACTCAGCTGACCGACTGATGCATGAGTGAGAAATAAACACTTATTTCTGAAAGCCAGGAGTTGTAATATGGATTATTACACAAGAAAAACTGAATAAAGAAACAACTGTTGGTTGGGTGCTCCTTTCTATCTTCAAACTTTTAGAATTTTGACTTCATACGATGAAGAAATTGGTTGATTTTATATTTTGCAGAATTTATATATTGAACATAATATACCAATCTGGGTAGGACATATGTATATCTATGTTAGCTACTACATTACTACATGTTGGACTTCAACAAGATGGAAATTTGTTTTCTACATTAAAGAAACCAAAGAACACATGACCACACTGGTATATGTTCATGGGGTAATAGGAATCTTACTTTTCTATTACTGTCCTACCACTTTCAGCAAGTAGCTTCTGTCTTAAAATTGTTAGAGGAGTCTCTCTCTCTCTCTCTCTCTCTCTCTCTCTCTCTCTCTCTCTCTCGGGCTCAGACTGCCTTAAGGGCAGCTCTGGTAAGACATGGGGATCTGAGGATTGAACTGTGATCCCCAGCACCTGACTGGGTTTGCCCCAGCAGGTGCTTAAACAACTGAGCTAACCTACAAGCCCCCCTAAAATTGTTGGAAAGCCCACGATACTCAATCTCTAGCTGTTTTGCCATATTCCTGGTGGCCTGACGAAGGGAGATAGGAAGGCAGACAGAAGATGAATCTCCACTGGATTTCATTTAGACTACGTTTACTTGAATTTGTAATCATGACTGCTAAAAATACTCTGAAAATTTTAATGTTTAGATACATGTGTGCCATCCTAAATCGAATTAGCATTTTGCTACTCTAGAGAAAGGAGAAAAGGGATCTGAAATCAGACGCATTGTTCTAGCACTGATGTGTGCAATATCTGTTTTGAAAGTGTTATTTAGTGAAAGGCCATCTTCTTTCTAAAATATGACAGTTATTTCAATTTTCTTGGTGACAATAGAATCAAAGCACAATGAGTTTTGTAGGTTATGGTAAAGCCTTGGGACTTACCCTTGCCCTACAAGATAATACTCCAAGATTAAAATAGTCATGCATCATTAAATGACACAGATATGTTCTAAGAGATGTGCTCTTGGGTGATTTGGTCATTGGATGAATGTCAAAGAACACTTATGTGAGCCTGGATGGGATAGCCTGCTACACACCTAGGCTGTCTCATAGAGCCTATTGTTTCTGTTGTAGTCAAGGTTTGCAATGGAATAGATTTAATACAGGACACATAATTTATAGGATTATTTTATAATATTCACCCAAAATGTCAAATGCAGAAGAGTGTAAGAAATCTGTCTGCACACTAGAGACTCAAAGAATCCAGCTGAGGGCCTGGATCCCTTAGCCATGTCCTACACAAGTCTAGCTGAAGGCCTAGAGCCCACGACAATGTCCCATGCAAGTCTGCATCAAAGATCTGCACTGGGAAGGCCAAAGGTCATGGGTGGAAGCTAGAATGTCTGATCCAGCAGGTTGAGGGATCTGTGCCAGCAGGCTGAGGATCTGCACTGGGGCCAGGGAGCAATGCTCCAGCTAAGGACCAGAGCCTCCCCCCGCCACAGAGAACTTTAAGAGGACCTGAGCTCCTCCCACGGTGAGAACAGCTGAGTTCAGATCAGGAAAACCACTAGGAGAAGCTTCTCCAAGAGAACCAACCGCACACCCTCTTTCCCTCCAGTTCTTTTCTTGTGCGCCAGCAACAATCCTCAGGGGAATGTCGCCAACAGCAACCCCAGCACCGGTCTCACTCAGGTCAGCTGGGAGTTCCATGTTGATCATTAGCTACTCCAGCACAGCTATACACCTGTGAAGTGTCCTACTGTACTAAATACGGTAGGCAAATGTAATCGGGGTGTGTATCTCAACATACCTCACAAACAAAAGATAAAGAGAAACATGGTATGAAAGATAAGAAGGAACATACCCTCCTGGGTATTCGTCATGAATGAGATGGCAGACTGGAGTCTGGGGGTGGGCGAGCAGGTGGTGGTCAGTGTGCAGGCCAAGGCCACCGCTGTGCGCCGCCACGGATGCTGGGTCCTGCATGCACGCTCATGCTGCACTCAATGCATTTTAAGGAAATTCCTTTTTTCCATAATAAGTGAACTTGAGAGGGAACTTTTCAGGACACACTGAGAGGCATGGCGTGGAGGCAAGGTGGCCACTTGACTTGTCCACGGCTATGCGCTCCTTCCTGCTTCCCTGTAGAAAATGGTAAAAGAAATCACTATGATCAAACCAAGAAGAACTACAAAGGCTTATAGGAAACTGGTCTTGAAGCTCCACCCTGCTAAGAATCCAAATGAGGGAGAAAAGTTTAAACAGATTTCCTCAAGCTTATGAAGTTCTCCTTGGTGCCAAGAAAAGGAGATTATATGACTAAGGAGGACAAGTAATTAAGGAGCATGGAGCAGGTGGTGGCTTAGTCTTCCCTGTAGATATCTTTGGGATGGTTTTTGGAGGAGGAAGAAGGATGCAGAGAGAAAGGAGAGGTAGAAATGTGGTGCATCAGCTCTCAGTTACCTTAGAAGATTTATATAAGGGTTCTGCAAGGAAACTGTCTCTGCAAAAGAATGTGATTTGTGATAATTGTGAAGGCTGAGGTGGTACGAAAGGAGCTGTGGAGCGCTGTCCCATGGGGCTAACAAGGCCTTCCGAGATCCCCATGTGAAGACCCATCTGAGGCTGTGCCATGGGTAACTTTTTCCTTTTTCTAGCTGGAGAGACTACACCCCCAAGTAACAAAAAGTATATAATACAGTAATAGATTACAAGCCCCTAACAGTCATTTGTCATTGTTTTCAGGTAGCTTTACTATATGTAGTTATGTCACTGTATTTCTTTCTGCCAATGATTCAGTAATCTTGTTTACTCCATCATAATAACAATCGCGTGAGTAATGCCTTATAATACAGCATCAGTAAGCCTTTGGAACTGCTTTTCAGGAGGAATTTAGAGAAGTTTAGAGAATTGGGTCAGAGAAAGTTTAGAATGCTATAAGAGAGTTTGATGGGAAGTTCTGGTGGAAGTTGAGAAGACCAGAATGCTGGTAGGAATGCAAACAGTAAAGCCTGTGCTCGAGCTTGCAGGGGCAAATGAAGACTATGAGAATTTGACTAGATTTGGGCTCTGTTATATTCTGGTGAAGACCATGCCTGCCTTTGGTCCATGCCCTAAAACCATCTGTGAGGCTGAGTTTAAAGAGTGGATGGATTAATCTGGTGAGGAAATTTCAAGGTAGTCCAGTGTTCATTCTGTGGCATTGATTCTGCTGGCTTCTTTTAGCCAGATTTATAGTAGGAATTACAGGGAACCAAAACCAAAGTGGAAAGATTTGAGAAGTGTGCAATTTGGGCAGAAAAGAACCACATGTAAAGTTGCAGCCAAGGAAGGTTTGAGATGAATACAAATAAAAAGGAACCAAGTATTCCGTAGTGGAATAAGAAGAAAGATGCTGTAGGGCATGTTAGGAATCAACACATATCTCCTTATTGGATGCTCTATGGTATAAAAGTATGAACTCCTTTGGAGACTTTGCCTTAAGAAGAGAACCCCAGGTACCCTGCTCGCTCAGGACTCTCTAGAGAAGTGTCCTCTGCATTGAGTCCTCAAGGCACTCAGCAGCTTTGAACTTGTGGTCCCAGAGACCAGACCTGCTTGTGCTAGCAGCAGACCTTGTACTGTCCATGTGACAGTTTGGAAGGCATCCAGAAAGACTTGTGGGGTCATGGAGACTCCTACCAGAATTCAAAGGAAGGCCTGGCAGGGTGGTCAGGCCAAGGTGTATGACAGGGTCACAGTCTCTGGAGCCTGGAGCAGTGAGTGTAGCTATGACAGTGAAGCCAGAGTTGCAGTGGAGACTCCAGAATGCTGCAGCTATTGGACTGTTGAACATCTGTCAAGAAAAAGGCCATGTGGGACTGGAAAGATGGCTCAGTAGAATAAGTGCTTCCCTGGCAAGTGCAAGGGCCTGAGTTCAAACACTGGTTCTGCAGGGGGGAAAAAATTAAGAAGGGGGCAAGCTGCAGTTCAGAAAAAGGCCATGCGGGTTGAAGCCATCAGAGCCTTACGGTTAGAGCTGCTCAAGCCCTCTAGAGTTCCCATCTTCCCACCTGCTGCCCCGGTTGCCAGGCTTGGTGATATAGGACTTTGTGTTTGCTCTGTTGGACTTTGATTTTTAGTAGGATTTCCATGTACCTATTCCTCCTTTTGACATAGGAATGTTTATATCATTGTATCTTGGGATATGTAACACAATTTTTTACTTTAAAAAGGATTCACAATCACAAGAGTAATGTTTGGCCCTGGTGACCTTCAGGAGTCTTGGTGAGCCACACCCCACACACCCCCATCATTACAGGAGCGATGCTGAACCCTGGTAAACTTTGGAACCTCGTGAAGCCCTCCCCCCAGTATCTGAGGAGCAATACTGAACTCTGGGAAATTTCAGGAGCTTTGCAAGTGTCAAAGGAGCAGAATTCAACCGTAGACCTCCAGCCCATCCAGAACAAGTCCAGGAGACATGGGCATAAAAGGACCTAGAAGTCAAACACCTGAAATTTCTGAACTGATAGCAACTGAGGTAAATAAACAACCCCATCAGGCTATAGAAGAAATCAGATTAGACATAAGCTCTCAAGTAAAAAAAGAAATGACAACCATAAAGAAAGAATTGCTCAGCACATCCAAAGAAGACAGATTAAAAAAATAGAGGAGCCTAGAATTTGTTTTTTATGTACAAGAATGCTATTGACCTTCAATGAATGATACAGGAAAGAATTAGAGTGAATGAAACAGATTCAAAGAGATATTCAGGAAATTATAAATTCCATTCAAAGTTGTATAATTTCAGGTCAAGGATTGTGATGCTGCACATTTTGCCTTTGCTAGCCAGGATTGCCTTTTGCTGCTCTAGGTCTCTTCTGGTTCCAAATGAATTTTTGAACTATTTTCTCTGCTTCTGAGAGGTATGCTAATGGTATTTAATCAGGGTTGCTTAAATCTGTATAACAATTTTGGGAGCATTGTGATTTTCACTATGTTGGTTCTTCCTAACCAGGAGCAAGGAATATCTTTTAATTTTCTGAAATCCTCCTGCATAAGTCCACAGCTCATTTGTGGTAAAAACTCCACAGAAAATTCAATAGATTGTCTTTGCCTAAACCTCACAAAAGTCATCTATGACAAACCAACAGCACCTTTTTTAGAGTACTGTAATTTTAAACATATAGATCTTTTATTTCCTTTGTTAGATTGATTTCTAAATATTTCATTGTAGGGGATTATGTTGTGAAGGTTGAGGCTTCCATAATTTTTTTTTCTTTTCAAAGTTTTATTGATAAACATATAGCAATGAGACAGTTTCAAATCAAATCGAAAGTAGAGTTTCAACAAATAAT
>NW_004524637.1:7401578-7416398 GCF_000260255.1 Octodon degus
TCTGCCCTTTGTTGTAGATCTGTGCTGTAGTTATAACCTTCACACGTACTGAAGTTCAGGTGGAGTTCTACAGAGTTTGGAGTTATCCAGCTGCGTCTGGCTTAGGTCTGGCTGCTGTGCTCAGCTCTTTCCCGCTGCGGACCACGGCTGGGACTGGGTCTGGGCATTCCCGGAACTCGGCAGAAATTCTGGACCTGGGCTAGGACTGGGTCTGGGGGTTCCTGGAAGTCGGCAGACTCCATAATTTTTCATTCTACAATGAATTTGTTTTTTATGTACAAGAATGCTATTGACTTTTGAGTACTGACTTTGTATCTAGCTGTGCAGATGAATTTGGATATTAAGTTAGGAGTCTTTTGGTGGAGTTTTTGTGCTCAGCTATGTAGAGTATCATGTCATCTGCAAATAATGATAACTTCTTCCTTTCCAATCATTGTTGTTTTTATTTCTCTTTCTTTTCTAATTTCTCTGGCTAATGTTTCCAGAGTCAAAGCAGTGGGAATAATTATACATCTTTGTCACACTCCTGACTTTAGAGTGAAAGCTTTCAGTTTTTGTCTATGTAGTATGATGTTGGCTGTTAGTTTTTCATAGATGGTTTTTATCATGTTGCGATATAGACCATTTATTCCAATGACCTATAGGGTTTTTAATGAGTGTTGGACTTCATTGAAAGCTTTTATGCCTGGAGGGCTAATCCACCATCACAGAATGCAGGTGGACATGAACCTTGTAATTCTGCACCATCCCCACTACTTTGTACAGAAGCTTTGCTGAGCTTTGGCTGGCCCTCCACCTGTCATAGGCACCTTGGTGAGTCCTAACCTGCCCCTGCCATCATGGGAACCCTTCTGACCTACAGCCCACCCCTCTCCCATCACTGCTGAATCAGAAAATCATTGGGAGCTTTGAAAATGCCAAAATGAAGGAGCAAAATGCAATCTCAAACCTCCAGCCCACCCAGGACAAGTCCAAGCAACAGGGACATAGATGAAGTTGGAAATCACACACCTGACATTTCTGAAACGATAGCATAGCAACTGAAGTGAAGAAACAACTGCATCAGGGTATAGAAAAAATGAGATCAGAAATAATCTCTCAGGTAAAAAAAGAAATCACAATAATCATGAAAGAATTTCTCAGCACATGGAGAATAGAAAAAGGATGGAAACATTGAATGAACAATAAAGAATTATAATGCATGAAATTAAGAAATAGATATCCACGAAATTAAGGATTCTATCGAAAGCTAGCAAAACTGCTTGAACAAAACTGAAGATAGACTTTCAGACCTTGAAGACAGCAGTACAGCTAGAGAACAAGAAAGGAAAAGTCTCTTAAAATAACAAGCAGCCAAAAAAATAACAATTTAGCAGCTACAAGATAATGCAAAGAAAAACAATATAAGACTAAAAGGTGTCAATTAAACAGCAGGAGACAGCACAAATGACATAAAAAGGCTATTTTCGGAAGTAGTAGCAGAAAATTTCCCAAGCATGGGAAAAGAATCTGACATACAGTTAAGTGAAGCATATAGAACTCCACAAATAAATCTACACCTAGACACCTAGTCAGAACATACCTTCTCAGCTGCACATGAGATGGTCACCAAAATAGACCATACACTGGCACATAGAGCATGCTTAAATAGCAATAATAATCAAGATCCCAGAAATTCAGAAAAAGAACAGAATATTAAAAGCAATTAGAGAGAAGAAACATCACCTATAACAGAAAGCCCATCAAAATCATAGCAGATTTCTCAACACAAACCATCTTGTAATCAAGAAGACATTGGAGTGTAGTATTTCAGGTACTGAAAGAAAGCAACATACAGATTGTTATTTCTTGGTTCATTGCTTTTTTAAAGAGATCTTTCCTTTTGTGTTCATTAGCTATACTGCTGTCTTCAAGGTCTGAAAATCTATCTTCAGGTTTGTTCAAGCAGTTTTGCCAGACTGGTGTACCCTGAAAAAGTATCAGATTTAATGGTGAGATAAGATACTTCCATGGCAAAGAATAGCTGAAAAATTCGTGACCACCAAAACAACCTTACAAAGAGTATTGACAGATAATCTATAAAGAGACAGAAGTCATCAACAATTGCAAGAACAACAAAAGAAAGGAACCGCCAAGCAGAGCAAACAATTAAATAGAGGGGAAAAGTATGGCACCTACAGCAGAAAATACCATGACAAAGATAAGCGCGTACATATCAGTCATAAACATTCATGTGAACAACCTCAATTCACCAATCGAAAGAAGCAGACTGGCAGACAGACAGATCAAGAAAGAAAATTCAACAAAATTCTAGATACAAGAAATACATTTAACTCAAAAGGAAACTCGTAGACTAAAAGTCAAAGGATGGGAAACAATATTCCACAGAACAGGAACCCAGAAAAAAGCAGGGGTAGCTACGCGGGGGGCTGACAAGGTCGACTTCCAACAAATAATGGTTAAATGACCTAAAAAAGGTTACTACATACTTGTTAGGGGAAAACTGAAAGAGGAAGAGATAACAATCATAAATATATATGCGCCCAATGTAGGAGCACCCAACTACATGACAAATTTTAACAGCCATGAAAAACCAAATGAGCAATAATGCAATAATAATGGGGACTTTATTGCCCCACTGTCACAAAGAGGTAGATGAACTAGACAGAAAATCAGCAAAGCAATAACAAAACTAAACCAAACTTGTGAAGAAATGGACTTCGTAGACCTTTGCAGGATGTTTCACCCAATGATGTCAGAATACACATTCTTCTCAACTGCACATGGGATGTTCTCCAGAATAGACCATATACTAGCACACAGAGCATGTTTAAGTAAATGTAAAGGAACTGAAATTATCCCATGCATACTATCTAACCATAGAGCAACGAAATTGCAAATTATTGATGAAATTGCGAAACACCATAAACACATGGAAATTAAATGGCAACCTCCTGAACAAGCAGTGGCTCACAGATGAAATTAAAGAAGAAATTCAACACTACTTACAATCAAATTAAAATAGAGATACGACTTACCAGAACCTGTAGAATACAATGAAAGCTGTCTTGAGAGGAAATTTATAGTGAAAACAGAACAAGCCCAAATAAACAATCTTATGCTGCACCTCAAGCTTCGAGAAAAATAAGAGCAAGTCAAGCCCAAAATCCGGAGAAGGCAGGAAATTATAAAGGTAACAGCAGAAATTAATGCAATGGAGGTGAAGAAGACAATACAAAGAATTAATGTATTATAGAGTTGGTTCTTTGAAAAAAATAAATAAAATTGATAACCCCCTAGCCAACCTTATAAAAAAAGGAAAAAAAATTCAAATACATGCAAAAAGAAACTAAAAGCGCAAAATCACTACAGATGATATAGAAATTCAGATGATCAACGCCTACTTCCAAAATCTTTACTGTCACAGCATGGAAAACACAGAAGAAGGGGACAAATTCCAAGATACATATGAATTGCTAGGGAAGAATTGAGAAGATATAAAAATTCTGAATAACACAATAACAGTGAATGAAATTGAAAATGTAATTAAAAACCCATCAACAAAGTAAAACCCAGGTCCCAGTGGATTCACAGCTGAATTCTACAAGAAATTTAGAGAAGATTTAATGCCACTCTTCTCAAACTCTTCAATAAAATTGAAAGGGAAGCAATTCTCTCAAACTGGTTCCTGGAGGCAAGTATTACTTTGATACCAACTCCAGAGAAAGATCCAGCCAAAAAGAATTACAGGCCAATTTCCCTAATTTTACATAGATGCAAAAATTATCTGTTAAGTACTAGTAAACAGAGTGCAGCAAATCATCAAGAAGATTATGCACCATGACCGAGTGGATTCATTCCATGAACGCAGGGATGGCGCACAGTGTACACAAATCTGTAAGTGTAATGCACCGCATCAATGGAGCTAAAGAGAAAAAAATCACACGGTCTTCTCAATAGATGCAGAAAAAGCTTTTGACAAAGTCCAAACTTCTTTTGTGATTGAAAAAACCCTACAGAAAATTGGATAGATGGTCTTTACCTCACCCTGATAAAAAGTCATCTATGACAAACCAACAGCCAACATCATACTAAATGGACAACGCCTGAAAGCCTTCACTTTAAAATCAGAAACAAGACAAGAATGTCCACTGGCACCACTCCTAATCACTATAGTTCTGGAAACATTAGCCAGAGCAATGAGACAAGAGAGAGAAATAAAGGGAATAATGATTGGAGAGGAAGAAGTGAAATTAACATTATTTGCATAGGTCATGACTCGAAAAACTCCACTAAGATACTTGTAGGTTTAATAATGAAATTCAGTACTGTAGCAGGATACAATCAACACTTAAAACCCAGTAGCATTTTTTTCATAATTTTATTGAGAAACAAATAGCAATGAGACAGTTTCAAATCAAATTGGTAGGACAGTTTCAATACTTAGCACATTGTCAGTAGCATTTCTGTACACAAGCAACAAATGCACTGAGAGAGAAATTAGGCAAACCACTCCTTTCACGATAGCATCTAAAAAATGAAATACTTAGGAACCAATCTCAGAGAGGAGATAAAAGATTCATATAATGAAAATTACAGTACTCTTTTAAAAGAGATCAATGAGGATTTCAGACAATAGAAGGAGATATTTCTTGCTTTTGGATAGGAAGAACCAACATTGTAAAAATGGCCATACTCCCAAAATTGTATAGATTCAATGTGATCCTAATTAAAATATCATTATTATACCTCTCAGATCTAGAGAAAACATTGCTAAAATTCTTCTGGAACCAGATGAGACCCAGGCTATCAAAAGCAATCCTGGCCAAAAAAGGAAAGGCAGGAGGCATCCCAATCCTTGACTGAAATTATACTACAAAGCTACTGTGGTGAAATCAGCATAGTACTGGCATAAAATCAGAGCTGAGGAGCAATGGAACAGATTAGAAGATGCAGGTGCAACTACTAACATATTCATCCACTTTATCTTTAATAAAGGGGCCAAACATATCTTCTTGAAGAGTTCTGCATCTGTGTTTATTAGAGATTGTCCTGTAGCTCCCTTTTTTGGTTGAGTCTTTCTCTCCACTCGGCACCAGGGGAAATGTACCTTCAGGAGTAAGTTATGCAACGTTGCTTCCCTTTCAATTTCATTGAAGAGTTTAAAGAGTGTTGGCATTAAATCTTCTCTAAATTTCTGTAGAATTCAGCAGCAAATACATCAGGACCTGAGATTTTCTTTGTTGGTGAGCTTTTAATAACATTTTTAAATTCCATTAACTGGTATCGAATTACTGAGAATTTTTATACGTTCTTGATTCAATTTCATAATTCATATGTACCTCAGAATTTTTCTATTTATTTTGTGTCCTCCATTCTATTACAGTGGAGATTTTTGAAGTAGGTGTTGATCTTGTGAATTGTCATAGGCTCTGTAGTGACTTCTATCTTATCATTCCTCGGTGCATGAATTTGAGTCTTTCCTGTTTTCATAAGGTTCACTAAGGGCTTATCAATTTTATTTATTTTTCAAAGAGCCAACTCTTTGATTTGCTAATTCTTTGTATTTTCTTAGTCTCCATTGTGTTCATTTCTGCTGTGATCTTTATGATTTCCTCCCTTACATGGGCTTTGGGTTTACGTGGGCTTTGGGTTTATTCTGCTCTTCTTTTTCTAGAAGCCTGAGGTGCAACATTAGGTTGTTTATCTGTGTTCATTCTGTTTTCCTGATGTAAAAATTCATTGACATGAATTTCCCTGTTAGGGCTTCTTTCATTGTGTCCACTAATTGTTGGTATTTGTATGTGCCGTCTCATTTAGATATAGATATTGCTTAACTTCTTCCTTTATTTCATCGGAGACCCATTGGTTGTTTAGGAGGGTATCATTTGATTTCCATATGTTTATAAAGTTTTTGTGGTCTCTGCTGCCATTAATTTCTAATTTCCTGCAAGTATGGTCAGATGATACACATGAAATGATTTCAATTCTTTTGCATTTACTTAAGCATATTCTGTGGGCTAGAATATGGCTTATTTTCAAGAATATTCCATGTGCAGCTGAGAAGAATGTGTATTATGATCTTGGGTGGAACAGTCTGAAAAGTGTTTGTTCACAGGTTTGGTCTAGTTCTGTTATTTACTTATTTGCTGACTTTTTGTCTAGTTAATATATCTCTTTGTGACAATGGGGTATTGAGGCCTCCCACTATAATTGTGTTATTGCATATTTGATATTTTATGTTTATTAATAATTGTCTGACATAGTTGGGTTCTCCTGTATTTAGTGCATATATATTTATGATTGTGTATGTATTTATGATTGCCATGTCTCCCTCTTGCAGTTTTCCTCTAGCAAGTGTGTAGTGACCTTCTTTATCCCATTTGATCATTCTTGGTTTGAAGTTCACATTGCAAACAGAATAGCTACTCTTGCTTTTGTCTGGGTTTCTGTTACATGGAGTATTGTTTCCTATCCTCTGACTTTCAGGCTAAGAACTTTTTGAGTTAAATATGTTTCTTGTATAAAGAAAAGCTATCAACTTGTATGCAGTGATTTTCCCCTTAGTCAAGTGATTTTTACAATTCTGAGGGGGCCTGGAGATTTTACAATATTTGACCTCACTTATCACTTCAGCTTATCCCATCCCACACCTTTGCCAGTAGACCAACTGGAAACCCAAGACCCAGACTCAGGACAACAGCTGGTCCCCAGGGACAGGGACAAGACAGGGATGGGGTAGGCTAAAGTGATGAGAGAGGTCAAATATCATGGAATTAAGGTTGGAGGCCAAGGATGATTGCCTGAGTTTTGGGAAACTGGAGGATACAAGAGAGGAAGAATGAAACAGAATATGAAGTAGTTGTTAGAAAAAATAGAGACAATGTTTACTCACTTAACAGTTTAAATTCAAGAAGTAGTTGAGGAAATAAAAAGAGAGTCTATGGAAGAGAATGAAAAGGAAAGGTAAGAAACCTAAACATTGAAAAACAGAAGGAGAAAGCAAACAGAAAGTAAAGGAAAAGAAGAAAGATAAAGGAAACCAGAGAAAGAGCAAAAACAAAAATGAAACCAAATACAAAAGTAACTACAGAATACAGAACAAACCAAGATGACATCCATCCAGACAGGAAAGGGATAGCCAATCAGCAGACATGGGAGAATGAAGGTAGTAAATTACCTCTGGTGTTTACAGTTCTATGATAGTGTCTGTGTTCAATCCCAGAACTGTACTAGGTGTGGAGCTGATCTTGGCCTCTGGATGTGGGGCTGGGCCTAGTCTTCTGTGGGTGGAACTTTCCAGACCCTGGGTGTGGTCTTCTGTGGGCAGAGCTCTCTAAGCCTGGGTGTGGTCTTCCATGGGTGGAGCTCCCCAGAGCCCACATACTGGATCCTTGCTGCTGTATCAGACACTTCCACGTTGCTGGTCTCACTAACTACTCTGCCCTCCAAAGGCATGTGTGTGTTCCTGCCCCTGGGGCCCAGCTGTTGTCCTGGGTCTCAGGTTTTGGGTTTCCAGTTGATCTACTTTACAAAGATGTGTGTCCTTACACTCCTCTCTCAGACCCTGTGTCCCAGAGGTGTTGTATTAATCTTGATTGTCAACTGGATTGAAAGATGCCTAAGTGAATAGTAAGGCACATTTCTGTGTGTGTGTCTGCGTGGCACATGGGGTGTGTCCTTGGTGACTGCGTCTGGTCCCTGGCTACTTCCTCTTTGGGTTTTGCTCTTGCTCTCTGCTACCTGGATGCCAGGAGCTGAGCAGCTTTTCCCACCGTGCCCTTCTGTCATGGTACTTCTGACATGGAGCCAGCTGACCATGGACTGGACCCTCGGAAACCATGAGCAAAACTAAACCTTTTCTCCAAGTTGTTTCTGTCAGTTTTATATCTGTGGGCATGTATGTGCGTGCTATTTTGTCCCAGCAATGGGAAACTGCCTACTGTGGATGGCTACAATATTACCAGGTGGTAGAACCTCTTCAGCTTCGTTATAATCCTGTGGGTCCAGATGGGGTCTGTCACTGACTGAAAGGTCATTCTAGAGTGCATGACTATACTTTAATCTGCCAGACTCAGAGTATCTATTCTACAAGGAAGAAACTCTCCAAGCTTTTGCCTTGAGAACTACCTTTGATTCAGTTCTCTCATGTCACCTCCTAAGAAAGTATCTGGTTGTAGAAAACTTTGGTTATGTCCATAGGTTTCTAGTAGACAGAGGCAGAACCTCTGCTCTGTTCTCTTTTCTCTGTGATTAATGTCCATCTAGTCACTTTGACTTGTTTGTTAACAAAGTTTTCCAGCCATATTGACGAAAACTCTCTCTTGGAGATTTCCATCATGGGCTACTTTCTTCCTTTACATGTAGATTTTAACTAATGGATTTGTCAAGACTCACCTCAGTTTTAGTTCTGGGGACACCTGTGTCTTCAGTACTTCTGAAATGGTTTCACATTCCTTAGCTCACAGAGAAGCTGCCTGAGTGTTGATTTCAAACAAACTTCCAGTCAATGATTAATTGCTGAACATGTATCATTCACATTCAGAGCTTCAGGAATGAAGGAAAAACATAAAGCCCCACACTAAATTTAGAGTCTATTTCCTAGAACCACATATGAAATAAAGCATTGTGTATCCTTTATGTATTACCTGGAAAGATTTAAATATAGAAATTTATTTAAATTTTTGTTCATATCTCTTATAAGCAAATGATTTATGTGCTAAGTATATATTTTACCAGCTTTAATACAATATGTGAGTTCCTTAGTAGTTCTTAGTTTTTATAAGAATAAAGCAACTGTGTTCCATGAAAAATAAGACGTTAATTTTAAGACAATCTGGATTTTTTTTACGGTACCAAGGATCGAACTCAGGACCTTGCACTTGCCAGGCAGTGCTTATGCCACTGAGCTATCTCCCCAGCCCAAGACAATCTTGATTTTTGCAATGTGAGATATAAAAAACATGCACTTAAGAATCAGTGAAATATAATTTAGGAGAATTCTAAAGCACCATTACTAGCATAAGATATAATCCATAGGTTGGAAAGCTTATAGATAGAGGAATATATAAAATTTAGGAAATTATAGTCCGGAATTAAAAATATTAGCAACGTTCAATTAGAAAACATAAAACTTATTTTTATCTGTGATGCACACAACTTCGATATATCCAAGAATTGTTAGTTTATATACATCAGACGATGAAGAAGATTCAGTCTTTGCACTTATCAGACTTCAGGAAGGTAATGGTAGGAAGGAAAGAGTGAACATTTTGGAGGCATTAACTGATATCTAACTGCCCTGGCAAGGCAGTGTGGACAGCAGTTAGCCAGCGCTTTATCATTAGATATGAGATGAAAAATCTGACCTACAGGACACAGAGAGTGGTTGGAAAATAGGCCTGAGCCTCTGAGACTTGGGAACGCGTGTGATTGGCGGGAGGGCTTTTCCTGAATGTCACCTTTGGTGGCCCTGCTGCGAGGACCAGAAGCCGCGTTTGCACAAGTCTGGCCCACCTGGTTGCTCTGCTGCATGTGCTCACCGAGCCCAGAGGTGTAGATGGGAAGGAATTAGTGCTGGTTTTTATCAACTGCCTGCAGCTCACCAAATATACCTTGAAGTGCACCCCATTTCTACCATCAGAAAGCTTTTTTAATAAAGCTTACTCTGTGCTGTTCAAACTTGTATGTTAATTTTCTAGCTAATATGTGAGAGAAAAATAAATCTGCCTCCTGAGACTTAACTGATCTTGATTTTAAATATTAGCATGTTTTTCAAGTGCTGTGAAGCTTAAAGGTACTAAAAAGTCTCCAGGATTAGTCATTTCTCTAAAAAAAAGGTTTCCAGTGGCACAGTGCTTAGCTTGAAAGATGAGAATTTCCACAAAGCATTTTCCTGTATTTTGTAATCATCTATGTGAGTTGATGCCAACTTTGCTTTTTAAAAGACATTGAATGAAACATTTCTAAACTGAGTAGAAAATAATTCCAACACACATTTAACACTTACTTTCTCTAATTTAACTCCATTTGTCTCTTGCTCTATTCTTTAGCATTCTGGCTGCTAACATTACATCTAATTTTTGTAAGTCAGCCCATGTCAAAGCAAGCCTAATCCTTTGAATGTTAACCTACACCAGCTCAGAGCCTCTTTGTATCAACAGATAGAATGAAGTTTCCAGCCGGGCAGGCTGACTTGTGATGAATGCGGGTACAGGAGACCTCCCTGCAGTATACTCGTGCAGAAGGGAATTCTGAAATGGCTGGGGGGGATCGAACTTCGTCCAACACGCTTTTGTTACAGAAACAGAAAAAGTCTTGATTATATGGTACTGGCGTCTGAGAGTGTCAGAAAGGTAGATGACTATCACTTAGATCTCTCTCTCTCTCTCTCTCTCTCTCTCTCTCTCTCTCTCTCTCTCTCTCTCTCTCTCCATCTCTCTGTATCTCGGATTGAATTTAGTACTTTGCACTTGCCAGACAGGCGCTTGAGCCGCTGAGCTATGCC
Source organism: Octodon degus (assembly GCF_000260255.1). Taxonomy (NCBI): domain Eukaryota; kingdom Metazoa; phylum Chordata; class Mammalia; order Rodentia; family Octodontidae; genus Octodon; species Octodon degus. The sequence continues at coordinate 7,412,086 of NW_004524637.1, forward strand.
CCTGGCAGCCCACTTCTATATTTTTTTTTAGTGTAAGAAAAATTAAATGTTCTGGGCCACAGTAAGTGGTAGAGTTATAGATACCAGAACCAGACAGAAAACCTTAAGATCCCTACACTAACACTTTGTAGAGTGGAGGCATATGTCATTTACCTTTTTCCTCCTTCAAATAAAATATAATTTCAAAACAAAATTTTATTTTTTTTCCTGTATTTTAGGGAAGGGTCCACAGGGTATTCAGGGTCTCCCTACTAGATTGGACTCGTAGTAATCCACCTGCTCACAGCCTCCCCAGAGCTGGGATTATAGGTGTGCACCACCACACTCAGTCTCAATCGCTGTCTCAATTGCTGCCTGGCATGGCAGGCCTGGGGATCAAAATCCTGGCTCTTGCACCTGCTTGCAGGTGCTTTAACCTGCTGAGCTATTTGACCAGCCTACAACATGAAATTTGAAAAGGGAACAAATATTCTTAGTCTTTCTGCATAGAAAGGTTGTTCTTTTTTCTTTTTCTTTTTGCATGTGAGTGTCAACTATGTCTTGAAGGTTTCACAGTTCTTTTGTTTGTTTGTTTTTGGTAGCAGGAGTTACACTCATGACCTGTGCTTCCCAGGCAGGCGCTGTGCTGCTGAGCTATATCCCCGACCCTGACACAGATTTTTTTGTCTGATGCTCTGACCCAATTTATCTAAAAAATTTAAAACTAGCCAGTAAAGTACAAAGAACTTATAGTGAGAGATGAGTGATTTTTATACTTCAATATTTAGCCTTGTTAGAGTAACATACTATTCAAGAATTCTAGCTGTATATACAGGCTGCTACCAAATGAAGAAGGCTGTTGCTGCTATTTTAGTTAACACTACAGATTACATCTTAGTTAAATAAAATGAATGTAAAGGGGCATTATATATGCTATGAATCCACCTTAAAAAGTCAAAAATTAATGAAAAGAAATAAAAAAGAGGTTTTCTTTCACATTATGATTTCTGCTCTTAGATAAAATGAATGTCATGCCCCCCCATGCCTCAAGAAGCTTACATGCTGAGGGAGAGAATAACATTGAAATGTTAACTTCCAATGCTATTTGAAAAATAGTTTTAAGGTCCTATGAGACCACTGGGGACAGTAATTTTGGTTTGTAAGCTGGGAGAAATGTCAGAGGATTAAGTTTAAAACAAATTCAGGTTCAGTGACAATGCCAAGACTGTTTCTTTGTTTTTAATGTATTTGCTACAGGGTCTCACTATGTAGGTTGGACTTGGGGTGATCCTACTGTCTCAGCCTCCCAAGCGCTGGGATTACAGCTGTGTGCCACCACAGTGAGGGGTGGGGCCGGCACTGCATGTAATACGGTAACATTTGTTTTGGAGTCTTCAAAATTTCTAAGAAAAATGTCCATGGTTTAAGATTCTGAGAGAGAAAGCATTAAAGGAGAGCAACTCTTAGTGAATTACATTGATCTCTAGGGATTTGAACACCAGCCAGAAGATCTAAGGATGAAAGGAAAGATTTGATTCTGCCCTGAATTACAAGTTTTGAAAAAAATTAGAGTGCAGTTTTATTCTGCTAGAGACACAGATCCACAGCCTATGTTAGTAAAGCTCTTACAACAGTTATCTTTTAAAAATCATCGTTAAAAAGTATTGCTAAACACTATGTCAATTTTGAACAACTGTCTGAGGTACACATGTAATATGCAAACCTGAACAAAGGAAGAGCAGAGGTAGACAGTATCCAGCATAAGCGTCAAACAGAAAGGAATCTAAGATGTGTCATTTACATTCTTCATTTTTGTGTCAGCCACAGGAGGAAGGCAAGGTATAAATCCACACAGTCGTGCCTGGCTTATTTTGGCCTTACAAAAGCACCTATGTTGAGCTTTAGGGAAGCTTATGGGCACCTTGAATTTCCTTACTCTGGTTTTGAGAGGGAGGTCCCAGCTATTGAATAGGCCCCCAAAGAACAGCATTTTAGTATCCATGTGACGCCATTTGTCACACCTGACTGTTGCTCCGGCACTGGAGATACCCTCGAGCCAAGCTAAACACACGTGACCACCAAACCCAGACAACTAATCTGCTGGCTGCTCGCTGGTTGGTTTCTAGGAATAATCTACCAACCGGAAAGAAAAAGAAAAATGAGAACAAAGAAGTGGTCTTTCCTTAGTTACTGAATAAACACACGATGTACCCAATTTCCAAGTGAATACCTCCTTGATTTTCTTCAAGAAAGTTAGGGAGTACCTTTGGCTAAAAACAGTGAATCCACACATACATTTATCTCTAGTTCTCCCTGCAAGCCTCCCAGGAGTAGAGAGACAGGGGAGGACAAGCCCTTGGGGACACAGGGACGAAGGGCAGGCAAAGGTGGGCTCTGGGGTAGGTGGTCTTGGATGCAAGAAAGCTGCACAATATGCCCTGGTGGAAAAGCTTAGGAGCTCACTGGCCTCTACCTCAGTTTCTGCAGAAGCTCATGGATTCTGGTCTCAGTAGTTCTGGAATTAGACGACAAATAAAACTTAAAAAATTATTGCAGATTTGTTTAAAAAGGACCAGGTTGGCCTTTACACCTAGGTGAAACACCAATGAAATGACTGTTTTGTTTTAGGGAATAAGCTCAAAAACAATCAAAACATAAATTAACCGGAGGAGCTAAAACATGTTTTTATGTACATTCTGTTAGAATTTCTTCCTGGGTATCTAAGGAAAACTGTTATAGGTAGTATATTTTCAAATTTGTGTGTTCTACATGTTTGTTGCTGGGTTACAAAAATTGCACTAAGGGGTGGTTATTAATCATTTAATTGATAATCTTGCTACAATTGTTTTACTTCTTTTTTTTTTTTAACATAATCTAGATGGTTAGTTAGAGGATCTTGGGTAGAATCCCTGCATTCCATGGATAACGTAAGTCCTCTAGCTTTTGCTTTGGTCTGTGGTTGTTTTGCCTATGCTCTGTGGTCCAGCACCACACAGTAGCATTTATACTGGGGACGCTTGTAGGGACACACCATTAATTATCCTGTTGGCTATACATTTCCTCCACATCTGTTTTCAGGTTAAAGAAATTTCAATTAATAATTTTGAATTAAGAATTGGTATCAACATTTATTATTAAATGGTATCAACTATTCTGTACTTACTAAAATTATACTTTTCTCCTTTTATATATCAATTATTATATAATAGAGTTTCAATGTACCTAAACACAGTGTTTATGTTTTATGAGATATGATCAAAATATGAGGCGAACGTTTGGTTTAAAAACTTATTACGCTGCTTAGGCAGGCACAGGGACAGGGTTCCATCCCCACCTGCGGTGCGGGCCCCATCCCCGGGCGCACTGAGCCAGCGAGTGAGGCTGGGCATGGTGGCCCGCGCCTGTAATCCCAGCGCGTGGGAGGCTGAAAACAGGAGGATCACTACGAGTCCCACCTGGGTAATGAGACCCTGTAAACCTTGTACTAAATACATTTAAAAAAAATAAAAATTTATTGCAGCGAGTGACACTGCCGTTACTCCTCTGCTTTCTGTGGGCAGGCGTGTCCTCGGGCACCTGCTTCCCTGAATCTGCGTCGGTGCACGAAGATCATGATGCGCTGAACCAGCGCAGGGTGTCACCATGCGTACACAGCGACAGGGAATATTTTGAGGCCATATGTTATTTACTGTAATAAAGTTCAAAAAATTAAACACTGCATGTTTCAGTTACACCTTACAAAGTTAATTCAGTTTGCTTTTTTCTTTGTAGAATTTTTGACCCCTGCAGGGCTAAGATTCTTCTGATGTTTTCCTTTCTTTTTATTCTTGGCCTTTGATAACAAAAGAAATGAAATACCCAAGCGAGAGCGTCTTCTTTCTTATTGGACTGGTTGCCAGTTCAGGTTAGAGTTACCTCCACGGAACCTTGCCTTGAAGTCCCCTGGGGGCCATCTGGAGTGGCTGTTTTCCATGGGGAGCATTGCGGGCTACTGATAACCAGTCAGCTTTTTATTTCTGGGTCAATGTGGGGTCAACTTTGGTACCTTTTAAATATATTTGGTTAATTCCCCTTAAGTTTTCAAATGAAACAGTTACGTATCTCTTTGTCCTGGTGGCCTCCGTCACATCCAGTCCTCTGTTTGTATTATTAATCTCTCAGGTCCCCTTTGTTCCAAGTCAGCAGGGCCTGTTTTGCGAACTCATTTAGTTTCTTTTCTTTTTTCTTTTCTTCCCATACTTTTATTGAGAAACAAATAGCAATGAGACAGTTTCAAACCAAATTGGTAGGACAGTTTCAATAATTAACACATTGCATACTCTCTTCCTAGTGGT
>NW_004524637.1:7416498-7489425 GCF_000260255.1 Octodon degus
CCATAATTTTATTGAGAGACAAATAGCAATGAGACAGTTTCAAACCAAATTGGTAGGACAGTTTCAATAATTAACACATTGCATACTCTCTTCCTAGTGGTTATTTGCTGTACAAGATGCAGACATGATACCCTATTTACGAACACTATTAGAACAAATCCCTCTATTCATTAGGAGAATGTAACTATATATCTATCCTAATCACTTTGAATACACAGATATAAAATGGACATTCATCCGTATTCCCTTTTTTGTTTAGTTCCGTCATTTGAATATTATATGTGTGTTAACTCAGCAAAATATTCAAAGAGTCCAGTAGCCCATAATAGTATTGGGTCTTCTGCTTGACTGGCAATGTCAGAAATTGTTGACCTGAGTCCCCTACAGCTCAACATAACACCATGGCTTTACTTCTTCTTTTTTTCTTTCTTTTTTTTTTTTTTTTCTTTGGCAGAACCGGGGATTGAACTCAGGCCCTTTCACTTGCCAGGGAAGCGCTTATTCCACTGAGCCATCTTCCCAGCCCTGGCTTTACTTCTCATACTTCATTTTTATACTTTTCTGCTGAATGGTTAAGACCAAGACAAAGCATTTAAAGGACTGTTTTCAGTTTCCTTGATCCAAAACCATGATTTTTTTTTTTTACTTTTTTCTTTTCTACTCTTGTCTTTATTATTTTACTCCCTCTCCATTTTCCACATTTATTCTGCTCTTTTTGTTTTAATATCTTGAAATAAATGCTTAGGTGATTGGCTTTGAGTTTTGCTTATTTTCTACCATAATTGTTTTAGACCTTAAGCTGCATCCCCTGTAAGACTTTTGTCTGTGTTTCTGAAGATTGGAGCAGTAGAGTTAGTGACCAACAGCCGCTGCTGCAGCTTCCTACGCAGATTGCGCTTCGGGGGTGTTTGTTTCCACGGATCCCTGGGCCAGCTCAAGCTGAGGGCTGGGGGTGCAGCCAAGGGACAGGCGCCCAGCGTCCACAGCCTTGAGTGCGGTCCCCGGAGCCACAAACAAGAGAAGAAAATCTAAACACCCTTGATTTCATTGAGGTGTTTCTAGGCCTTATGAAGTTTAGTGGCCAATTCACGGAACAACGGTTACAAGAAATAAAAAAAGAGGGACCATTTTAATTTGTTTCTGATCCATCCAAAGAGCAAGCCGAGCAGGCAGGCGGCTTTCCTGCTGGTCCCATTTGCCTTCTCGCCCGCGGTGGGTATCGTGTGTCAGGCGGTCTTGGCTTTGGGCGGTCTGTCTGGTCCTCCCGTCTGTTCCTCTTTGGCACCTAGCTTTGGCTTCTGTTCCTCAGATACAGGACCAGTGAAAACCCACGCCAGAGGTTATGACAAGTGGGAGCCGCCCTCAGGGGAAGGCGCGGGCTCAGGCGGCCGGCTAATCCCCGGGGCATCACGCTTTCCCCTTGTCTCTTCTAGCTCCACTTCTTTATGCCCAGCTCAGCTATTTTTCCAGCGAAGATTTCTAAAAATACTTGTTTCGTATTATTTGTCTTGTTCCTGAAGGGACTTCCGCACATGTAGTCTGGCATACTTCTGGAGACTAGAAACCCAATTTATGGCACTTTTTGTTGCAACTTATAAAAAGAACCCGGATCAATTTGCCCTAAATAACAGAGACATAATTAGAAACTCCAGAAATACAGTGATTTTTTTGGTTGTTTAGTTTGACTCAGCATACAGATTATGTCTGTGGAGCAGAATACTCCTGTCTTTCCCTTTGCCTTTTTTGTCAGCTCCCCCTAAAGCTGCCCCCTGACCTGGTCAGGAAAAGGCTCCAAGTGCTCGGACGATTGCAGGCTTCGCACAGGAGGGTGGACAGCTTCTTCTGTGCAGCCTCCGCAGTGGCTTCCCGCGCATCCCCACAGGCCGACCTCTGAGCCAGGTCCAGTAAGAGCAGTGTCTCAGTTCCTGACACCGAGGCTGTGTTTAACGACTAATTCCTTCTTTAAATACCCGTGGCTAGAAGATAAAAACTTTACGTCCATTTTATTTATTTATTTTATTTTTTTGTATTTTAGGGAAGGGTCTACAGGATGTTTAGGATCTCACTACTAGATCAGACTCTTAGTGATCCGCCTGTTTACAGCGTACCAACAACTGGGATTACAGGCGCGCCACCACGCCCAGTTTCGACTGCTGTCTCAGCGCACCCTCGGGACAGGGCCGGCACAGCAGGCCTGGGGATCAAACCCTGCACCTGCTTGCATGCGCTTTAATCCGCTGAGCTATTTGGTCAGCCCTTTTACATCCATTTTAAAAGAAAAATTATGATGCATTTCATTCGGGCCTAAGATACATTGTGCCCAGCAATCCAGCAGCGCAAACAATTTACATTAATTCCAATAATTCTGTTAATTTAGTGGCAAATGTCAATACCAGTGACCACTCATAACTAATCTTGAAATTCAATAACTCAAAAGCAAATGGGGAGACCACCTGCTCGGGACCCCCTCTCCCATCCCTCTCTTGGACAGGAGCTTTCTTTCCCTCAATAAATATATTCAGCTCATACCCTCCGTTTGTTCGTAAAATTCATTCTTTGGGTTTAGAGAACATGAACTCATCCCAGGCACCTTTCAGGCCAGGAGTTTCACATGGGGAGAGGAGAATGAGTATGAGGGAGGCATCCTCTCATCAGCCACTTTTGTGTAGTCTTCCTTCTCCCAAATCCAACCTAAGATGCTACAGGCATGGGCGATGGGACATCGGATTTCCAGACCAACCAAGGACCCTTTCCTGTTCCCATGTGGTTGTGAATGTCCCGGAAACTAGGGTGGCGTGGTAGTTGGGGTGCCCCTGGTGCACATATTGTTCCCTGATAGTGCGGCAGAGCCTTGCCCTCCACCCCCACCACGCATCGGTGCCAGGTGGACTGGGCCACTCAGTTCATAAAAGGCAGGCCTGGCCTCTGGCCCCAGGTCTCCAAATAGCCCACTCACTTCCCTGTCCTCTTCCCTCCTTCCAAGACATTGTTGTTCCTACTTCCTGTCCTAAAGCTTTGCTTCAAGCATTGTGCTCCATTCTTCACTTTACAAAATGTATTGAGATTTAATTCACATAGGAAAGAATTCACCCATTTTTGGTGTACAATGTGATCGTGTTCAGTGAATGCACATAACTCTGCAGTGGTGTCATGGTTCGGTTTTAATTGTATTTATTTATTAGGGTTTTTTGGGGACAAGTTTCACTATGTAGTGCAGGCTGGCCTTGAACTTACAGGAATCCTCCTGCCTCAGCCTCCTGATTGTTGAGATTACAGGTGTGTGCCACCATGCCTGGCCATAATTTATTTTAGGGCATGTTCAGCATCTCACAAAGAAATCCCCTACTCATTTGCATCCTCTTCCCCTTTTGATCGTGGTGGTGGTAGTGGTGGTGGTGGTGGTCATGGTGGTGGTAGTGGTGGTGGTGGTCATGGTAGTGGTGGTTGTGGTGGTGGTGGTAGTGGTTATGGTAGAGGAGGTCTTGGAGATTAGATCCAGAGCTTCATGCATGCTAGCCTAGCAGTCTATGATTGAGCTTTGTCCAACCCCTTTTATGTTTCATGTCGGGACAGGATCTTGATGCGTTGCCTGGGCTGGCCTTCAAATTTGCAGTGCTCCTGACCCAGCCTTCCAGGTTCGTTCTCCATCTTCCTGTACTTCACACCTCTCAAAACCCTCAGCAACTACTGATCCACTTGCTGCATCTCTACGATTACCCATTCTGGATATTTCAGATAAATGAAGACATATAGTATTTGGTCTTTTTTGCATCTGGCTTCTTTCCTCATAGCATAACTATTTGTGGTTCACTCATTTCATGGCATATTCCTGTTTATGGTTGTGTAATATTTCATCACGTGGATACACTACCTTTTGTTTGCTAACTCACCAGTTGATGAATGTTTGAGGTGTTTTTATTTAAGGCCATCATTGGTAATCCTGCTCTAAACTTTTGCAGAAATATCTGGTATGGACAAGTGTTGTACTTTCTCTTGGGAAATTTCCTAGGACTCTAATGGTTGAACTGTATTTTGTTTATGCTTTACCTTTAAAAAATTGCCAAGTTGTATTCCCAAGTGGCTGCGCTGTTTGGTATTTGTACCAGCAACTGTTCCAAGGACTCCAGCTGCTCTGTATTCTTACCATAACTAGTTACTGTTTGACCTTTGCACCTCCGCCCATGGTAGCAGGGGTGCAGTGCCATGGATTGTACATTAAATGTTTCATGAGTTAATTGATTACATTTAAAAGGAGAGAAAACCAGGGCTTCAGTAATCTAGACCTATCCACACGTTCTGGCGACACTCGCCTCCACTTTTCGAGGCAGTAGTAGCCCACCACCATGTGGGCATAATGACCATTCTTTTCAGAGCAGCATATTCTGTCACATTTTGTGTCTTGTCTTAGTTTTATAAGCCTGACACAGAGGGTAAGCATCTGTCTCTATTTTTCTTCAGAGTGGTGTGGTAGGTATTTTTGGAGGTAAGAAGTGTTCAGTGTCCCATGTCTCTAGCAAAGTAGAGAATTAAGTGACCACGGAGGGGCAATCTAATCCAGGAAGAGGAGGACTGGAGACGACCTTGCGTGTCTGAAGTTGTCTTTGTCAGAAGAATGCAATTTAAGGCATGGTTACAAGGAAGCCACAGAAAGGCAACATGTGATGAAAACTTTAAAAAACTGAAAGGACAGGTGGAATTTTATTCTGAAATCAAATAAGGAAATGTTCCTATAAAATGAGTCATTTTTTTAAGTGCAAAAGGACTTCTACTTTAAAAACATATTTTTATTATGTGCATTTTAGAGAAATTGTTTTATGGCAAGAACTAGTCTGCCAAACTTAAACTACAGTCAGTTTTCAGAATGAACCATGAGAGGAGGGGAATTCCCCAGTGGTGGAAACTGAAGACTTAATTTTAAACCAAGTTCTCTAACTGCATTCTTTTATAGAAAATAAACTCATTGTTTACTCTGACTCTTTCAATACTCACAGAAGGAATAATGAATCAATATCAGAAAATCATAGCAATATATGCTGAAAGCAAAATGTGACATGTTGAAAAATTAGATTTCTTAAGTCTTGTGAGGAGTTACTCTAAACATAAAACCAAACTGTGATTGGAAACCCCTATATTTGGGAACAGGTGTTCTTCATTATTAAACAGAATAAAACTCAATATTGTTCTCATTTACAAGACTGAAGGCTGAATTGTCTGTGGTGCCCATATAGAAGAGAAATATAAACTTTAATACATGTCATTGAAAATGCAATTTTTCTAATTCCAAATCAGAAGACTTGAACTATAAGCTTTCCAGTTAGTCTTTTTAGTTTGCCTTTGGTGCATAATGAAAAATGAATATTTACATTGTTTTATGTTTATATTAATTATGCAGTGGTCTTCTTAGTTCCAATTGACTGTAGCTAAAAAATATTCGATTATATATTTCATATATATACATATATATGTATATATATGTGTGGGTGTGTGTGTGTATATATAAATAAATGCTTGCTGTCCTGGACCCTGAACATTTGCACTGACTGATGTCCCCAGCCCTTTATTGTGACTTTTTTATTTTGAGGCAGGGTCTCAGCAAGCAGCAGTGACCCTAATCGGCAGAGGGAAGCCTCAGTGAAGGCGCTGGGGGTGGGGGTGGGGTAGGTCCCGGGGCGCTGAGGTCCCGGCTGCTCCCTCGGGGTCACGCCTTGCTTGCTGCGCACACTCCGCCCGGCAGCCCCCTCCAGGCCGCCCCCGCGGAACGCCCCCTCTGGAGCCGGGTGCAGACGGTCTCCTGTTCTCCGCGGCTAATTATATGAGGGTGTCCAGAGCGGAGAGGCCCAGCCCTGCCTGCCACGTGCACCTCGATGACCTCTTTTCATCCTAGCGTGCGGAGCTGCGACCAGCCATCTGTTAGGCATAAAGTTATTCGTTCCACTTACATCCAGCTACGGCCCTCGACCTCATCACATTCTGTGGCCGCGGGCTTCACGGGTGGGCTAAATACAGCACAAAGTAATAGTTTCTTCCACGTGCTCTAAATTTGCCAGCCGGTAGCTCCAGCAGATGGCACTCTGCTCTCCAGGGGCACGAAGGGACACTCAGTGCTCTGGCTGCGAGTGCGGCCCGACCCGAGGGGCTCCAGACAGCGCGGTCACCGCGCGCAGTTCTCCCGGCTGCGCTCGCTGGCTCGGAGGAAGGCGTGTGTGCTGCCGCCGCCTCGCTGCATCCGGATCCCGCGCTCCTCCTCCAGGCGTTCGGAACCAGCGCAGGTGTGCATTGAGGAGGCGTTCTAGCGGGTAGGAGCGGGATTAATTTATGGGAACAGTCCTCGGGGAACTGCTAAGACTGTATTAACCATCTCGTGGAGATGATGCCCCCCAGGAAATCGTCGCGGCCGTCGTCCCTTCATCTGGAGAGGAGGGAACAGGACGCCTGACAGGGTCTGAGAGCAATCGAATTAGTTCTGTGCCTGCCACCACCTGCTCCCTGTCCCATTCTCCCACACGCCCGCATTTCTCCAGAGAGGTTCAGTTTCTTTGATCCCTACTCCAGCTAAAACTCCCAGAGAGAGATGGTGTTTAAGCTACTGTCAGACACCATCACCTGGACACAAGTTAGGACGACGTTCCGTGGCTGCTTTCCTTTAAGTCAGTAATTTCAGATCTTGTCCTGCAGAGCCCTGGCGTTGCAGGCTGGCCTCACCGGACCGCAGGGCGACAGGAGGAGAACCCGCGCTGAGTCCAATCAGAGCGGCCCCGCTGTCACTTGGTGTAGCTGCGTGGGATCTCACAGAGAAGGACGTCTTGCCTTCCTGGCGATGGTCTGCACCTCTGTGTTAAGCACCAAGCAAGGGCTGCCAGGGTTAACTGCCTGTTCTTCCCACAATTCTTTGCTTCCTCGCGTGGGAATCCGGAGGCACTCTCTTGCTTCCGGCTCAGTTCTAATCCTTGCTCTGCTAGAAAGGAAAAAAGAATAATGAAAACAGCAAGAGAAACAAAGAAAAGCTGCTCATGCGCTTTATTACTTTGCTTTCTAATCAGTAAATGGATGGAGGACCTGAGCTGATGATTTATAGGAGACACAATATAAAACAACGTAGGGCTGGGAAGATGGCTCAGTAGACTAAGCGCTTCCCTGGCAAGCACAAGGGCCTGAGTTCAATACTTGGTCCCGCCCCACCCCAATTGTAAGTGAGGAAAATGTTCAAACCTTAGGAAGAAACAAAAATTATGTACAACTCAGGAAACAAAAAACAAAGAGAGGGAAAAAAAGTCAGAACTTAAAACAAACAAACAAACAAACAAAAAAATTATTACAAACATGGCGTTTTATAAAAGTTAAACAGAATTGTCTTATGGTCCAGCAATTTTATTTTTTGGTACATACCCCAGAAGATTTTAAAGTAGGGACTCACCTACTCGGATACTGGCCTACAGATGCTCAGAACTGCATTCTTCATAATATTTAGGACCTAAAAGCAAATGTCCAAGAACAAACGCATAGATAAAATGTAGCATAAATGTACAACGCGGTTTTATTTAACCTCAGAAATGAAAATCTGGCTCATGCTGTGACATGCACGAACCTTGAAAACATTTTGCGAAGTAAAATAGGCCAGCAGAAAATAAAGCAGGTCAGCGCTCATGGAAGGAGACGCGGAGACAGAGCTCCAGAGGCTTTCGCGAGGCCAGAGGCGCCAGGCGCGGGGCACAGCTTCTGTCCCAGAGACGCTGTGAGCTGGAGAACGGTTATACCACCTGTCACGAGTTGTGAACGTAACATGGTCGGAAGGGTGCATTTTGTGATGTATTAAGAAATGACATTAGATTCTGGTCTTCTGAATACGTGCTGCTTGTCATGACATGCCAGTTGCTGCCGTGCTGTTTCTCGGGTAGATGATTGTTTAAAGAAGTGGGTGGTGAATGAAGGCAGGAGACAGGAAAAGGAGTGTTGCGGAACTGTCCTGCAGCAAGGTTGCATATGGTTAGATTTCTGGACTTATGTGTAAACATATATAATTCTTTATTCCTATTTTTTAAATATATTTCAAAATTTTTTGTCATATTCTGTAGGAACTTAAAGTTCAACATATCAATACTTTATGAAAAATACCTGTTCCATGTTATGCCTAAGATGTTTGATATTCAGACAGATAGTGAGGTTAAGCTTAACAGCCTAAGTTGTATGGTAATAACAATAAGCTTGTCTTCTGGAGGGTTAACAACCTAAGTTTGCAGACCAAAATAAAAAAAAAAGAAGGCTACAAGGAAAGCCAACATTTTGGCCCTAGCCTTCCAAAGTCAATTAAGACTCAGGACATATGAGAACTTGTACTGTAACATCATGTAACTCAGTTGTGTCACAAATTTTCTGATCAAAGAAATTATGGGGCCAAAGAGGAAAGTGATCGATGAGGTAGAGTGTGCCTAAGGAGAGTCAGATGGAGAGAAAATATTCTCTCAGGCTTTCACAGAGAGCAAATTGGTCAAGCAGGGGCCGTGACTCATCCACATAGCTGATACTCACAAAGGTTCTACAATCTGAGGTACAGGATCTCAGGATAAATCCTGAGGGGATTTCACTGACCTTATCAGATCCAAAAGCTACAATTCTTGTTACATAGGTCTTGCTTTATCTTGGTCTTAACCATCCAGCAGAAAAGTATAAAAATGAAGTACAAGAAATAAAGCCATGTTGTTATGTTGAGCTGTAGGGGACTCAGGTCAACAACTTCTGACATTGCCAGTCAAGCAGAAGATCCAATACTATTATGGGCTACTGGACTATTTTGGAATATTTTGCTGAGTTCACACATCTATAATATTTAATGATGGAACTAAGCAACAAAACGGGATATAGATGAATGTCCATTTTGTATCCGTGTATTCAAAATGGCTAGGATAGATATATAGCTACATTCTCTTAACTCAATGAATAGAGGGATTTGTTCTAATAATGTTTGTAAATAGGATTCATTTCTGCATCTTGTACAACAAACAACCACTAGGAAGGCAGTATGCAATGTGTTAATTATTGGAACTGTCCTACCAATTTGATTTGAAACTGTCTCATTGCTATTTATTTCTCAATAAAATTATGGAAAAAAAGAAATGACATTAGCTTCATGTTCAGTGAATTTATGTGAAAACAGCAATTTAAATTTTGCCACAGTACTTTTTTTTTTTAATTTTAGGGAAGGGTCTACAGGGTGTTCAAGGTCTCACTACTAGATCAGACTCATAGGGATCCACCTGTTTATAGCCTCCCAAGAGCTGGGATTACAAGCATGAGCCACCACGCCCAGTCTCAATTGCTGTCTCAGTGCGTCCCGGGGGTGGGTCCAGCAGCACAGATGCGGGGATCGAACTCACAGCCTCTGGGTCTGCCTAAGCAGTAGCTTTAATCCGCTGAGCTATTTGGCTGGACCTCCAAAGAAAATACTTTTTTAAAAATCATTTATTTATTTATTTATTTGGTACAGGATCTCATTATGCAGCTTGGACTCGTAACGATCCTCCTGTCTCAGCTTCCCTAGCACTGGGATTATGGGTGTGCACCACTATTCCTGGTCTCGGTGGCCCACACAATGTATCTAGGTTCTGGGCCCAGAACAGCATGTGGTACTGGGGATCAAACCTGGGTTCTTGCGCTTGCCAGGCAGGTGCTTAGACCACTGAGCTATGTCCCCAGCCCAGGAAATAACTTTAATGTAGAAAAAAAAAGGCTATTTTCATGAAAATAATTATAGTAATGTCAAAATAATAAGGAAATAGAAAACCTTAATGTGCAAAGTGGAGGGAGATGTATTATGCTGAATAAAAGAAATATGCAACTTTTAAAAAATTATGATTGTCAGATGATATGATGTACTAGGAAGTAGAAGACTGGCATATTGGTTTTCACTCAACTTGCATGAATGAAAACTTGTATGATAAATTGAAAGAATTTTGATTAATATGTATTTTTAATTTCTTAACCTTTGTTGTTACTTTGCCTAAATAACAATAGGTGGCAATAGCAAAACTAAGTACAATAAACATTTGAAATGTTGCAAAATGTGTTACAAATGACAGAAAAAATCGTTCTTTAATATTGTAGTAGAAATTATAAGGGATAATTGAAAAGCAATCTTCTCGTCTATTATCATTTCTGTGACTAAAACTAAAGATGCTACAAAGATACCTATATACCAACTAGACTCACAGGAATCAGCCTGGTGCTAAGACTATACACTTTTTAGGAGTGGAAGGAGCCTGGGGACTGGTGTAATATGGTTCTGTTCTAAAACACACATTTTACAGAGCAAGGGAAAGGGAAAAATAACTTGTGAGATGAAGTGGAAAAAGATTGCAGATAACACTGGCAGAAGAAGAGAGGAAAATAAAACAATCTCTCAGGAAAATTCCTAGATATAAAAGAATCTTCAAAGAAGGCCCTTCCCACAGGCAGGACAGAGGCGTCTCAACACATCAAGAACCCTCGGCACGCCTACATGTAGGATCCAAATAATTATATACAACACCAACGAGCACCAGTTTCATCATTAGGCATTTGCAGCAGCACAAGAAATATGTGTTAACATTTTTTTAAACAAAGAAATGGTTGCAAATGAGAAAATCAGAGTTAGGTACAAAGGGACTGAACGCCACAGCTGGAAAGTTCTCTATTTGTGTAATACTGCTGTTTTCTTAATTGGTTTCTTTGCTAGGCACAAGTCAAGTTCTAGATGCTCCAGAGCGAACCTTAGACACTGCATCAAATATGCATGTTTACTTGGCTGCGTACAGCGTAGGCACAGGCACACCTGAGTTATGCTGGAGGAAGGAGCACAGGGACTCCAGGGTCTGGGGCATCCACAGCGGGTATGGGTGGCCTGCTGGTTCATGCATGAAGGGCCCCACAGGCAGGGCTCTGGCACTGCTGTATTAATGCTGCCTTTGCGTAAAGCTTTTTACCTTCACCCAAGTCGTCTTGACCCAGGCATCTTCAAGAATGTAAATAGCCCGTGCTGCGCCACTCACGGCTCTCACAGGCATACCTCACAGCAGTTTTATCCAGTGCTTATTATACACCATCACACAGTCATTCCAGACCTATATTAGTGTTTAATATAGCTCAGAACAGAGACACAGCCACATGAATAAACGGCGCAAGCCATACAAGGAGATTAAGGATGCAGGCTGAAATTAGAAGTCAACCCACCACTTCAGATGGAAGAAGAAAGCAGTATGACAGGATCCATCTCAAAGACTTCATCGGGAGGACAGGAAGGGGAAAGAAATTAGCGTCTGCCAAAGTGGGAGCTGAGTCATGGAGAAAACCGACTTAAAACAGCAAGACAAGAGTCTTGGCAGGCCTCACACAGCGTGGGAACCAACACAGAGGATGGCCCCATAGGAAGCTGCGAAGTCGAAGAAACTATAACTGCAGAAGGAGAAGAAAATGCTGACGACATTTAAGCTCATGCCACTGCTAATTTAGAAACAAAGGATTCTCTTTGTGGGAGAAAAGAATCCTGGCTGGTTTCTGTGACGTTATGAGTCCAGACACCAGGTTCAGTGGCGTGTCAATAGGGCATCTTTTAAACTTCTCTGGGCACAACTCTTGAATAACTTACTGTCGTGGCAAGTAGAGGCTCAGTAGTAGACTTAGGCTCTTTGCTTCTGCCCGATTGGGTGGGGGGATGTTTAAACGATTATCTTCTGTTTCATTTTTACAACTTATTCTACCAAATGCTACCCATTACATCTGGATATTGAGCAGAGATGATTCACCTATAGCCTCATGCAGCAATTCAACCGCAGAGTAATAGGTGGCACTGTCGCTCTGACCATCAGGGTCACCCTGGGATCACTTTTGCTCAGCATCGTTGCCCATTGCTGCATCCCGAAGAGGCTTCCCCTGTGTCTCCCTTGTCTTGGACAGAAGGGAGGTGCCGGATTCTCTTCTTTCCCTCGCGGCTCTCATTCAAGACTGTGCATGCAGTTAGGACACAATCACCTCTTACCTCTTTCCTCTGACCTGGAAGTGAGGAATTATATGCTCTTTCTATTTCAGGGTTTTATTACTGACTGCTCTGAAACACAAGGGGAGCTGAGCAGGGCACAGTGAGGTGTGAACAGTTGCGAGACCTCACGAAGCCCTCACAGCCAGCCCCGCTCTTTCCTGCACTGGCACTCGGGTGCTCTTCAGTGTTGTTAGCCGAAGGGCTGACGGCGACACACCTTCTTTCCCTCTTCACGGGTATAAATGTCACCAAGTGGCACTCTTTCCAGGGAGATGTCCTGAAGACTCCAGAGCAAGACCATATGCTTCCTGTTTCCCTGGGTGTACATCTGGGCAGTCTCACTTTCAGCCTCAGTGTCCCTGTCGCTACGCTGTGCATAGGAAAGCGTGACTGTGTCACATCTAGATACTATGTTGATCATGTATCCTTTTCAGGGCTGTCAGCATTTCCAATTACAGAACAGATCATGAGAGACATTTTCATTCTAGTCATGAGGAAGATGCTTTTGTTCTCTCCAGGGAAGCTTTCTGTTCCGTTCAAGTGGTCCTTTTGGTGTCTTCAGCTCCTCTCCGCTCTCCTAGTTCCACATCTCCTCTTGTTCCTGCAGTGTGGCCCTGTGATACCACCCTCACCTACCCCACTTCTGCTTCTCACTCCACAGATAGCGTCTAAAGAGGACTCCACTCTGAATAGAAATGGCAAGAGTGCCTGTACTTCTCACCTAGAATTCCTACAGCTCCTCCATCACCACCTCACCAAGTGCATTTTCCACACTACTTGTACACAAGGAACGCAATTCTGTTTCGCTCACCATGGAATTGGTCACATGGCAGGCATATGAATGTTTCTGTTACTGTCTATTAATCAGAAGCCCTGGCTCTGCTTTCCTGGAGCACTTGCCCAGGGTCAGCTAAGGGGGCAGACAGCAAAGGCTCTTCTGGAACAGCGGTCTGTGCTGCGACACACACGGCGATCTTGCAGTGCTGCTACACGAGTGGGGCTTGAGCTCACTCCACACAGGCCCTGACATTCCTACGGGAACTTTGCTGTTATGGCTGCTCTGTTGAACTGGGGATCAAGCTCGGGACCTTGTGCTTACCAGGTGGGCTTTTATTCCGTTGAGCCATCCCCGGCCCGGGGAATTATACTTTTAATAAATGCCACATATATGGAACAAGAAAGCCAAATGGTGCCCTGGAGCAGAATAAGAAGACAGAAATATAGAGACAAATTTTCCCTGTTACAGGGCATATCTTCTTTCTAAATAGCAACATGTTTTTAAAAAAGTCTAGCCAGAGACCAGGCTGTAGGAAATTATATAACAGCAACAGCATGGAAATTTAGAGACCCAATCATTAAAATTTAGGGAGAAATTTCTCAATTCATGGTAATAGAATTTAATTTAAAAATATATACTCAGAGGGCTGGGGAGATAGCTCAGTGAAATAAGTGCTTGCCTGGCAAGCATAAGGTCCTGAGTTCAATCCCTGCTACCACCTAATAATAATAATAATAATAAAATTTGCCAAGAAAAATAAAAATACAAGGGCTGGCCAAATAGCTCAGTGGATTAAAGTGCCTGCAAGGAGGAGCAGGGGCCGGGTTTTGATCCCCAGGCCTGCCATGCTGGCCCTGCCCCCAGGGCGTGCCGAGATGGTGATTGAGACTGGGCGTGGTGGTGCACTCCTGTAATCCCAGCTCTTGGGAGGCTGTAAACAGGCAGATCACTACGAGTCTGACCACTGCAGTGAGACCCTGTAAACCCTTCCCTAAAATACAAAATAAATAAATAAATAAATAAATAAAAATATATACTCACAAAGTCTCATAGGAATTTGAATGTATACTTTGGGGAAAATAACCTAATTTGAAATTTTGAAGTCCTTTTGATTTTAAGATCCATACAATTTTGAAGTTTCACATGAGTGCTGTTAGTTGTTATCTTAATTCAGGAAAATGTTTTAAGAGATTTATATTACCTATCTAGAAACGAGACTTTTGTTTCCACCAGTCCAGTTTTCCTTATTCATAAAGAAACAAACAGTATTAAATGTTCAGTTGTTTTTATCTTTACATTTAATGAAATTTAATAAGATATTGAAAATCACATTGAAGTGTGGAAAGAGTATGTAAAATAAAATTTACTACCTCGACCACTCTTATGCATCCAATCCTGTGGGATTGAGTTTATTCATATCAGAAACCTTCTCATCTCATGAAATTAAGTCTTTGTGTCCCAAGAACAACTCCCCATTTCCTCTCCTGAGAGCCCCTGACAATCATCCTCCTGCTTTCTATATCTCATGGATCCAGTATCTCACTCAAGCGAGATCACATGCTCCAAATAATTTATTTGCTTTCTTTTTTGGATGTATTTGGTACAGGGTCTCAGTACGCAGCTCTGACTTGTACTGACGCTCCTGTCTCAGCCTCCCAGTGCTGGGAGTACAAGCATGCGCCCCCACACCCAGTCTCAGTGGCTGGCTCAGCACGCCTGGGGGCGGGGCCAGCAGGGCATGTGGTGCCGGGGATCAAACCCTGGTCTCTTCATTCGCCTAAGCAGGCACAATAACTCTATTTTCATAAATGATTGCTTAGACAATACATCGTGTGTTACAACAGTCTCATAACCAAATCTGTGAGCTCACGCACTAGAGCTCTGTTGGTAGAACAGATGTCTAGATATTGTCTAGTAACTTTTGAAATGGAGGCTTTAAAAAAGGATTTTAAAAGAAATGGTAGGAAACTCTAATGAGGAAAAATAGTAAAAGTTAGTGTGAAAAATAGCAAAGTAAAACAAACCCGTGTAAGCAGCGCTCCTGGGAGCTAGGGCATCTTCCACGTCCTAGCTTGAAGGAAGTATGTTTCTATGACCATAAAAGTTCTGAGAGGAACAAAAGAAAGGAAAGGAAAAATCATGTTTGCATAAACACAGGACATCTAGGATGACTATACTGCTGATTTCCATTGGTTTTTTGAAGGAGGCCGTTAGTGCAAAAAATGTTTCCTTTGACCAATTTTACACGTTTATATCTGGTAACCTGAGCAACTACATTAAGGACAAAAACGTGCAGTATAACAACCACTGTTAAATACCTTTCATGTTGTGTTTTTTTGAAATTGTGTATTGTTTCTAATGTCTTTTTTTTTCTTGTATTTTAGTAAAGGTCCACAGGGTCTACAAGGTCTCATTACGTAGATTGGACTCGTAGTGATCTGTGTTCAGCCTCCCAAAAGTTGGGATTACAGGCATGTGCCACCATGTCCAGTCTCAGTTGCCGTCTCAGTGCACCCTGGGGGCAGCTGTGTCTGCCTAAGCAGGCGCTTTAATCTGCTGAGCTGTGTGGCCGGCCCTTCTAATGTCTTATCTATTATTTTTCTATTCTCTTTTTAAAAAAGTTCTGGGAATCTGTATAATATATATTACATCAATATAAATATACGTATTTATATATAAACATGTATTTATATAACTATATATAATATACATATTTAAAGACATTCACTTTATTACTCTACTAACAATTCTGAGAAGCGCTGCCCAGTTTTCCTATGTTTAACCCACTAGTTCCCCACACTTACTTGGCTCAAGGGTCCTTCCTTTTCTCATAAAATCTAAAATTCCATGGAAGGAGAAGAATAGAATATAAATCAAGAGAAGGCCCCAGATGTCTTTGTGCCCTAGCAAAATGGCTCTTTGTGTCTTCATTTGACACCGACGCCTACCGTCTTCACTCCCCACTTTCCTGTTTTCTTCCAGATAGAGATTGCCGTGTGCCGCATCAGTGGCCTGACCAGGACACCCCTTACCGTAAATGTCAACTTGATTAAACTTCCATTTGAGAGAATAGTAAAGCAAGTCTGACAATACACATTTCACTTAGCTTAGGGTTTAAATGACTGCATAAATCCCAGGGGCTGGATCTATGATCCTCCAGGCTAAAATAAATACTGGTCAGCTGTTACGCTTCCACTCCATGAGGGGAGAAGCCCATTTTACGCTGTGAGGCGAGCCAACTGCCCCTCTGCAAACTGCTTCCTAAAGTGCTAGAATCAGCACACAAAGACACATAAATGAGTACGTTTCTATGCACACGCAACATTAATATTTCATTGAAACCTGAGTCTGTGTGGACTGTATTTATAGACACAAACAATAGCTCCAGAGAAGACTACATAAAGTACAAGATGAATCATTGCTACTACACTAAAGCCTCCAAGATAATGCATGGAATCTAGGTGGCCGTGGCTGGGCTGACGACTAGGAAATGACTGATTTTCACTGGAGGCATCTTGTTAATTATTTCAAGCCTCCATGGGCAATTTTAACACCTTGTGAGTTGTCATTAGGATCCATTCACAATAATGGCAATTTCTCTCTGCATATTTGACAATGCATAAATTAGCTCCTTTCTTATGCTATATATTTTTGATGATTATAATCAAATATTTGTATGCATGCTTTACTTCTTTTACTAAATTTGAACTCCTTGAGGGAAGCAGTGATATTTAAATCAATTTAATATGGTCTTTAGAACCTGACCCAGTATTTAGTACAATTATAATACATTTTGGAGAGTTAAATTTCATTAATGTTGTTCAGTTTGAGGTAGTATTTTCTAGAGAAATAATTATTTGCCCTCTTAGGCAGATCACTGAAGAAGTTCCACAGAAGTAAACTCTTTTTCATTTTGAAACATCTGATAATACTCACAAGTTAAGGGCGTGATTCATAGGTTGTACTCCTTCAGTTGATGTGGTTCTGAAAGAAGAACACGAATTAAAACATGCATGTATACACAAGGTAGCTAAGATCATTATACTACTGATTTCTCCCAGTTCATGAAAAGGAGCAGTTAGTGCTTAGATTGTCTGGTCAATTTTGCATGCCTGTACCTGGTAACCTGAGCAACTACTTTGAAGGTAACACTATGCAATATAATAACCATTGTTAGTTTCCTATCATCTTGTTGAGATTCTGTATCATTTGCATTTTTTGTGTCTTTAAAATAAGAAAAAGAATTAAAAATATTTTTAAAAAGAAAGTAAAAGAAAACAGGTGGAGAAGGGATGGCCCATTTGGGTATATGAGTTTATTAAATGTTAGATTTTGAATGCTTCTTTCACTTCTGACCACCTCATAGCTCATAAAGTCAAGGTGAAATCCTTCTTTCTACCCTGGTGAAATCCTTCTCTCTCCCTCACTGTCCAGTTAGCATAACTCTTCTAGGAGTCCTCAGTAATGACCTGCTCAGACCTGCTACCTCTGCCTGGCCCACAGAAAGCACCCCAGAATTATTTAAGGAGCAATACCTTACCTTTGTATGACTTGTTTCATGTCGACCTACTGATATCATACATATTACGGTATTTTCTCCTTCAACAAATATAGAGAAGGTAGTGATATTTCCAAGAAAACTAATTATAGCTCTTGCAATTCAAAGTACACAAAATCCACTGGGAAAAATATCACAGCTAGGGAAAGTTAAAATTTTTGAGAAAAGTGTCAAAAATGTGTTACATGTTAACAAACATTAGAAACAGCAATTATTTTAAATGGGCTCTTCATCCATTCCAAAAACTCTGTTAAGTTGGCAGACATTACTGTTGGCCCACGGAGGTCTCTGTGGGAAAGTCTGAGTCTTGAGACTGAAAAGGGGACCACAGTCTGAGCTTGGGCCTCCTTTCTCACGGGCCTGGAGCTGCACTGACCCGATGAGGGCTGCTGCCTGTTTGCTTCAGGCTTGAAGTCAGGCTGCGTGAGGTCAGATGAGCAAGCAGCAGACCATTGAGAGAGGGAATTTTGGCAGCGAGAAGCAGAAAAGCCAAAAGCTGTACTTGGACTGGAGGAACTGAGTGGAAATGCTGGAGGAAGTGTTTCCTCGATTGTAGCAGAGGAGGAGCTGGAGCGCAGGGTAGGAGTGGTGGGGTGGCCTGGAGGCTGACACCTAGGCTTCCGCAGTGAAGAGCTGAGGATGCTGGGCAAGAGGGGGAGGGGAAAGAGGGACCGGGATGTGGGAAAGAAGGGTGGGGTGAGGGGGGGGGCCACAGAATAAAACTGTGCGTTGGGCTGGCCAGATAGCCCAGGGGACTAAAGCATCTGCTTAGGCAGACACACGGACTGGGGTTTGATCCATAGTGTGCCGCGGTGCGCTGAGACAACGACTGAGATGGGGCATGGTAGTGCATGCCCATAATCCCAGCGGTTGGGAGGCTGAAAACAGGAAGATCATTACAAATCCAATCTGCATAGAGACCTTGTAGGCCTTGTACTAAATTAAAAAAATTTTTTTGAACCAAAAAGTGATTATGCTTACTCAACAAAATGAATTCAAATTACAAATAAAACTCCCTGAATTATAAAAATAGTGAAGGTACATAATACAACCCACTCTTATTAAAATAGATTTAGGTTGTTTACATTTTCCTTGTTTTTTTTAAGAGAGAAAAAAGCACCAAAATATAGCAAGGACAAAGACAAAAACAAAGCAACATAAAATAAAAATAGTATGATATTTCAAAACAGGTTTAGAAAATTAACAATGCCTGTTGTATTGCACATTTGTATCATCAAATTTGTTGCTCAGATTGCCAGATACAGGCATGCAAGACCAAGCAAGCAAACATTAACTCTTCCTTTCAAGAAGACATTAGAAATATTACACACTGAGAAAACAAGGTGAAAGGATCAGCGGTGATCCTTCTATTGTGCCCTGCTGTCCCCAGCGGCTCTTTGCTTTACATTAGGCCACGAGGCATTAGGGTGCCAATTCAGTGGGGCAGTCCATTGATTGACTTGACTTATGACCATTAAAAGCAGTACTGCATGATTAAAAAAAAAGTTTACTGCATTGCCATAGGCAAATTAATATGATCAATTTCTTAAAACTTGCAAAGTAGTGTGAAAACAAAAAACCAAAAACGGGGCTGACCAAATAGCTCAATGGATTAAAGCTCCTGCAGGCAGACACAGGCGCCAGGGGTTTGATCCCTGGGCCTGCTGTGCTGGCCGCACCCCTGGGGCACTCTGACATGGCAATTGAGACTAGGCGTGGTGGCATGTGCCTGTAAACCCAACTCTTGTGAGGCTGTGAACAGGTGGATTACCATGAGTCCGATCCAGTATTGAGATCCTGTAGACCCTTCCCTAAAATACAGAAAACAAAACAAAAACTAATACCGACCAGGCATTTTGGCTGGCTCTACCTCTCTCTTCTTTCAGCATAGAAATATGCTTTAAACCATTCCATCAAAAGCAGCAACAAGAACTTGGACTCTCATGTTCGCCGTGGCTGCTCCCTTCCTACTTTCTTCTCCTGTCTGAAATACTAGGCCTGCGGTAGTGCAGTACCTCGAACAAGTCTGCGGCTACAGGTCTTCAGGTGGAGGCCTCCGCAGCCTGGTTTGTCCCGATGAATCCCCCTGCCTGGTCGTCTCTTTCTGCTGGTCTGTGTCCTGACCAGGATCCTCCTCTCGCAAGGACATCAGAGATACTGGGCCAGCTCCGAGCATCTCCTCCAGGCCCACTTACATCTTTAAAGAGCTCATCTCCAAATAGGCATATTTTGCAGTAAGGAGGGCTGGACTTCCTCTGATGAATTTCGGGGGAGATCAAGGCTTCCCGTCACACGGACAAGCAGTTTGTAAGACAGATCTCCCTGCCCGAGCGGTGTCAGGGCTGTGGTGGCAAAGGTTGAGCCTTGGATCCTGGCTTGCGCCGGTCCTGTGGCCTCCCAGTAGGTGGAGCACTATTGCTCTGCAGCGCACTGCCCCAGGGCTAGCCCGATCCAGGACTCAGTCGGCCGCAGGTCTCCCTTGAGGGCCTGCTGTCCCCTCTGCTTGACTTCTTTTCCTGTTGCGGACATTTCCAGCGCTGAGAGGGCTGCTGGATCCACTGGCCCAGGGAGCGGCGCTGCGTCCCGGAGCTGCTCGCGCTGGGCGCCTCGGCGCCAGCAGTCTTCTGTGTCACTTGGTTACTGGGCCACAGTGATGCGCTCAGGTCCTAGCTGGGCCCTTCCAGGGCCTGTAGAAGACAGCGAGAGCTCTGCTGCCCCCTTAGCCATTGGAAGCACGAGGTGCACGTGTGCGCTCCGTACCTCGGAGGAGGAACTGTCCTGCCGCAGCGCGATCGCTGCACCCCAGCAATCTCCACCATACGCGTCTTTACAAGCGTCCCTTCTCACAGCAGGTGAAAGTGTGTTTTTATCTTCCAAAGAGGCGGGAGTCCTTCTGCAGGCTCAGGGGACTCGGGGGTGTCGCGCTTCTCTAGGGCACGGAACCTGCTACCCGCAGATCGCGGGGGCCTGGTGCTTCCTACCTGACCATGCTGGCCTTGGTGCTGGGACTCCAATGGCGTGAAAAATTCATCTTTCTCTGCCCTGCTCATTAAGACCGGAGTTCGATCCTCTGTGTTTGCCTTCGGCTGTCTGTAGGAGGTGAGGGCTTATTAAATGTTACTGAGGAGGCACTCGGGCCTTCATAATTTGGGCTGGAGTTGTTGATTAATCACACCGAGCCTTCTTAATTCTCACAAATCAGTAGCACGTGCAGCAGCCGCTCCTCTCACGCACTGGAAGTGCCGCTCTGCCCATGCGCTTTCCCCCAATTTACTGGGTGCTGCCCCTGCTCTGCAGCAGCCGTCAAAGACGTCAAAGTCACGTCCTGCTGCCAGCTCGTGGGCAGCCGGGCGCCAGAGTCTCACTTGGGGCTGCTCTGTGGGCCTGTGTGCAGGCCCATTTGCCTTCAGTTTGCAAACGCTAAGATGAAGAATTTCATGTGGGTTTCGCTCGTTGGAGAAACGCAGGTAGGGAAATTCGGGAGGGGGGGGCAGGGAGATGGCTCAGTGGAATAGGCGAGGGGTAGGTGAGACCTAGACGCGAGCAGCCCCGGGGGCTGAAGCTCAGCCAGCCCTGCCGACGTGCGGGGTGAGTTACAGGTGCAGACACTCAGGACGAGGTCAGTGGCCAACGCCTGGCTCATTTTTTAGTAAAGCCACTTTTGAATTTGCACGACTTATTCCTTGCATAACATGCTTACTTTCCATTGCTGGGAGAAAACCCCGGACACACACAGCTTAGAGGAGAGGTTCATTTTGGCTTCGGGGGTTTCAGTCCTGGGTTGCTCCACTGCTTTTAGGCCTGTGGCGAGAAGGAAATGTCAGGGCGGCAGGGCTTGGCCGGCCAAAGGAAGCTGCTTACCGCAGACAGCTGCGAGAGCTTGGCCCGCGGCGCGAGCTGCTTCCGCCCCTGTACTCCAGGCTGGCGCCCTGCGACTGTGGAACCTGCCCCGGACTGCGCACACCACTTGCTAAATGCTACTGCGGGAAGTAGCCCCCAGAGCTTAGCAACGTGGCGAGCTCCCAGGGCGCCTGTCCTCTCCAGTCACAAAAGTATTTCGTTGGACACCAATCTTGTGTGTTTCTGCTCTGCGATGTATAGTAACGAAAACGGCACCTAGGAATGGTCCCCACTGTGCAAGGGGCCTCGCGAACGTTTGGGGCACCGGCAGCTCCCCTCGCTCCTGAGTTTCTAATTCTCCATTTCTCTTCCTCACCACATTGTTGTCTCGCTTTCTTTATCCACGAAAAGCAAACGGGCAAGGGACTGTCATCATTTCACTTTTCTGAAACTTCTGTCCTTGCTAAATAGCCAACATGCACAGGTAGCCATGAAGGTCGGCAGAGCATCTAGGGCGGATAGGGCAAGGCCGAGAGATGGCGGGCCATTGAAGATGCAGCCCCCTGCCTATTCGTCCCTTCCCCTTGCGATGGCCCTGTCCTCCTCTGCCCTCCCACCCTCCCCTAAGACAAGGCTGAGCCATTCTCCAGGGAACCTGGATGTTGATAAAAGCACGCTGTGCCCTCTTTCCTTCTCACTGCGATGGGTTTCTGCCAACCAAATCAACTGTAATGTGAATTAGGGAATTGCCCAAGTCCACGTTGGCACCTCTTGACTGTTTAATAAGTGCCCTGCTGGGTCTTTTCATCCTCCAAGCTAGCTTTTTTTTTTTTTTTGGTGGAACTAGGATTGAACTCAGGACCTTGTGCTTGCCAGGGAAGTGCTTATTCCACTGAGCCATCTCCCCAGCCTCCAATTCAGCTTTGACAGCATTACTTTCACAAAAATTTTGCTGACTTCCCACTGTCTCTGGAGTAGGTCCTGGTACTTTGTCTACACATAAACAAACTTCTTAAATTTGCCTAAATGATGGATGGATGGATGGATGACTCTTATTTTTATACATTAATTCGTTTATTAAACACTTTTGGGGTTATTTGTTCTATTTCAACACCTAGGCCTAGAGGATATTTACAATTTAAAAAAGAGAAAAAGCCATCTTTATTGTTCCCAAAAGAATTACTCTGGTTTGATCAGTATATGTTATACGCATATACTTAGATTATCTTAGATTATCACACTTAACGTAGTTACTCTTCTCTGGTTGCTGGGACCAACACCCGACACTCAAATGTAGGGAAGGAAAGGTGTATTTAGCTCACAGTTACTGGGGGTTTCACAGTTTAAAGCAGTCTCAATTACGTAGCAAGACCTCAGAGCCTTATTTGCTCAGGAGAGAGGGTCAGTGCCTCTCTCTTCCCCAAACATCTCCTCTCTGCCTGAGGCGGCCTCAATCACAGACACCACTGCCCCATGCTACAGAGTCTGGAGGAGAGACTGGGGCGCCGCCGTGTCCAGGATGACCCTCTCCACACCTCCGAGGGAGGCCACTGGCCAGGAGTGGGGAGCAGAGCACAGGCTGCCAGTTTAAAGGTTCGCTCCTCTCTGGCCCCGCCCCTCGGGCCCGCCCCGGCCCTCTGGCCCCGCCCTCAAGCCACTCGCTGCTCCTCCAGTGCAACCGCCCGGTGATTTACATGAGGCTTTGGGGAGACAACTAGATACAAGCCATAACAACACTACACCATAAATGTGTACAATTATAATTTTAAACATTGAACATGTTTAAAAAGATAGAAATGTTATTCTGCTTGATCATTATTACACGAGTATCAAATGACCAAGTGGTATCCCCTAAATTTGTATAATTGGAATGATAAGAATAAAATATTTGGGCTGGTGAGACAGCTCAGTGGGCTAAAGTGCCTGCTTAGGCAGGCGCAGGGACTGCGGTTCGGTCCGGCATGTGCTGCGCCAGTCCCACCTCTCGCGTGGGCTGAATGGGCCAGAGTCCGGGCGTAGTGGTGCACTCCTGTAATCCCAGCACCGGGTAGGCTGAAAGCAGGAGGATCACCATGAGTCGGCGCTGCATAGTGAGACCCTGCAACAACCAAATACATTAAAAAATAACAATAAAAAATAAAAGGTTAATGGTAAGTTGGGGAGACAGAGCTTCATAGTTTAGCGAGTGCTGTGATGCAGGTATGCACGTGATACTTTGCATAGTTACCAGATAATTTGACTTCCACTGTCCATAAAGCTCCTACACCAGTGCAGGCAATGAGCAAACAGAAGAAAGCCTCCTAAGCCAAAGAAGAAAACCGGGAAAGTTTCCCAGGATGCACTGCTTGGATCACCAATTGGATCCCTCCCACCTCCCGAGCATCCCCTTCCACGTGGCTGCTGCGGCCTGCAGGGTGCCGTGGCAAAACTCCCAGCATGCTCTCCCTGCCACAGACCCCATCTGGAGCCCTGCTTTCTTCTTCTAATGCCCCGCACCTTGTGGTCTAGCCTCCAGGTGCCTCTTCCCGTTCTGTGACTTCCCCGGGACTCCTCTGTCACCTTCCTGAAGTCGTGCAGCACGGGGCACTTAGCAGAACTTCTACATTATTTAAGTGAATCTAGAAGAAACAACAGAAGCCATGCAGGTGGGTGTAGTGAACAGCATCTCTAACCCTCTCTTTCCGTCTCTGCCTCTGGAAGGAGTCTTGTCACGACTTGGTGAGTATCCACCCGGAGCTTTCGCTTGGCATTTATACACAAATGCGTGTGAGTCATCTTCCACATTGTGGGATTACCTGACACTGAGGCTTGGATGTATGTTTATGGCAATAGATAGAGATGTAATTCATTCTTTCCAAAGTCAAGCTAAGTTGACATTTATTTCTAACATCCCACTACTAAAAAATGAGACTGCCATGCTCAGGATGGGGTTATGGCTCGGCGGTGTAGTGCCTGCCTGGCAAGTGTGAGGTTTTGAGTTGATTCCCAGTAACACCCCCCACTGCCCCCCAAGAAGCCCTGCTGTGCACATCTAACATGTCCTCATATATGTATAAGGCCACTTCTATGGATAGAAGTTGGCAGATGTTGCCAAATTGTCCTCCAGACAGGCGACCCCAGCTTAGCTCCCAAGAGTCCTTGGGCCTGCCCCTGAGTGGCACTTTGCAGACATTTGGCATTTAGTAGATGGGGACACAATTTCCTTGGGATGGGACAGAGATTGTCTTTTACATTTGAATATTCCTGGTGGCCTCTGGTTCAATGCCATACTTGGTATGTGGAACAGGTCTAATAAACATTTGTGGAAATAAACTTGTCAGTGTAAAGCATGCACTTCTCCTAGAAGCAAAGAAAGAGCCATTGGAGGGCTTGCCGCTTAGCTCCAGTGATTAAAGCGCATGATTGGGCAAAGTCAGTCAGGTGCCAGGGACCGCGGTTCAATCCCCAACTCCACATGCTGCAAGAGACCCGCCCCCCCAAAAAAAAATCCTTCTCCAGTTTAAAAAAAGAAAAAGAAAGGGCCATTTGGCTTTTGTGGAAGATCATGTGATTGTATCACCATAGGTTGGGATCCTATTTCTATTACTAAGTACACATTACATATTCATAGACACATTCTTATGATGGCGAACTCAGGTTCAAGTTTCTCAGGAGTTAGTAGAAAGTTCTGAGGGCAAGGCCCCTGGACTAGCTCTGAGGAACATGTGCCAGTAGGCCTGGCTAGGCTCTCCTCCTGGCTCTGCTGGACCCCCCACTACAGAGCTGTGAGAGCTAGGACACCATCAAGCCCAGATGACGTCTGATGCCTCATTACTGGAGAGTGCAGTGCTTGTGCCTTGTAACTCAGAAGGTCTGGGTTAGTGCCCCAGTTCTGTGACCTCAGGCGTGCTACTTACTCTGTCTCCAATTCCTTCTGCTGTGTTACTGTGAGAATGAAGGTCCTGCAGGTCTGGGGCACTTTCCAACAGGTGGCACAAAGTGAGAGCCTTTTAGCCTGAGCCAGGCATGAGGAAAGGACTAACTTAGGTGATTGTTCACAAGACTTTTTGAAGAATGTCATTTTAAGCCTGACTTTAGATCATACTTCTGTCCAGTTTATGGACAGGGCTTTTAAGCCCACTTCCTCAGAAAACCGAGTCCAGAGACCCAGGTAACTAGTTTTACTTGTTTGAGAATAACTAGTTTTCTTTATTTTTGACTAAGAAATTCCATACAGATGCTGTCTGGTCCACTCAGGATTCTATAACAAAATACCAGAGACTGAGGGCCTTATAAACAACTCAAGTTTCCCATAGTCCTGGATAAGGAAGCGCACAACGGCAACCTTGGTGTGCTGGTTCACATGGTGCCTTCTGGCCCTGTCTTCCTAGGTGGCAGGGCAAAGCCACCCCTTATAGCCACTTTAGGAGGACATTAGTCCCTTTCCTGAGGGCTCCACTGCCATGGGCTATCAGTGCCCTGTGGCCACAGCCTCACACCACCACCTCGGTGTTAGGATTTCAACAATTTTGCGAGGACACAGACATTAAGACCAGGGCAGATGGCATGGTGATAGCCATGGAAGGGACAGGTGTGATAGTTGGGGTGGAGGCGATGTTTCTCTGTGTTTTCATGAGGGGCTGCATACTGGGGGAGCCCATGACATGACTGTTGCCCAGCACTCAGGAAAGAGGGCAGTGAGCGCTATCGCTGTTCCCTCAGAGGCAGAGAGCTACACCATCCAAAGGTATCAAATGTCACCAAAACACAAAGTCCCTCATGGTATCTTCCTTTGTTCTGTCTCACCTTTGCTGCTGGTCCTCCCTCCATCCTTCTTGTCACCCAACAATTTGAAGCCCACTGCCCAGACATTCCATAATCCTCCTCTGCTTCTTCTACAGTGGCATTTCCTATCATGGCTTCTTGCTAATTTCTCAGTTTCCTCTCACAGACTGTCAGCACCTTAAAGGTATTATTTTCATATTTCAGTCTCTTTCTCCCAAGCCCTGAGCTTTCCACAATGCCTTGCGGTATGTAGTTTCCAGCCATGCTTTCACTTTTCATTTATTTAAATTAGATTAATTAATTTATGTATTTTGGTGGGGTGTTGTTGTTGTTTTGAGACAGGGTCTCACTGTGTAGTTCAGGCTGGTCTTGAACTCGTGGAGATCCTCGTGTCTCGGCCTCCTGAGTGCTGGGCCTGCAAGGGTGTGAGCACGCCTGGCTCCAGCAACACTTTTAAAGAATCAGGAAACTAAAGGAAGGAAACATTGCTGGATAAGGGTGGCTGGATTTTGATTGGTCTGATAACTTTCCCAAAGGCTACTGAAGATGTTCGAAGCCTTTTTTTTTTTTCCTTCTGTAAGGCAATTCTCAGAGCTTAAAAATCACTGCTTCAAATAGAGAGTGAGCTTGTGTCAAGAACTTGACTTTGGGGCTGGGGAGATGGCTCAATAGAATAAGCACTTCCCTGGCAAGCACAAGGATGTGAGTTCAATCCCTGGTTCCGCCAAAACAAAACAAAAAACAACTTGATTTTGCTATCTAATTAATGATGTAACCAGTAAAATGGCAAAGCTAATTTTACCAAGATTTGAGGAACTGATTTTTTTTTAAGAAAAGAAAGTTAGAATAAGATCATAGGGAACTGGCCGCAAGACTGCTTAGTGTCCCCGTTAGCTCTAACCTTTAGGAGCTGCTTTCTGCAGGGGGACGTCACTTGTGTTTCCACGCAGTGCAAGTATACAGAAAAGAGAAATGTGCAGAATTAAAGTCTTTAAGTATGGGGCTGGTGAAATGGCTCAGTGGTCTAAAGCACCTACTTAGAACGAGCTTAGCAAAGCATCAGGGACCTCAGTTCAATCCCCAGCACCACATGCCAGCCAGCCCCGCCCCCTGGTGGGCTGAGCTGGCCACACACACACACACACACACACACACACAAATAAAAATTTAAAAAAAAATAAAGTCTTTAAGTATAACAGAAAACAAAATCAAATGATGGCAAATTTTCTAGAAAAGGAAATAAGCTGTGAATGTGCCTACTAATGCCCTGGTGGCACTGGAAGGCTTGCAGTCCTCCTCTGGGCTTTATCTGTAGACAGTGGATGGCTTCTCCCTCAGTTCTCAGGTCCCTTTATCTGTCCTATGACTCTGGACCGGTCTCCTCCACACCCAAGGCTTGCCCTTGATTCTCCAATTTGTAGCGTTGCTCGAGATATTTTTCTGTAGCTCACATGGTGAAGACTCCGGCGGTGTGCCTCTGGGGATGCTACTTAACCGCTGCACGCCCAGTGAGTGCACAGCGAGCCTCTCTGGCGCTTCTCCTTCAAAGCCGCTGCCTTTCTGCGTGGCCCTTTAATTTCTTTCCTCCACATGGTGTGGGAAGAAAGCAAAGAGGAAGAGATGGGGATGTCCCTGACAGTGTAGGAAACGTTTCCTTTACATCTGGGAGGAGACAATGTGTAGCAACTTCCAGACCTGAAGGAGTCCAGCCTGATACTTAGCTCTACTTCTCTTTGTGTTTCCAGAGGTGACCGGACAATAACATACTCCAGATAAAGAAAGAAGACTGACGTGACCTAAGAAATACATGGCTAATAGGGAACAAGGGAGGGCCAGGAGGGGAAGGAGCCTGTGCCACGTGGTTTGTGCCCAGATCTAGTAGGAGTCCCTTGTCGGCCTCCGTACTGTAGAAACAAGGAAACTGGAGTAAAGAGAAGCCTGATACCTTGTTCAAACTCTCAGACTGTTAGTTGAGGAATTGGGAGGGGAGCCTAGGTAAGTGTAGATTGAACGCAGATCTATCTATGTAAGTGAGAAAGAGGGCGGGTGTCTCTCGGGGCCACCCTAGGCACAGATGTTCAAATGTCAGGTGACATGAGTGTTGGCAAGGGACCCTGATTTCTCCATTGGCTTCCCCACTGGCTTACCTTGGTGACTAACCTTCAGTTATTATTATTCCTTGTCACACGATGTCACGCTACACCCACAAGACAAAGCAATCTGCCTGCGGTACTCAGGAGTGGAGAAGCTTGGTAGATTCCTCGAGAAGGGGAGTTTCTCTGTAACAGTAGAGACATGCTTTATCAAAACAAACACTAATATTTTATGAAATGAAAATATGAGCTCATTTAGAAGCTAAAATGTGAGAGATTGCACATTTGGTTTATGCGGTAGTCCTAGAACCCCAGGCACATGAATGACTTTGATGTAAACTGTTGAAAATGTTTAAGGACTATGAGTTTAAGGCACCTCATACCTAGAAAGCTTCTGGTAAATCAAATACATGTTCACACATTCACATTCATGGCCAAACGTGGCCACTGAAGACCACAGCTAACAGCCACTTAAGGCCACAGCTAACAGCCACTTAAGGCCACAGCTAACAGCTCACATGTCACCCAGCACAGAGAAAATACTTGAAGTAAGGAGACCTAAAAGCCTAAGTCTGACCAGATTCCGGCAGTGTAGAAATCATTTTCATGGGCCCGCAAGATAGCTCAGTGGTCTAAAGGGCCTGTTTAGGTAAGCTTAGGCAGGCACAGGGGTCCACAGTTTGATCTCCAGCACTAACTGCCACGCCAGCCCTGCCCTCAGGGTAGGCTCAGCTGGCCAAAATAAAAAAAGAAAAAAGAAATCATTCTCACATTCGTGTGGGGCAACAGTGGGTGTATTACTTCCTTTTCCACCGCTGGACCTGACACCTGACTCCCACAACCTAGAGGAGAAGAGGATTATTTTGACTCAGATTTCAGAAGGTTTGGTCCCTCCCCAGCTGGTTCCAAGGCCGAGACAACAGTGGACAGAAACGGTGGAGGGAAGCTGCTTACTTTACGGAATCCGGAAAGCAAAAAGACCGGGATGAGGTCAGCAATCTCTTGACACAGTCTCCTTCCGCAGCCTGCGCTCTGAACCTGTGACTGTGGAGGACATTTCAGCAGCAGCTAGGGTGCCCCTGGGCCACCAGAATACTTTTCTGAGGGGTGGCATGGCTGAAGCGCCCTCTCTCCTCCACCAGCCACTCACTCTCCACCCACGCGTTGCCTGAAGAGGCTGCTCCTGCCCCTTTCCCTGGGAGAACGATCCCCGATGCTGCAAGGCGGGGCCGCCCATGAGTGCCTCCTTTCCTCCCCAGTCACAGCAGACTTCTCAAGTGGAGAGCAGACCCGGCGGGGGCAGTGTATTTGGGATGCACTGGTGTGCAGAAAGGAACCAGGGATTCTTTTATTCAGGAATATGCCTAAGTCTAATCAGTGTCTGCTGGACGTGTGACAGGAAGATGCTCTCGGCTAAGACAGACCACACTGGAGCAGTGAGAGCCAGTGTGTGAAGAGACTGAGGCAGACCGCAGAGAAGCAACCGGGCACAGAACCAGTGACTTGTGTTCCCCGAGCCCAGCCTCCGTGAGGCCTGCCTGTGCTGTGAACTTCCGAAAGTTTCCCATGGGCTTCCTCTTCACATGAGCAGGTCAGAGTGGGTCTAATTCCTTGCAAATAAGGTTTTCTGACAGAGGGTGTTGCCACAAAGAGAATGGGAACAGAATCTGACACCAGCTTCACCTGGGGGTAGAGTAACCGTGCAATTTATCATCCCAACTGGGTACTTGAAGTGCTTGTTAATTATGTCAACACCACAGGAAAACAAAGCTGTACGGCATCCTGCCCACTGGGTAAGGGCAGGGAATCAGGTATTAACTGCCTACACTTCCCAGACACCGCCAGCTGCCCAGGTCTATGCCGTGTCACCCCTCATGATGACCCACGGAGCCTGTCCTCTCTCCGACCAGGAACGGAAGTAGCAATGAAGCAATTCACAGAAGTCCTCCTTGGCAAGAGACTGGTGGCAAGAGCAGCACCGGACGCCGGGTCCCTCTGGTCACAGCTGTGTTCTGCGCCAGGAGGCTGCCCTCCTGCACACAGTGTCCCTGGGGCTCAGGCTGGCAGGGGCCACAGATCAGTGCCAGCACCTCGGCCCGGGAACAGCGACAGCAAGAGTCCTGCCCCTCCCTAGTCACAAGGGGCAATGTCTATCCGCATTCTTATTGGAAAGACCTGTCTGCTGCAGAAAGTGTGATGCATGAAATCTGCACAGCCAAGAAGAAAATGGAAGCAATTGTGAGATGATTTAGGAGCAGGTCCGCTTGCACCTGAGTCATCTGATCAGGCTACAAGGGGTTGGGACTCTGAGTTTTCAGGAAAAGGCTTCCATCCCTGGCCCAGCAGGTTTCACTTTCAAGCTCTTCTTGCCAAAACTAGATTGCCTCACCATACAGCGAATGCCCGCCCACTCTGAGGTAAGAGCTCTGAGGTCAAAGAAAGATATCATGGCAGAGGGTAGCAAGACTCAAATGAAAAGCTCTCTCCCTCAGAATTCCAATGACATCCGGGTTTCTTTCTCCTGAAATGCCAAATAAAACAGGAAGACAGTTCACTCCAAGTTCTACATCTCCTTTTTCTCAGACGCTTCCAGCTCCCAGGACCAATCTAGTCATAACCAAGTAATTACCTCATGGCTGGGGCTTCTGGGATTTGCCAACCGTTGTGGAGAACGTGCCAGGTTCTTTCTGAGCCAGAGTGAGGGCTCCATGACTGCCAACTGCATCCACCTGTTTATCCTTGGTAAGGGGTAGACTGCCAGGATACTGATTATGTCTTAATTCAAGGTGACATGACCTATATAAGCTGGAAGCTGTCCTGCCATAATGCCCTAGCTGGAGGAGGAGGTGCCAGATCTGGCCTGGGAGGGCTTTCATGGCCTTAAAGGGTAAACCAAGCTGTTTCTTGAGGCTAATTTGTGATCCACATCCATGGATGGGTTCTGTCCAGGCACGATTGACTTGTAGCGTGTGTCTCCAGTATGATCTGCTACCTTGCAGAAGGGTAATGCAAGAATTTAGAAGGAAGATAAGAGTTGGAGAGGAGCACAGTGTAGGTGGAAGCCCCGTGGCAGCTGCTCGGTGCCAGGCACTCTGACACCATGGGATGGCCTCACGAACTCTGCTCCTGTGTGAAACTCATGCCGGGACTTCTTTAGCTACCCAAAACCCGGGGCAATGTACCGGACATGGGACAGCTCTGTTGAACCTCATAAAAGGGAAAGGTAACTGTAATGATAGTCGAGAGGAAAGAAATCTTAAAAATGAATGAGGAGCATTACACATGGTTGGCTTTGAGGAACTTTATATTCTATTTATGGTACAATTTTTGCTAGCGTATCACACTGGATCTGTATTTTCTTGATTTGTTTTCATGGGCACAGAATTCTGCTATCATGGTTACAGGGCTGTGCTATTTGTTTTGTGAATGACTCAAGTGCTAGAGAATTATTTGCTTCTGTTTTTTTTTTTTTTTTTTTTCATCTTTCCTCAATTCCCAATCATGAGAAGCAATTTTAACAAAATCACCCAAATGTGGGCCCCTTATGCATGCACATACACAAAGTATGTTTTAGTGATCTGCACTTGGAAACCTATTCATTTATAAATGGATGAGTTGCCCTTCTTCATGCTAAAGAATTAGCACTGTTCATTCTAGAAGCATAACTGTAACCAAGTAAAAAATAAAGAAGCATAAAGTAGCAGTTGAATACCGGTTGCTTGAGTATGGAGCACAACTCATAAGTAGAAAACACTGTCATCTGATACATGATCTTAATATTTTTACTACTCTCTATCTTAATATTTTTGCCATGTTCCACCACCACTCTGTTTTTCTTAGTTATTTCTAATGAGTGAGTCTTCAATAATAAAGACGCAATAATGACTTCCTCCCCAAATAACCATTAAATAATTCTTCTTGATTATTTGGAATTAATTTTGTTTTCCTGATGTTATGACTTGTGTTTACATGTCCCCCAAAGTCTCATGCAGTCATAGGTGGGATTTTTTTTTCCAGAAATAGTTGGGTTCTAGAGTGTCTGATACTGAGCATGGCACAATGCTAGGATCAAGGGCACTAGGATTAAGCATGTGAGTGCTAGTTGCCCTCAGTAGCCTGGATAAGATAAAAGGGGAAGAAAGAGCTGTGGTCATCCCCTGCTGTTCTGTTACCTTGTGCCCACCAGGAAGTGTTTCTCCTCTGTGGTGTCTGTCTGCCACAGCACCTTGCCTTGGAGCCAGCTGATTATGGGCTGAAACCTCTGCAAGCTGTGAGCTAAATGAACATTTGCTCCTCTAATTCTGGGTTGTCATGACTCAGCAATGAGAGATAAGTACCAGAGAAGTGGAGTCACTGCTGTGACTACATCTGACCATGTGGTTTAGTAGTCTTAGAAGCTGGCTTGTGGGAAGGGAAGGAAAAATTTGGAGATACCAGCTGAAAAAGTAGTGTCAAGGCTGAGGCTGAGGCACTACTTGGGAGATTCTAGTTAGAGCTCAAAATGCTGATTTTGCCAACAACAAAATCAAAATGCTGCTGGCAAAAACCAGGCTCAGGGGGTTTCTGCTGGGAAGAAGAACTGTGTTGGCTGTTGGATTCCAGATGTGTGTTGTGCCAGGAAGTTTGTATCCATTTTGCTTGTGTCCAGTCACTTATCTTGAAACTAAGATTAAGGACAGCAGACTGATCTGGCAGAAGAAGTTTCAAGGCAGATAAATGTTTGGGCAGTGGCATGGCTATTGTTGGGGGCTTTTAGCCAGATGTATGTTGAGAATCAAGAGCAAAGAGCCCAGCAGGATGATTTAAAACAATTTTGAGTTTGATTAATAAGGAAACTCCAGGAGACCTGAAGACTGAAAAGATACAAGAGATCTTAATTTCTGAGAAGGAATCAGGGAATAGAAAAGATGGCCCAAGGGCACCATGCACAGCAGCAGGATTTCACCCTTTGCAGCCTCAAAATTGAGAGATAAAAGCCCTTTTTTTTGAGCATTATTTCTCAGAATGGAAGTGGCCTAGTGTAGTTGCTACTTGGAATTTGGTTTATAGGCACTGAGCCCCAACAGCCAAGAGAGAATAAATTCTGGTTTCTGCTCCAGCTGGCCACAGACCTTGGTGTTATGCAAGTAGTGTTGGTTTTAGGTGCATATAGAATGCAAAATTTGGGGGGTTTTAAAAGGTTTCTACATAGATATCAGAAGAAATCCTGTTGCAACTTTTAGAATGGAAACGCCTGTCTTGTCCATTGAATACTGAAATTGTTTAACTTTCTTTTCTTTGTACAGGATCTTGCAGCTAAGAGCTTGCTTGAAGTTTCAGAGGAGACTTAGGACTTGGACTTTTCAGCAATGCTGAAAGTGTTAGGACTTTGGCTACTCTTGGAGATGAACTTTGTGTCTTTTGAATAAAGGGATGTGTATGAGTCTTTGGGGGGCCAGGGGTGGAATGTTGTCTTATGTCTTGATGTCCCTCAAAGCCTTATGTCGTCACAAGTGGGGAGTTTTCAGAGGTGAGTGGATCTAGAGTGTGTAACACTGGAGTTGATTCATGGTGCAGTGCTAAGATCAAGGGCCCTGGGATTCAGGTGGGAGGGCTTGGCATCTAGGTAGCCTGGATAAGACAGAAGGGATAGAGCTGTGACCAACCGAGGCTTGCTGTTGCCTACCTGCTTGCTGTCAACTGTTCCTCCTCCTAGAGGCCTCTCTGCCATGCCACCCTGCCTCCAAGCCAACCAACTATGAGCTGAAAGCTGTACAAACTGTGACCTAA
This sequence comes from Octodon degus, assembly GCF_000260255.1. Taxonomy (NCBI): domain Eukaryota; kingdom Metazoa; phylum Chordata; class Mammalia; order Rodentia; family Octodontidae; genus Octodon; species Octodon degus. The sequence continues at coordinate 7,450,308 of NW_004524637.1, forward strand.
CCAAACTTTTCCTTATTTATCTTTGAACATCAGGAATTTTGCCTCAGCAGCGAGAAAAGTAACTAAGATACCGGGAAATCATTGTTTGGAACATAGTTTTCATTCTGATGATCAGAATGCAAATAGTACAGAAACATTTTTCTTTTGTTCCAGTTTTCTGCCTTAAGATTGAATCTGGGTTTTAAACATGGTGAAAATTAGAACAGACGTGACTGTTCCTTAACAAGATAGCATTGGCTAGTTAGAGGGATTTTGTTGTATAATGGTGTCCATGGCCGTGGCTGGGGCGTGGGCACTGCCCTTTGCTGTGAAGTCTCCCATACAATTTCTTAAAAGAGTAGCATCTGCATTGTCTGGAGGTGTTAAAGGTGTTCTTTGCATTTTGGCCACAGAACTGAATTGACTGCTTTACTGGGAAAAGAGGGGGAAAGAAGGGGGAAGAAGTAATTAGAGGCAAATATGATCATAAATATTTTACATGGTTCCAGTACGAATTCAAGACAGGTTCAAGCTGAGGTTGTGCAGCCTAGCAGCAGTGGGTAAGCTGTAATTCAGGCCTGGGGCTGCTAATTTGCCCCTTCTCCTTACACTCTGCTCTTTCTCTAGGCGTAGCAGCTGGCCCTAAAATTTGCTTTTGCCCCAGGATTTTAAACCATAAGGGCTTGTGATCTGTAATGTCTTTTTTTAAAAAAATGCACTTTATAAATATTCTGAAGATCAAGGAGTTTCAAACAAGTTGGCTGATGTTTCTGTCCTGTGAGATGCCTGGCACTAGAGCCCTCTTAAAATCAGGGCACAGTCGCTCTGAGCACTGCTTCTCCAGGCAGCTGTGGTCCAGCCAAGGCCCTGGAGGTCCTGGCCCAGGAGGCTACGTGGGCTGAGCCAGAACTTTGCCTTTGGTGGCATCGCACCTCCCTGGGCACCACACCCTCCTTCCACTCAGATGCTGTGTCTAGTGGGTCACCGGGCCAGGCATCAGTCATTCACTGAAATATGGGCTCATAAAAGACCATATGCATCTTGGTGGGCTGAGGCTTCGGGCGTGTGCAAGTGGGAAGTTCCTAAGTACTTGGTCTGTGGCTGTAATCTCTGGGTTCCAAGTTTGGTTTTTTTTTTTTTTTTTTTTTTTTAAAGAGAATACAAAATAGTAAAGAAAATGCTTAGAAATGATATAGAACTTCATCAAACAAAATGATAGTAGCTCGACCATGACTGCTGTACTGAATTAGGTTGTCTTCAAATTGGTTGTTCAGATGACCAGATATATTCATGAGAAATTGATTAAAAAATAGTTATAAGAAATTAAAAAGGACAAGAAAACAATTTAAGCATCGGAACGCAGGGGCCATGCTGTGTTGGTCCTGCCCCCAGGTTATGCTGAGACAGTGATTGAGATTGGGTGTGGTGGCACATGCCTGTAATCCCAGTGCTTGGGAGGATGGAAACAGGAGAATCACTATGAGTATGATCTGCATAGTGGGACACTGTAGAGCCTGTCCTAAATACATTAAAGAAATTAAGCATCAACTGTTCCTCTCTGTAGACCAGCAGAGATCAGAGTACAATTATCCAAGCCCTCCTGCATACAAACATAAATATATCCTTCTCCCTTCTCCCTTCTCCCCCTCCTGTCCTTTGCCTCATCCTCATTCTTCTTTCCCTTTGAACAGTTTCTTTCCTGCTCACAGTGTCTCTTGTACCGTTTAGATCCTATTTACTCTTTCAGGTTCTTACTAGCGAGACAATCTGATGTTTGCACATGTGGGTCTGATTCATTTCACTTACTAGTGTGGTCTCTAGTTGCACGGATTTACTGAATAAAGCATCAAATTTATTCTTTCCTTTCTTACAGCTGAGTAATGCTCTGTTATATAAAAAGACCACATCTTTTATCCATTCCTTGGCTGATGACATTTGGCTTGTTCCCAAGATTTAGCTATGGCAAATGGCACTGCTATGAACATGGGTTCTCCCATATTGCTGTGGTATGATGACTCCAGTTCATTTGGAAAAATTGGGTTCCAGGCTTTCTAAGAACAAATTGGAGTCTGTGCATGTAGCTCTGTGGTAGAGCATCAGCCTGACATGCGTGTGGCCCTGGATTGCAGCCCAGCATCCCCCACACACACACCCCAACCCCCACACACAGCCAATACATCAAGGTTGGACCCCGCAAGCACATTTTCCATGTCACTGGTTTCTACTATTATTGTTGAATGCACATATTCCAAATCAGAGAAGGAATTTGTCAACTAGGATGGGGTAACATAGTTTCTGAAAAAGCAGATAAAATACAACCTTAAACTTTATTTTTTTCTTAAACTTTAATAAAGAAATACAACTTGAGTTCTAAGGAAAAAAACAAACAACACAGCTGCATTTAGTAAGCCTGGCCAGTGCTTGGGATGAGAAGCACGGGGAGGGTCCCTCTCCCGGAAGGGTGAGGGAGGGGCGTTTTCTCGCAACGGGGACTGACAAGGCCTGTCCAGCCAAGGACAGTGCCCAGGGTGGCTCTGGGAAAGGACAGCCCAAATTCTAGACCTTTCAAGACAAATTCAGAGCCTCAAAGAAGTCAAATAAACGTGAACGGCACCCTGGGAAGGGCTCGCTACTGCATGATTCAGAATCCGAGGTTCAGGGACAATAGCTCCTTCCTCGGGAGTCCGCTACAGGTTGGGGCGGAGAGAAGCCCCCGCCTGCGGGAGCGGGGCGCATTTTAAGCGTCATTTGTTTGGTTGGTTGGTTCAGGTCACAAGCTCGGCCGTGTTTGCCTTGTGTTCAGGGCACGTTCTGCTTCCTGTGTCCGACGCTCTGGGTGCGCAGAGATGCCCACTCACCGGGAGCCAGGCCCTGCAGGGCACCGGAGCAGGCAAGCCCCAGCTTCCCCGCAGACCCTCGAGGGCGCACTGGTCCTCAGCGGAGCTGCTCACAGCGCTGCTCTGCACAGTCATCCACACAGTTGTTCCGCCTTCGCCACTGCGGCTCCAAAAAGCAGAGTTCATTTAAAAAGCAAAACAAAATGGCTCGAAGCCTGCTATTTGAAAACGGGCTCCTGCAGAACAATATTTACTTCATTTAAATGTCAATCCGCGGTAGAATCAGTCATCCACGAAGAAGGCTTACACACCCTTAAACAAGTAAATCAGTTTTAAAATCAAGGCTATGTACAGCAGCAGATGAGAGTGGTGGCAGGACCGGGGAGCCTGGGGTACCTCCCTCGCCAGCCCCCTCAGCCTGGCAGGCTGGGCGAGAACACACCCACTCTTCCGCCCGCAGCACTGTCATTTTTTAAAAAAGAGTACAAAATAGTATTAAAGCAGGAAAATTACAAATGATACAGGACTTCACTAAACAAAATAATATGAATTTCACAGTATCTGCTGTAACCGCAGTGTTGTCTTCAAATTAGTTGTTCATATTACCAGATGCAAAATTGGAAGAACAAAGAAATATACAGGCAATTAAGAACAGAAAAAGAACAAAGAATTGAAAAAAGGAGACAAAATAAATTAAGCGCCAACTGCTTCTTCCCACAGAGCAGCGGAAACTCACAGTGCCATTGTCCAAAGTGTCCTGCTCACGTGTGTCCGCCTGTCTTTCCCCACGCCCTCTCCTGTCCTCCTCCTCGGCTAGCAACCCTTGCCTTTTGAACAGGTTCATTCCCTTCTCCCAGTATCTATCGTACCCTTCAGATTTCATTCCCTCTTTCAGGTTCTCCTATTAAGGATGTTTGCCCTGGCAGGTCCGATTTATTTCACTTCCGAGTATTGTCTCTAGTTGCGTCCATTTACTGATAAAAGCCTCAAATTTACACTTTTTAATAGTTGAATAATACTCTGTTGTGTAAAAATACCACATCTTCTTCATCCACTCCTCAGCTGACAGGCATTTGGTTGCTGGTACAAGCGCCTGCCTGTTCAGCATCTTAGAATTACTTGGGCATTGGCGGCCTCTTCCTATGCCATGCACTTCATTTCTAGGGTAAAAAGTCACACACACACACACACACACACACACACACAAAGGTTTAATCTACTGTACAGTGATTAAGGAGAGAGCCACTGCGTGCTGTCAAGGGACTCTCTGACCTAGACCACCAAGCTGTGCGTGTCTGAGGTTTACAAATTTCCAGTTCTTTCACACACTGCATCCTGAGCTCGCGCAGTCCAGCCTGACACAGGAGCAGGACCAGCGTGTCCAGCCCCGACCCCTCCTCCTTGACGCTGTTTCAGCATCTCGCGAACGCTGATGTCTGTGACAGGCAGCCTAACGGCTTCCTGCGAGGGCCGCGTCCCAATTCACAGAAGCTGGCAACATCTTCCCTTATGCAATAAAGGAACCCCTCAGGTTGATTAAGGCTTCCTGAAGCGGAGGCAAGGAGGCGGGCCCCCCAGAACTTCCGCAAGGAATGAAGCCCCCATAAAAGCCATCTTCTGGCTTCTCACTTCAGACCTCTCGCACAGCAGACCTGTGCTGTTTTAAACCTCAGCTGTGGCAGTTTGTGCCTGGAGGCCTTGGAACAAACTCAAAGCCTCACGTGTGCCTGTGAGCAGCAGATCTGGGGTCCAGGGCTAAAGGCATCAGAGGGCCCAGAGCTGACCTCGGAGGCGCTTCTCCAGCGGGGGTGCAGCCATTTCTCCTGCAGCTGCAGCAACCTGGCCTTGGCCCCCCCCCCCCCCAGCCCGCTAGGTCTGCGCCTGGCTCTGGGAGCTGTGCAGGCAGGTCTGCTTTCCTATCTGCTCCAGTCCACTCCCATTGCCATGTGCCAGGTGGTATGCAGGGTCCCTGAGGGTGGAGAGAGCCTAAACATGAGACTTGTTGCCAAATCCAGGTTTGGGTCAGCACTGGGGACATTTACCAGTGTCATTCTCAACTTGATGGCATAAACTTCCCTCACAAAGTACCTTACTAGCCAATGAAGTTGTCATATCTGCTTTGATTACATGTGCTTTGATTGGGCTATTAAGGTAAGAAACAAACCCAGGTTTTTGACTCTGCCTTATATGAAGTGGTTCTTTCTTACTTTTTAAGGATTTTTATGGGGAAAGGTAGAGCTGCACGAATCTCCCCCGTCGTACACTGTGCTGGCCCTGAGGGGGCTGGGAGAAGCCAGATGTGTGCTCCCAAGCCACTGTCAGGAACAAGTCCAGACCCAGGTCACTTCTGGCTTTGCTAAGCTGTGGCAGCTGAAGGCTATGTGGATTTGTTTTTGTTTGCTGTTTGTGCTGGAGATTGAAGCCGGGCCCCTGGACATCGCATCTGGTAGTTTTTAAAAGCTCTGTATTTTTAACATGCAGTCAAGGCTGTAAGTCATCATTTCAAAAGATCTTGTATGAGTTCAATACCATGACAGTCTTTATCTTGCCGAAGAGGAAATCAACGGACAAAAGGTCCCATAATTTTCTCAAGGTCACCCAGTGAGTAAAGGGCAGACCTGGGATTCATCCCCGCGGGCAGAGCCCTTGTGTCGAGCGGAATCCTGAGCACACAATGGAAGCCTGTTTTCCACAAATGGCCCGCTGGATGATTACACCAGGCACAGCCGAATGCCTGCGCGTGCGAGGGCTCAAGGCTCCATGCTGAGAGCCCGTTTCCTTTTTCCTTTACGTTCTGCTTTCTCTTACTGCTTTGCCTCTTGTTCATTTATGAAACTGTTTTCTCCAGAATTTAACTTTTCATTTTCATTCTGAAAACAAAAGCCTCGGGTTAGAAAACAAAACACTGTGCTAATAAAAGAAATAATAGTGTTTTCATTCCCAAATCTATTGAGTGCTATAGTGTAGCTTTCTAGGGCTTGTACTATCCAAATGTCATGGCTTTATTTTCAATAGTTGAGTACTTTTTATATTAAGAAATTAAATGTTAGAGAGGCGGGAGCTAAGTCAATCTGAAATTACTACATAAATTCGCTCCCACAATTTAGGATAACTATGCAAATTGTCCTCAGAAACTTTTAAACATCTCAACAATGTCACCTGCCTGATTATGCAGCTAAGGGAGGGAATCTGCTTCTTCTAAAACTGGAAACTCCTTTTAACATTAGAAGTAAGGAGAACAGAGAAGAGGAAGCTTAAATTTAGAGCAATTTCTTACACAGTAGCATTGAAATGAAAGCTAAAGAAAATTTCTATAAAAGTATAAGAAATCCAAGAGGTGGAAAAGACTGTAAACTAAGAATAGAAAGTGGAACAAATGTAGAACCGTAATTGCAAATTGCCTTTTATATTGTGCTGAAAGGCACTTTAGTGTTCAATAATTGTAATAAAAAAAAATCACCCCATCCATCTCTCTGACCAGTTCGAACATAAGTCAAGTGTTATACGCATTTTCCCCTTGGGTTTATATGTTCATGGTTTCAAATTATGTCTAGTATCCTGCCAAGAGTTTTATCAGTGGACCATAGTTGAAAATTAGGCTTCAAAGCAAGTAGAATTTCATGTTGTTCCTGTTTCAAAAACAAGATTCTATTTACAGCTAACCTATCATTATTTTAATTTTTAAGTTCAGTGAATCATTAGAAAGCTAGACTGCTTAGATGGATAAGGTTCAAATTACTTTTGTGGCATTTTCTTCTCCAAATTCTGAGTTAAGTACCTTGGGGCGCTGGTTCCAAGCCTGTAGGGTGCGGGTCTGTGAGGTGCCCGGATGTTAATGAATTTATTTAGTAATTTCTCAGCTTCCCGGGTGGCTCTTCTGCGAGGAGCTGAAGTGTTGCATAAGTGTACCACTGTCTTCCAATTAATTTCTTAGCTAATTCAGTGTAACTATTTTTCATAATATATTTCCTTAGTCAACAGAGAACTGTTTTGGGGAGGGATGGTATTATTTAGCATTGCCTGATACGAACAGTGAGTCCGCATGCCTGAAATCGGAGCGGTGCGTAGCCCAAGCAGGCGGGCAAGCCGGTGCTCATGAGCTGCGCGGAATTCCTGGGGGAGCACCTTCTCCAGGAACCGGGCAAGAACTCCAGCATCGCCAGCCCCGGAGAAATCTGAAAATACTTAAAAACTCTTCTGCGGTTGCAGAGCAGACAGCGGGGTTCTCTCTGGCTTCTCTTGGGCGCAACAAGCCAGCGCAGAGGTCTCTGTTGCTTCACGCGGCAGCTGAGATCAGATCTGTGGGAACCCACACTCACCTGGGGACCCTGGCAGAGAACCAAAAGGGCTTTGAAAGCAACGTGACAAGTGAACAGTGCTTGCTGTTGACTATTCAGCAGCTCCGTAGGCAGGACTGGTAGAGCCCCGCAGCTGAGGGTCACCCTGAGACAGAGAGCCAGGACATTTCCTCGCGTTACAGCTTGTGTCGCCTGTGGATACTGTTGTTCATTACTCTGAATTTATCAAGAGCCAGTGATGGTGCTAAATTTGTTGCCATCCTTTCAATTAGATCTTGTAAGACCATTAAGAAACAGCAGATAGGCCAGCCAGATAGATCAGTGGACTTAAGTGCCTGCTTAGGCAGATGCAGGGTCCGGGGTTCGATCCCCGGAACGCAGTGCAGGCCCCACCCCAGGGCACGCTGAGACGGTGACTGAGACTGGCCATGGTAGTGTGCGCCTGTAATCCCAGCGCTTGGGAGGCTGAAAACAGGAGGATCACTACGAGTCTGATCTGTGTAGGGAGATGCTGTGGACCCTGTACTAAAATTTAAAAAAAGAAGAAGGGTGGGGGGAAGAAAAGAAAATAAAAAACAGCAGATTAAGAAACAAGTTTGCAAAGCTTGCTGGCTTGGGGTCCCTTAGGTAGGAACCCGAGCATGGGCCATGGTTGTCCTCAAAGCCTGTGCCTTAGCAGACATGGGTGACAAGGCCAGGCCTTGGACAGAAGTGTGAAGCAGGTAAAAGACCCCAGATACATAAACTGCCTTTTAATGAAAGGCAATTAGGAAACAGTGTTCAGGAGACAAGCTGTCTTCCTCCTCGTTCCTGCCCAAAGTCAGGACTAGAAGTTCTAGAAGTTCTCCTTTGTGGAAGATGGCTCTTACCAGCCTGGAGACAGCATCAGAGGCCTTGGTGAAGCTTGTTCTATTCATTTCTTCCTTGTTTCCTGCCTGACTTTGGAAGCCCCAAGCAGCTCTTCTTTGTTGTACTATTTCTCTACCAACTTAGGTTCTTTGTTGAAGATGCTGTTCAAGCCCAAGTTCCCAACCCCTGGCTCAAGTGACTTTTCATTGACGTTTCTCTTATGTGAGGCATGTTGGATGAACCGACAGAAAGCTTGCATCTGTGTTTATCGGGTCCAGTCTGTCCTGAGTGCAGATATATAAAGATTGTGTAGAAATTCTATCCCCTCCCCAACGTGGACATTTATCTTCTCCTCTTCTTTGTTTGCTGCTATTACTTGCTAAATATTGTAGCATGTCCCAGCCTCTGCCTCTAGGTACAAGGAACAAGAATAACCCAGTGGCTCACAGTGAAGCCTTTGAAGCCAAGCCTGGCTGAATTCGGGCTTGCTTCTGCCACTAGCAGTGCTGTCTCGTGCAATTTACTGAAACTCTCAAGACCCTCGTCCCCTAAGGCTCTTGTCATGAAATCAGTGAAACTCAATACCTCATCTCCTGGATGAATCTTCTTGGAAAACCGCCCTCGGTCACCATCTGGGTGGGCCCGGAGTTCAGCCCTCTAGAGCTCTCAGTGGAGTTGAAGAGTCAGGTAACAAAAAGGAAGACCACACGTACTTGAATCCTAGCAGTGGTAGGTGCTATGAAGAAAGCACGGTGAAAGAAGGTACCGGTGGGGATTGGCAGGGATGATGTTGTGGGCGAGATTGGGAGGCACACTAATGTCAAGCTCTGAGCACAGGTCCTGACCCTTAAAAGGACTCAGAAGCTGTTGTCTGTGTGTGTCAGGAGCCCTGCAGTGCTGCGCAGCTGCTTGACCAGGCTTCCAGTCTGTACCTGCAGGCCCTGGAAGTAGGGTTCCAGTGGGTAGCCTTCCAGATTCCAAGGGGCCAGGCCCCAGAGAGGTGGCACACAGAGCCCGCCGCTCCTGCTGACCTGCTCTGGCGGGGCCTGGTCCTGAGGAGAAAGTGGAGGGAATGCCTTCATTAGTCACGTTGGAGAGAACTGAATTGCTACCTTCCAGTCAGCATGCAGCCCCACTGTTCTGCCCTGACCAGGGCTTTGGGAAGAGTTGTTCCACTTCACCTAACAAGGCTTCCCACGCTTGGCTTTCCAGGCGCCATTGCTGGGCCTGCCCTGCTTTGTTTCCAGGAAGCATGAGGCTCCATTTATAGATGGCTTCACAGGGCTCTACAAACCCTTTCCCTCACAGAGCCCCAGAAGTTTTCACTTTTCTCTCAAGAAGAGTGTTTATTGCTGCTAATCTACATAAGAGAAGGGACATCTCATCGCTGGAAAAGAGCTCATCAAGTTAACACTGTCAGTGCCCCTGTAGAAAAGTTTTTCTCATGCAAACAATAACACATAGCCTGTTCTGTATGACTTCTGGTGACCGCAGGCCCTCTGGTCATCATGCACCCTGCCCTACTCATGGGCTCGGCCTTAGGAGCCTTGATGTTCCTAGTCTCCCAGCAGCTCCCTAGTCCTACCATTTACTAGCTTTAGGCATGTGACGACATGACCTACAGTCTTCTCTGGGAAGCCAGCAGAACAGAACAGAAGAAACCAGCTCTTGCTCAGGTGCAAGGGAGTGATGAGATTCTGACAGAAGGAGAGAGAGAAACAAGCGCCAGGCCTGGTGCACATCCGTGATCATTCTGAAAGGCTGGATCAGGAAGATCACAAATCAAGAGCCCGGAACAGGCAATTTGGTGACTTCGTGACACTCTACCTCAAAATAAGAAGTAAGTGGCACAGCAGGAAGGTCCTGGGTTCAGTTCCCACTACTGAAAAAGAAGTGAAAGACAAAACAAACAAAATAACCCCAGGCATGATCAGGCCCCCACTGAAGGACAGCTGGGAGCGGGGGCTGTGGTGCTGGCCGGACTCTCCCTCTCTGTTCCTCTCCAAGGATTGATTTTATATTCTCAGATATCTGTAGCATGAGAGTGGGTAGGTGGCTGTGTGGCTTGCTGGTGCTTAAAGATCAACCTTTCCCCAGAACTGAATTCGAGAGGTGAGAAAGGTTCTTTTTTACCAATCCATAGAAAAATTCTAAGAGAAGATACTGAGGGCCCTGGTCCCCTGTGCATTTCCTGGGCCAGTCATGGGGAGCAGATGAAAAGGTCTATCTCATTGGCTCATTCGGGGTCACATGATCCCTCTCTGACGCCATCCAGATAGGCTCTTTCCTGAGGTGTGACCTGGTTTCCAGAGGAAGAGGGTGGCTGTCACAACAGATGACACTGCAGGACGCTGTCAGTAAGCCTGTTAGTCCTACTAAGTTTGTGAGGCTCCAACCAGAGGAAATTCATTTGAGAAATATTTTGCACTGGAGTTAATTTCTCAGCCTGGAACATTAGAAGAAAGCCAAGGTACGAGAGTAACCAATGCTATAATGGATTGCTAACTCTTTAACTCTTTAGACAGTATGAGAAAACTTTGCCTCATTCTAGGGATCATGTTACATGAAAAGACACTTCTCTTTGAGCCACGGGAGGTCTGGTCCACGACACTGCTCCTCTGGACATACAGCGTTTGCTTATGCACTAAGTGACAGCTGAGACATTGAAGTTGTTCCATGTATGTCACGTGCAAAGATCAGTATTACACACACACACAGCGCGGCAATTTGAAGACCACATATGCATCTGTCCAACTTGGCGCTCTCTTTCCTCCTTGAGCTGGTATTTTTGAGTCAAGAAAAATTCACAGCAGTACACAATGACGTGGTGCTGATGGAGGAAGCTCCCACGCCGTGTCTGAAACCTACCCCATGAAATGTCACTCGAATCGGAGCCTGGGCCCTTCTGCGCTGCGCGCAAGGTGGCCTGCCCTCGCGCGGCTGGGCTTTCCGCTCCTTGTGCTTTTCTCAGGAATGGTGGGGCTGTTTCAATGATAACTTGAGGAGCTCTCAAAATTCGGAGAGCCAGAAAAAAATAGAATTTTCAAAACATGTTTCTCTTCATGATTTGGCAACTCCTGAAGCAGAATCTGAATCTACGCTTATTTCCCTACAATTGAAGCTTTTCTCAAATTGTTTTGTTTTGTTTTTAGTTATGCCTGGTGGCTTCTACCATATCTCAGACACATACAAATGACACATTTGATTGAAAATAAAGTAGCTTCGACTTCCATTCCACGAGAGGGAAAGCTCACAATTATGTTGAGTAGAAAATACAAATTTCTGACATGTATTGAATGAAGATTAGACAGCTATAGGAGGGGATAGAGTATGACATGACCGCTACATGCCCAGCAAGGGCCCTGGGAATGTGTTGGCCACTAAATCTTTTATTTGGTCTGCAATTTTGAAGATGAGGTAAAACTGATGCTGTACAGGGACATTTTACACATGTAATATAGGAAAGGGTCTTCTCAACAATGAGCAGAGTTAAATTTTAAAAATGAAGGGTCTAAGGGCCGGCAAGATAGCTCAGCAGATTAAGCACCTGCTTAGGTAAGCTCAGAGACTGGGTTCGATCCCCAGTACCACATGCAGTTCTGGTCCTGTCCCCAACTGTGCTGAGCACAGCCACCGAGACCCAGCATGGTGGCACATGCCTGCAGTCCCACTGGTGGGGGTGCTGAAAACAGGAGGATCACTATGACTCCAAGCTGTGTGGTGAGACCCTATACCAAATACATGTTAAAAGAAGGAGAAGGATCTAGGGGCCAGGGAGATAATTTAGTGGTGTAAGGGCCTGCCTGGCAAGTGCAAGGTCCTGAGTTTGATCCCCAGTACCAAAAATAAAATAAAAGTGAAGAGCCTAACTTGGTTAGGAAGAAAAATTTTAACTTACTTTATCCATAGACATTTATTTATAATTATTTTCAGGTATTTTTATATATCTGGTTGTCAGGCAGCATTTTGAGAAGAGCTTGGGGATTTAATGAAAATGATTTTTTCCCTTTATTATTTCGTGAAGGTACAATTCCTTTGCTGAATAACGAGCGTGGCATATTCCACTTAATTACTTTTCTGGGCTCCTCTGCCTCATACCTGAACCAGGTTTTTTAAAAGTGTAATTAAAATATTCAGAGAATGTGGCAAGGAGAAAGTGGGATTGAGGTCTATTTAAGTCTTCCTACAGTTACAGAAGGGACTAAGGCTTTGACACTGCATCTCAGGCACTGCACTAGGACATAGTGCAATGGAACCTCCAGGCCATACAGGGAGCAGCAAGAGTGTTTGGGATGACAGTCGGGATGGCAGTATGGCACTCTTGGGCTAGGAAGGAACTGAACAAGAGGAACACAGTCCTGTGTTTCACAGAGCTTAATGTTTTTTAAAGGGAAGGTGATACATGGTCTGTAAACTAAAATTCTTCAGCAAAGAGATGGTCTAAGTACGTGACAGTGTTTTAATTTAGACTTGCAGACAGGGAGTTCTTTTAATTGGAAATACACTCTCCAGCAGTGGCTGGCTGTAGCATGCTATCAAAACACAAGATTGCAGAGGCCACCAGCTCTAGGGGCCCACGTTCTCTTTGATCTGTAATACCAGAGGTGTTGATAATTAGTGTAACAAATGCAAGCAAGAAAAAGATTGTCATTTGTGAAATTCCAGGTATTAGCATCATTCGCAATGGTAAACAGTGCTTGTGGGGAATTCTCGTCTGTTCATGAACAACATAGAGAATTCAGCCACCTTTGTAGGCTCAGTTCTTATGCAGCTGCATGTCTAGGATAATGGATGGAATAAGGCCCAGGAGGGAAGGGAGCAGCAAGCAAGTAGACCAAGGGGGAGGATGGGAGAAAGCCTCACACGAGAGGAGGATGTCTGCAGTGCACTGCTGGGCTGCTGGGTGAGCAGCTGGTAGTGCTGAGGGTTCTGGAACCCAGCTGTACTAAGGGCTAGCTCCAGCAATGAGAGGTTGACCGTGATCATCTTGTCCCCTCCTTTTACCTCCCAGGAGAGGGGCCTAGATTCTGGACATTGTCTTTTTTATTTCTCTAAAACATTATATCCTTTTCTCTGAAGCAAACACAGAGAGACTCTTAAGACTGTGAATAGATTTTATCCTTCTGGTGATTGTGGGTGAATTGGAGCAGGGCTTCAAAATTATCTCTGCTTGGAACTGTGGTGTCTATAATCAGGCAGAGCATTCTGTAGTTGACATACAAGTGCTTTCGAACCAGGGGCTGCTTGGTAAATGGGAACCTTTAAATGAGTAGATTTTCCTTCCTTAAAATGATAATATAACAGATTTGAGGAGTAAAGAGGATAGCAACAGACACAAACAAATTAAATTCCCATGTCAGTGCTAAGATGGCACCACCAGAAAGGTCACTGCGTATACCAGTCAGTGCTCACTAGAGAAACAGACAGTATAAGGAACACAGATCTACAAGGCGGGCTCACGGTGGCTGCCTGCCATTGAACTCAGGCCCTTGCGCTTGCCATCTCCCCAGCCCCTGCCTGCGAGTGAGGCATGAAAGTGAAAGGGGTCATGAGCTGGAGTTTGGAAGGACCCAGTCAGAGGTGGGAGTCTGAGCTTCCCCTCCCCTCCCAGGTGAGTCCCTCTCAGGAAGCCCAGCAGTCTGTGGCTGAAGCCAGCCAGGTAAAGGTAAAGACTAGCTCCTCCAGCAGAAGCAGAAGCTGGGCATCCTTCTCTTCCCCTTTGCATTCTATTCAGGCTGCAAGTCTCTCGCTTGGCACTGCTCACCCCAGCATGGGACTTCATCTTCTGTAAATCTGTCCGATCACACCCAGACCGATGCTAAGTTTGCTAAACTGGGCGTCTCTTACTCAAATTGACACTGTAGTTAACTACCGCAATAAGTTAAGATTGTGACAAAATTAAAGCTGTATACAGTGACATTTCACTGGGAATGTAGCCCTGAAGTTTGGCCTAAACCTTGTGCCTACTGTGTTAGCTATAAACAGACTTTCTAAACATGCTCTAATCAAAGGTGGTTGACTGAACTCTGGTTTTGTGGGCAAATATAATTTAATTTTTCTTACCTTTATGAATTTTTTTGGGTTTTTTTTGTATTTTAATAAGGGTCTACATGGTCTATAGGGTCTCACAAATAGATTGGACTGGTAGTGATCTGCCTGTGTTCAGCCTCCCAAGAGCTGGGATTGCAGGTGCGTGCCACCACACCCAGTCTCAACTGTTGTCTCAGCGCGCTAGAGGCGGGACCGGTAGAGCAGGGATCAAACCTCCGATTGACTTTTATTTTTTTCAGACTGGGTCTAGCATAGCTTCTAGAGCTGGGAGCTGAACCTTGGTCTCATGGGCCTCACTGTATTTGCCCAACTGTACTTTTAACAACTGAGCTATCCAGGAAGGCCCCTTGAATATTTAAATATATTAAAACAAAACCAGTGTCTTATGGCATGAAACAATATTGCCAAATAAAATTACTGTTTTTAGTCTAAATAGTAAAATGGAATTACCACACCATGAAGCAAACAGCTTAAAAATTGATGTGTTTTGACTCGGAGATGAAATCCATGTTTTTTATGGAGAGAGGGACAGTCGAGAAAGGGATTTCCACGTCGCGGGACAACGTAGGCGAGGTGACCAGACGCTCAGACCAGTCACATCGAATAGTGTGTATCACTACGGTGTGCGGGGCTGGGTGCTCGGGAGGAGCCCCAGGCCTGGAAGAAAGGAGGGCAGCAGGACGCCGGCCCTGGGTGCTCCTGTGCGGATGCCGAGTCCTCGCAGAACTAGAGAGAAAGATCGAGCCGGGCGCTGGCAACCCAGCTCGGAACCCGTAGAACGGAGTGCATCAGAGAATGTCTTTCCTGGGGCTAGAATCACAGTGCAAAAAAAAAAAAAAAAAAAAAAAGCTTCATAAGCACAGAAAACAGCTGTTAAATGTGCGATGCCAGCCGTGTGTTAGGAAGACGGACCCCAAACCTATCGTGACTTTGCGGTTCGAAGGGAAATAGCAGGAAAGGGTATCGAGCCGGGTCACAGGAGTGAAGGAGTCGTGATATTTGTTCCAGTTATGCATAAAACCGTTAAATCGATCCTCTCCTCGTCCTTCCTGATATAGGAGCCATCAATTTTGAAAATGCACTGGTTTAAGGGGCAGAAATGGCATAGAACGGTGTCCACATCAACCCACGAATGCTCATTGTGTGACGAAAGGCAGAGGAATTATAAATCAGTGTTTATGAGCTTCTGCAACAACTTGACATGGTAATCTTACATCTGTTAAACTAATAACAGAAAATATGTTCTTATTTGTATACATTTGTTCATATTTTCACTTCATCTTCTGGCGATTAATTTTTATTATTGTTCACAGACATATTTGCAGAAGAGGAAAAGTAACTGGGCTTTCATCACGTTATCTGAGGCGCACTGGCATAGCCTAGTTAAGCAGTAATTATTTTAAGAAACAGATTTTAAAGTCCAAGGTCTGTACTTCTGTTAAGATTTTGTTTTGGGTTTTAAAAATGTAGTGACATCTGAGCTTCTTCGAGCTCCTTCTTCATGGACTACTAAAGCTTGAGCCCTCCGTGACAAGAAAGGCTTATTCTAAAAAATAGTCTTATGAGCCGCTGAGTGACTGATCTTAAATTCCAGGGCCAAAAGACTATGTTTACTCCGGGTGCTTTGCTTCTGTTGAACCTCCTTTAATCCCTCTGTCTTCTGAATCTGATTCTATAATATCAGGCTGCTTTGCTTTTTGATTCCAGGAATGATATGTGGATTTCATTTTTTAAAAAATAACACCAAGCTTATGGTTACTCATAATCACTGAAGAGCAGCATGCCCATTTAGTTGGAAGGCAGAAATTGTAACTTACTTGCATTTAGCTTTGGAAAACATTTTTATACCTTTAAAAAAAATGATTTTTTTCAGGCCAACATAAACATAGCTGAAGTTAGCTGGCATATCTAAGCAGAGCCAGACAGGAAGCCGTGCGAAGAGCTGAGGCTGGGGTTTGGTTTGGTTTTATTTTGAGTTTGGTGCTTTATGTTATTGACATGGCCTGGCTGTGGGCCCCGCGCTAACATCTGACAGAGCATGCGCAGCTCTCTCTCAACTGATGACGTCGCAGAGTAAGGGGGCTGTGGCCTAAGTCCAGGGAGCTGCGCTGGGAAAAGGCTGCCGACCTTTACCGAATCCCTTTAATCAGAGCACAGAATAGTAAATGGTAATGAGCTAAGTAGCCAATAACAAAGGGAAAAATTTATATATTTAGTTTTGTAAATTATTGGCAAGCTGAAAGTAGGCAGCAAAGTTTCTCTAAGGATATCTGTGTTGCTGGTTTTTTGTATTTTAGGGAAGGGTCTAAAGGGTGTTCAGGGTCTCACTACTAGATCAAACTCCTAGTGATCTGCCTGTTTACACCCTCCCAAGAACTAGGATTACAGGCATATGCTACCACACCCAGTCTTAATCGCTGTCTCAGTGTGCCCCAGGAGCAGGGCTGGCACAGTAGGTCTGGGGATCGAACCTCCGGCCCCTGCACCTGCTTGCAGGCACATTAATTTGCTGAGCTATTTGGCCGGCCCCATGTTGTATAATTTTTGAGGAAAAATAGAGATTGGACTTTAACAAAATAACTACAACTCTACTTTCAATTATAATTTAAAATGAGTGTGACAGTTCATCTCAACTGTCAATTTGGCCAGATTAAGGGACAGCTGGAGAGGTGCTTGGGCTGTGGGGACCCTGTTCCTCAGTGGACTGGTCCCCTGGTGTTTGGAGCTGAGCATGTTGCTAGAACTGGGTCTCAAGATCTTACTTTCGGAGGGGGTGTTGCTCACGAATACGGTTTCTCCCCTACGAGTGTTAGGTATTTTTGTCTAGCAGTGGGAAAACTACCAATACAATAAGCATAAATTTTAAAGGCATGCATAAGTAGAGGATGATATTAAAGAAACAGGACTTCTGGAAGGTATATTTAGAAATGTGAAAGCTATAAAAGAAGGATTAGGTATAATTACTACATAAAACATTTCAAAGGTCATATGGCAAGCAGTGCTACAAGCAAAGCCAAAAGTGAATAACTGTGACACGTGACAGAAGGAAGGAAAGCAGGAATGAGAGGAACCAGGAAATGATAGAAGAAGGAAGGAAAGAAGGCAGGTGGGCGCAGGAGAGGCACAGAGGGAGGGAGGAGTGGAGGAAATAGAATGAAAAAAAAGGAGATGGAAGCTCACAATTGAAATTTTCCTTTTGTATATTTTCCTTTAAAGTCAACTTTCCTGAAATAGAGCATATGTACAATAAAGTGCACTCACGTTAAGTATGCATTTCTTCCTCCTTTTTTAAAAAATTTATTTAGTACAGCATTTACAGGGTCTCACTACAGAGATTGGACTTGTAGCGATTCTCCTGTTTTCAACCTCCCAAGAACTGGGATTACAGGCACATGCCACCATGCCATCTCAATCGCTGTCAGTGCAACCCAGGGGAGGGGCCAGCCCTGTCACGCTGGAAATTGAACCCTGGACACTGTGCTTTGCCTAAGGTGCTTTAGTTGCTGAGCTATCTGGCCAGCCCTTAAGTATGCACTTTTTAATGATAACAATGCACCATAAAACCTTCAGAAGGAAAGGAGAATGTTTTGCGGACCATTTTCTGTGACCATAAATCTGTCACAGAAGTTTAAGACCCATTAAAACAAAGTTGAATGAGAAACAAAAATTATGCATTTCAGTGGAGTTGTGTATCATTTTTATTAATGTACTGTTGGCATTATAAATGAATGCAGTTCTCTGTGGTATTTCCATATGTGTGTGTAGTGCCCGTGGATCGCGCCACCCGCCTTCTGCGCCTGCCCTGCCAGCCTGTGCCATGCTCCCAAATCATTCCCCGTCCCTAGTAATCACTAGTTAGCATATTTTCTAGTTCTACTCATTTTGCTGTAAATTACAAGATTGTGTTATATTATGTTCCACTGAGCATACCTAGCACACTGGCTTCGTTTGTCTGCTGTTGGGCACCTGGACTGATGGCTTAGCCTGCATAATGTGACTAAGGCTGTGACGCACGTGGATGGAGGGCTTTTATAGCACCCTTTGTAAGGCTAGTCGGGAGGTCAGTTTTTGCTTTATCTGTCTTTATTTCCACTGTTTTTGAAGGATAACTTTGCTGGGTATTATAGTGACTCATCCCGCGAGTCAACACATGGGGTAATGACCTGGAGGAGGAATGGGGATGAACAAGACAGGGCAAGAGACATGAGAGATGGAGACAAGACAGGCTTTCTGATCAAGTCTCATTTATTGAGTAAGTGAGCGAGGTCTAAATAGCTGTATAGTGGAAGCAGTTGGGTGGGACTAGTTGTGGATTGGTAGTGGAGGTCCAGGACCACAGGAAGATGTCGAGGCAAGCGGGGACTGGTGCTGCAGCACTTCTTGCCCAAATAAGGGAAAATATAACAGGAGCGTTCTATCGCCCCCCACATATCCCCCTTTTTATTAACTACATCAAGTGGAAATTGACAGTGCCCTGTGGGGACAATGCCTGGCTTGGGTCAAGGACTCCTTCACATGAGATCGACCAGACCTTACCCATCTTGGGATCACAGGGCGGCAGTAGGCCCTGTTCCTGTCTTAGGCAGTTGGCGGCACTGCATGTGGGTCCTAGTTGCCCATCATTGACTACTCGTCTGTCTCACCAGGGGGCCTACATCAGATTAGGCCACATTATGATAGGGTCCATTTGAGGGAACCCTCTCACGATACTCTTAATGATCTGCCATTTCCAGCTGATGATAATGTATTTGAATGGGCTTTGCAGCAAAGGCATCTAAACGTGAGCTGATGAATGCTGTAAGTTTTTAAAAAATGCAAGGTCCTATCATGAGCAACAGTAGGAGTGAGAAGAGGGGTCCCAATAGGGGCACAAGATAGGTGAACATCCCTCCCCACAACGAGGAGAAGGGGTCGTCCACAAGCTCTTGTCTCCGCTTGAGTAGCAGATCCTGAAGCTCTCGGATTTTGTCTCGAACTATGCCTGATTTATTAACATAAAAACAACACTTTTCCTGTAAAGCAACACATATTTCCCCATGCTCTGCTGTCAGAAGGTCCAAGCCTCTCCTATTTTGCAAGACCACTTCTGCTAGTGAATCTATCTGGTCTTGGATATCTTGGATAGTACCAGATAATGCTAGAACATCATCAATCAGCTGGTTAGATAATTTAGTATAAGAATGTACTGCTACCCCCAACCCCGCTGAACCTGTCCCCATGGCCACTGTGACTCCCAGCCCCACTAATAGGGGATGAATTGGACCGCCCTCTTTGTGCGGCCTTGGAAGCAGGCCTGGGCATTCTGCTGCCACCTGCGCCCTGCTCCCCGTTCCCCTGTTGTTGCTCCCTTTCTTTCTCCTCCCCTGCTTCTCCTCTGCTCTCTATCCCCCATGGTGCCTCACGCAGCTCTGTCCTAGGTGACTGCCATTGCCGTGCTGCATCATCCCATAGTCACATTTTACTCACCATCTTTCTACTTACTGTCTGTTCCTCTTTGTTGCCTAGGCCTATAGAATACTCCCCACCTCTTCTCTATAGCCATTCTTTTCTCAACTATCTAGTTGGTGTCACTTCATCAGATTTGTGCCTCTTTTCTCCATAAAAGTCTGCTCTTCCTGGACCTACCCTCTTCAGATTCCTTCCATCCTTTCTCTACTACCATGTCTTCTGTCATCATCATCTGTTAATCATCTGGATCTTCCTTTATTCTGGTGTCTTGCTACTCTTAAACTGCCTCTTCCTTCCTTCCCTCTTGACATACTGTTTTTGTTGTTGCTGTTGTTCTTCCTTTTCCAACCAGTAAGTGCCAAAGGTGTCTACAGCCAGTCTCCCCACTGGCCAGGAACAGCCTTGGTCTTCTGTTTTCAAGAAATACATTTCTATTTTATAGGAGTTATTCTATGCTTCTTAACCTATTTCCCTGTAGTCTAAGCCACAACCCTGCATCTTTCCTGAGAGGCCTTAGCTCTGTAATCAGTCTTATGATAATGAACTTCCATCGATTTCCCATTTTTCTGGCTGATCCTCGAATCATCTTTCTCAGCACAGTTCTCCTCATTCAACCCACTGCGATGTCACCTGATAGCCAAGCAACTTCTCTCCACTGTACATCATTATTTCAACATCAATTTTGTTCTTGGTGGAAACATTGGATCAGGTGAGTTCCTGGGAGGTACTGAGCGGGTTTCTCTGCTACTGTACTTCTGGGCTCAACTCTGTTGACTTCTGGATCACATTGAAAAGCCTCACTAGTAAGCACTCCTCCATGCCTAAGTTTGCCCTGTCTGGCTCAGCTGCCCTTCGTCCAGCAGCACCCTTGTCTGGCACTCATGCCTATTTCATGCTGAGGACCATTGGCCATTCTCTTGGCCCTTGGGAGAGGTGGAAGCAGTGGGAAGTGGTTACCTAAGTAGACGTCTATATTTGGTGACGGAGATGGTGGGGTGACACATGGTCTATAAGGCCGATGCAATAGTTTATTTGCCATCTCTGTAGCCAGAGGCCTAGGTGTGAAATCCAGGCAGATAATACTGAGCACATTTATATTGCATGAGAGTTCTACGAGCATCTCAATGTGAAGAGACTTGGGTCCAGTTCCAGCTAGTGGAGACCTCCTACCAGAGTTTCAGACAGTGTATGTACCCCATAATAGTGAAACTGTTGTGGTTACACTAAAGAAAAACATTGAAAAATGTTTGATAAGTCTTTTACTGTAAAAGATAGGTAGGTTATAAAGTACAATATGATCCGATATTTATAAGTAATACATATTCAACAAAAATCATTAAACCTCTAATATGCAATTGTCATAGATATTGGTATTTTTATGTGTAGCAGATTTTAATTTTTATGCATTCAAAATTACAATGAATATTAATTTTCTGTGAAACTATCACTACCAGAGTGAGTTTTTTTGAGTTATGAGAAAAGGCTAATGTTGCAATCATAGGTTCTATTAAGTAAACTTGAAGAATGTGAGTTATTTTGGATCTGCATTGCACAGTGACTCACCAAATAGACCCTGCATTGTTTATTTAATTTTTTCTGTTTCACTATTAAAATGAACAGATGCATTTCGCATCACGTGGGTCTTGTGGAAACACACCAGGCATCTTCTTAGCAACCAACCTCTCGTCTCCTGCACTGTGCATGATTCACTAAAACAGCCGTTGACGGCCTAGAATAAAACTGCCTTTTCCCACGTAGCATCTTATCAAATGAATGTAATTTTGTTTGCTGATGAATTTAGTTCAGCTTCAAGGGAAGCTTTCTCTTCCTCACGGGGAAGCTGGAGAATCAGAACTGTCATACCGAAGAACGAAAAGCCTGGTGAAAGAAAGGCTGATACTTATATGGGCAAAGCAGAAGTATCTTTGTAGATTTCACCCCGGCCACTCTCTTGAGTTTTTATAAGGTAGAATGCAGATTTAATTTGAAATTCTGCTTTTGCCTTGCGGTGTTTAGATTGTTGACTGAAAACATTAATTTAAATGACTGCTCCAATGATCACTATTGTTGTGCATGAGGGCTTGTCTTATTTTTATTTCTAACATTTCACTATGCACTAAAATTTAATTAGGCTCCTCAGACCGGTAGACTCTTTCCTGGGGTTTAAAAATAAAAGCACTGCCTGGACAGTGTGTAATTCGGCGAGTGGATGGAGATGCACATCGTTAGCAATGGAGAATCCATACATTTGCAGGAGTTGAGCCACAGCAGAATAAAATGCTACTTGGCTTGAATATAAAAATAACATTTCTATGTACAGGTAGAAGCTGTGTTCCAAAGTAATATCTGTGAAGTGAGGGAACTATAGTTTTGTTGAAGAGTAATAGCTTAAGAAAAACCCATCCATGTGGTTAAATTATCTCTACAGAATAAATGGGGGATGGGTCTGCTGAGTACCTGGGTCCAAGCAGGCTCTCTGTCACCCTTCTCTGTGTGCTCTCCCAGGCCAGGAGGGAACCACAGTAGAGGGCGATTACTGCACTGTTTAGACTTCTCTTCTGTCCTTTCCCCAAGAGCAAATTCCTAGCGGTTAACTGTCAGCAAGCGACTGAGTTGATGTGTTAGGTGCAGAGTTTCCTATTTTTTCCCTAGAAAATTAAAGATGCAGCAACTAGTATTCCTAACAATCCAATCTTTCTGACTCCTGCTGTATTTATACAAGAACTGATCAAAAATAGGGTGAGGGCTTAAAACATAATTATTACAGTAGATGACACGCTACCATTAACGCTCTTCAAAGTTCGCTGCTGAGTGCCACCCGATGGGCGGGCAGGCTCAGGAAAATGTTGCTGTGTGACCGCATCTACTTATTCACTGGCCTGGCCACTGTGCCGACTTCTGGCTTTTTCTAAAGCCAAAATGACCATGAAAGATCAGTATTTTGAACTGATTCAGGACACTGAGGCCACCATGGCAGGGCAACTAAAGATGCTCACGAAAGAGGACTTCAGAAAGGGGCAAGAACGATGGGTAGAACATGTGCAAAGCGAGGGGTCGGATTTCAAGAGAGGCTTATGACAAAGGGTCTTTTACTGTAATTAAAAAAAAATCAAACAGCCACCATATTTCTTTTAGCACATTTGTTCTTTGAGCAATAGTCTCTCTCTTTTTTTTTTTTTTTTTTTTGTAATAGTCTTGATGTATCATTTTTAACATTAGATAGAGCTCTTACTAGAGTACTCGGCACTTTGTTTGAAGTGTTTTAAAAGAGCTGCTCCTCCATTTTAGCATTTCCTGATGTTCGTCTGAATTTTATGTGGCTTAAGCTATGTTGGTCGACCATTGTGAAAGCTGTCATCGTCTCTGTATTTGAGTTGACACGTTTTCAAAGCCACCTGACTTAGTTTCCACGTTAAGAAACTCCTACGCACTCTAGCATGTTTGTGGCTGATCCCAGTGTGGGCACTGCTCCCTGTGTGGAGAGAGAGATGATGGTTAGGCCCCCGTCTTCTGCCAGCCCACACTGCGAATCCAGAAAGCCACCAGGAGAGTTCCCTGCAGGACTCGCCATCTCAGGATGGCCACATTTGAGCTTCCTGAGCGACACCCATCATGCTGATGGAATCTGTCCCCCTCACCCAGGAAGTACTTGGGACCTGGAGCACACGACCACAGGCCACCTTTGGAGGCCGCCTTGAGCTGCCACCCTCCTGTCGTCTGTCTCAGAGCTCTCTTCCTTCAGTCTAAGAAGGCCAAGTCCTGCCAGGCCTCACTTATCTGTACAAGGGAGCCTGAGTCTTACACACTTGCTCCATTATATTTTATTTTTTAGTAGAAAACTTACAAAACTTCTTGAACCTAGTATAAATCGTATGACAATGGCTCACCGGTGGTGGCAGATGGTTAGGCGGTGCCACTTCACATGGGACAGAAGGTGTCATGGAGCCATACAATGGGAAATCAATTTTCAGATCATATTCTGAGAAAGTGGCTTTCCCCCCAAATGGTAAACTCAGTGTTCTCTACCAGCTAGTTCATCAGGAAGGAGAAAATAAAACTTAAAAACTCTTGTGTCGGGGTGCTTCTTATCAGCATACTTGCTATAGCCTCATCTCCTACAGAATGGCCCCGTATTCCATTCCAAGAGACCTTATACTTCTTATTCCACTGATCCATCTCCCTGGGCGGGCGAGACCTTATACTTCTTAAAAGCTCATTTGTTCTTTGAATAAAATTACATTTTAGTTTTAAAACTCAATGAAAACATCAATAATAATGTATTGAGGGTTTTATAGTAGTTAATTACTGTGTTAAGTTTTGTAAGTGAATTAATTCTCAGGCTGACCTGAGGAAGTAGAACAGGTCTTTCTGGTGCTCTATAATTAAGTGCAAGAGAACCCACTCCACTCACCGTAAGAATAGATTAAATGTCGTAGTTAATTAGCAAAGGATAAAGTAACATCTCGGAGAAAGGACTACTGTGCCATGTCCTGGGTACACTTTTCCCAGCCTCTACTCCCTGAGAAAGTCACCTGGAAGGCCACAGCCACGGGAAGTGAAGACCGCATCTGAAGTTTCCCGCCTCGCACCCCTCCCTCCATTTCACCAGCCTCCCAAAATAACCGAGTCTTTCCTACCAGTAATTGCGAGTTTCCAAAGCACGTGCTCTTGCAATACAGGAGATGACAGAATAATGCATCTTTCAAGGGAGATGGGTCCTTCAAAAATGAGGGACATAAAAACTCCTTTAACTATACCATGAAAGAAAAATATAATTCCGCTTCAATTTAAGGACCATAGTTAAGTAAGACCTGGGTTTTTGAAGAATGAGAGAATCTAATTTGCAGTATAAAATTAAGGAACTGAAGTAGAAAGATTTATTAGTATAATATTGGAAGTCATCATAATCTGGATCAAGGATGGATTAAATAAAATTCTTCAACTTATGATTTTAGCATGTAGAACTATCTTGTTGCATACAGGGAGTATCTTAAGGAAAATCTTTATTGTAGTTTTTCTCCATAAAAGTAGCTCTCGTCTCCTCTGGAGATACCCAGGTGAGTCTAAAACACAACAGGAACTAACTTTTGTTGGAAGTACAGTGGTGCAGTTGCCGGAGCAGACAGGGTAGGGTTGTGCGGTGTTTGCATAGATGGAGGCAGAAATAGACAGAAGTGCCTACATACTGGTACACAGACTTATACAGATAAGCTTCCTAGACTGAATGTAGGGACATGAACTGCACTTCATTTCCCAGGAAAGACACCCATCCATTAAAGGGCCGAAGGTGCTCTCTTCCAGCAGTACATACTATCCATATGTGATCAAATTTAAATATAAATTACAGCTCATCTCCTCAGCTCTGCTAGACACATGCGCGCTAACTACACGTGGCTAATGATGCTGTAGTGGCTGCGCAGATAAGGCGCCCTCCCTTTGTTATGGGAAACTCTGTTGGACAATTCTGGTCCAGAGGTTGAGATACTTTTAAAAAATGTATTTAATTAGAGCTTATTAGCTTTATCATTGCAGTGAAGTCTTCTCTGAACCAATTTCTGTTGCCGATTACTAAAAACAAGCAATTTTATTATGCTATCCACATAGCGATTCCATTTCTAATTAGAAGTTGATGAAGTTCTTTCGTTTACTGCAGATCATTTATACTGGTTTTCCTGCTGCATTAAGAAGTTAAATTATCTCACTGAAGATAACAAAAGACAGGGAATTACTCAACAGTCCAGAAAAATAAAAACACATGTGAGGGGTGTGTGTGTATGTGTGTGTGCACATGCATACAGTATACATGTTTGTGTTAACAGTGAGTCAAGCACTGCATATTTCTGCATTATAAAGTGAGACGTGGGGTGTACTGTGCCTCTCTTTGACCTGCTGGAGGGAATCACTACAGGTTCTTTAAAGAAATTCCCCAAAGCAAAGACTCACTAATGGCTCACAAAGATTCCTTTGGAAGGGGCATGTTGCTGGCATTTCAGCGGCAAATCATGTTACTGGACTAAATCTACCATCAAGTGCGTTGATGAAATACAGGATAGGCCTCTGACAGACAGCAGCAGCAGCAGCAGCAGCAGCAGCAGGTAATTAGTGACAATAACATAATTGGGTTGGTCTGCAACTTACAATCCCCCTGCCTCAGCCTCCCAAGTAGCTGGGATTAGAGGCATGTGTCACTGTTTGTGGCTCACAAGGACATCTTGCCAGTGGTAAACAGCTTATTCTCTCTGTTGGGTTTCGTCCTTCTTTCTTTCTTTCTTTCTTTCTTTCTTTCTTTCTTTCTTTCTTTCTTTCTTTCTTTCTTTCTTTCTTTCTTTGTGGTACTGGGGATCCAATTCAGGATTCTGTACTCGCCATGCAGGCACTTATGCCGCTGAGCTATCTCCCAAGCCCTGCGTTGGGTTTTTCAAAGAATCAGTGTGCAGGAGGGATTGATGCTGGGAATTGGCTCCAACAATTACGAAGGCCAGGGTATCCCATGAGATGCCATCGACGAGCTGGAGATGTCGGAGTGCAGATGTGTTTGGTCCGTGTCCAAAGCTCTAAAACCTGGTAGGTACTAGTAAGTCCTGGAGTCAGGAGGCCGGTGGACTGGGAGCTGCCTTGACTCAGGTCTAGAGAAATGGAGAGGGCAGGCCTCCCACCTTGCCTTTTCAAAGGTCTCGGGCTGTTCAGGCCTCCAGTGAGTTAGAAGCTGCTGCCCGTGTTGGGGAGTGGAAGACCTTCCCTTGGTCCTCTGAGTTGGATGTTGATTCCTTCCAAAATCACCCTCAGAACAAGCCCAGAATAATGCTTTACCTAACTCAAACTGTCACATACAATCAAGCACCCTCCCTCTCTCATACATCCTGTTATACTGCAGCTGGCTCCGAGGCAATATTTTTATCTCTGACTAGAAAGGAAGTCTCATTTTTAGAACACCTGAGAGATGTGGTTCTCCAGCCCTCCGAGCAGTAGGCCTCAGTGGCCAGGAGCCTGCTAGTGGCCTGCCTCAGTCGCCCTGGTTGGCCTCCCAATGCCTCCCAGTGAATCTGTAAAATGAATGCAAGTCTGAGGAGATGAGTCCCTCTCTCTCCCTACTCAACTTGCAGAGGACTTCACCTGGTGGGACAATCCTGTCACTAATGACTTGGGTGTTTGGAATAGAAGTTGTTATTTATGGTCACTAGGCCAGAACAAGTGTGACTGCCACCAGGAGTCTCTTCAGGCGTTGACTGCATTTCCCTGTCCTGGAAGGGCGGTTCAGGGGTGGGTGCCTGCGCAGGCAAGCACAGCCGGGGTCTAGCGCCCAGAAGGTGCTCACGGTGGTCGACACAGCACCCAGACACACTGCGCACATGGCCCAGGAGCTGTTCTCTCCATTCTACCAAAGAAGCAGCACAACGGTGGTTGGGCCACTTGCCTTGATTGGTCCCTTCTGAAGGGCCAGAGCCAGGGGTAAAAGCGGAGACTCCTGAACGCCAGATTCATACCAAATCAGGGGAGCATCCTCCCACTCGGATCAGTAAGTAGCACTTGCCAGGTGATGCGACCATGTGTGTCAAGCCCCGTGTCAAAAGCAGCACGTGTTAGCTAATTAGTCCCTCAAGTCGCTCCACAGCACAAGTGTTCCTTGCCATTCCGTGAGGGAGGAAGTTGAAGGCCGCTCAGGTCACGTTGCTAATAGGTGCGTGAGCCAGAGTACAAAAGGAAGCCTAACTCTAGTTCCACTGCTCAGGTCCACTTCTGACCTCTGCCACGGGCCTCGCGTCTGCATCCAAAACCAGAGGTGCCCTCAGGCGAGGAGAAGGCGTGTGCCTGAGATCATGCCCCAAAGGCGAGGAAGGAAGAAGCAGAGAAATAATGGATGCCACTGGATGAAGGTACAGGCTTGGGGGGACAGGAGAGTATTGAAATGAACATTGGGAAGGCGGGCCAAATAGCTCAGCGGATTGAAGCACCTGCAGGCAGGCACAGGGGCCGGGTGTTTGATCCCCGGGCCTGCTATGATGGCCTCGCACCCCGGAGTGTGCTGAGCCGGCGAAAGACACTGGCATGCCTGTAATCCCAGCTCTTGGGAGGTGGTAAACAGGAGAATCACTACGAGTCCAATCTAGTGAGACCCTGAACACCCTATAGACCCTACCCTAAAAACAAAACAAAAAAAAAAAAAAAAAATGGAGAAGCAGCGGCTGTAGCAGCAGAGGCAGCGACCAAGCCCCTCTCCCTTCTCTCTCTTGCATTCAGGCTAGCTGCCCCAGGCTGAGTGTAGCGCTCCCACCCATAATCCCAGCATTGGATCATGAATTAGTCACAACCTCTTGAAGTCCATGCCATGACTGTGTGAGGGACAATTAGACACCAACCATAACAAACTCAAGCATACCTAGTCCTTAAAATATGAAATATCACCACCGAAAGCTAGCCCACAGCAGCTGGCAGCGGCTGTCCTTTCTGAGCACCTTAGAACTAATCCTTTAATAGGAATGGCTAGCTACCCCCCATGGTCGGGTCTGACGGCTAGGCCACCTCTAATGGAAATTGTACTGTATCATTTCTTAACATTTCAAGCTGAAATATGTACCAGTCCATGTGGCTACCGGCCAAATGACCCCTGTAAGACCAAAACATCTTTCCTCAAATGAATTAGTATTCTCAGTTTCTACATCTCCAGGATTTAAAATAGCAACTTAAATTGAAAACCATGTCTTGCTAGTCACTATAACTGGAAATGTAAACATTCTTTCATTGGCTAGCTGAAGTGGTAGGAAAGCTGATGAAGATTTCTCTTTATTTATTTTGTGTGTTTCGTACAGGGTCTCCCTACACAACTCAGACTTGTAGTGATCCCCCTGTCTCAGCCTCCCCAGTGCTGGGATTACAGGTGTGCACCACCACGTCCAGTTTCCGTGGCTGGCTCCGTGGGCCCAGAGGTGGGCTGGCACAGCATAAAGTATTGGGGATTGAACTGGGTCCTTGTGTTTGCCAGGCAGGCCCTTAGACCACTGAGCTATCCCCTGGCCCCAAGATTTCCCTTTAATACCAACTGTTGTACAGCATCTAGCTGTGCCAGGGCAAAGGCAGTTGTATGTTGCTGGTCAAGCAGCAGGAATAGCAGTTCTGGGCTTAAGGAAGACAGTCTCCTGGCCCTGAGGACCTAGCCTGTGCCCTGTGGGAGAACTTGTTTCCCAGGATACTCATTCCAGCTGGGGTCACCGAGAAGGGCGTGGAAGAGTGGGCTCAATTCTAAAGAAAGAATGAATACCCTCCCTCATTCATTATTCCAAATTGGAAAACCAAGTTGAGAATCAAAGTCTTCTCTCTCATCCTTATTCCTATCTTTAACTGCTTCAGTCTCGGAGCCTGGTTATAGACCATGGCATCCTGTAACTGTGGGGAGTCTAACGCTGGATTGGGTCAGTACCAATCTCTCTTCTGTAGTATGCCGCTACTTTTGGTAAAGAACAGCCCCAACCCTAAATTCTGATAGGGATTTAGAGGAGAATTTAAAACTACGGGGGAAAGAGTCATTTTGTTCCACCACAAGCAAATCAATGTGGTTTGTATGCTGAGACTTCCCTGGAGAGACTTAGGCAATTAAGAATTGGAGGCCCTTGATTAGGATGAAAAAGACCAGGATGGTAGATGGTAGGCTGACAAGTTCCAGAAGGGCTCCCTGCTCTGGAAGGGCTGGGGAGCCGCTGCCTGCCACCCCTACAGCAGCGTGGAAGCACTCATTACCGAACGCTTTAATCATGCCTGGAGCTCCCCTGGAGCAGCTCGGTGTGTCCGCCGGGCTCAGGGCTCTTTCTTCTGGCACGCTTTGGGATGCATTTGGGAGGTAAATGGCCCTCCTCTCCTCCAGCAAAGCTGAAGGTGGCCTGTCAGGCGAGGCACCTTCCTGGGCTTGCGGTGGACTTCATCCAGCCCAAGCAGAGGAGACGTGCTTCCGTGCTGCTCCCTGCCGGGCTTCCTCTCGTGTCCACTCTCCCCTCTGCAGCTGAACGGATGACATGTCATCCTTTCCATTTAGGACAGTGATGGCAAACCTGTTAGAACTCTCAATGATAGAAGCCCCCTGCGGCACGCGTGCCATGTGGCCGCCACCAGTGGTTTAGGGTGACCTCCCCCGAGCTCCCTGCTTAAGCCTCTGCTATTCTTTGGAGAGAAAGTTCCAGCCAGGTACCTACATCGTGGCCTCTAGCTTTCTTTCTAAATGTAATTGGGAGATCCCTAATTGTGTTTTAACTCCTTAAGAACTGAACACTAGCAAGGGCTCTCAGTTAAAAAGGAGTAAAGGTGAGAGGTACTTAAGAAACTTGCTGTTTGGAATTTAAGAGAATAAAGATCTAAGAGAAAATAGTAGAGTTTGATTCAGTACTAGACATTTTACTGGTGAAGGCTCCAAATAGAGGACTACATCCGGGAAAATTAAATGCTTTTTAATTAGAAATCTAAAAGATTGAATATATATATATATATATATATATATATATATGAGATAGATTGTGGCATAAGAATTAAGATATAAAAAAAAAAAGAATTAAGATATCTGAAAGTGGAGCAGGAAACAGAAATAATCTGGATATTACGGGCCAGTGACAGCAAACCACCTAACACCTCCTTCAGTACACTAAAAATTAAACAGTAACCAGAAATCTGCAGGTCTTATGCAGCATCCACAAAGTTTATCCTACTTTGAGATACTTTCTTTACCAAATTTCTGAAATGATCTAGAACTAGTACTGATCTTCCTAGCTTTTTTTTCCCATGCCACTGTTATTTCCTGAATTATTCTGCAAGGATTTATTTTCTTGCCTTCAGGGAAGAATTTTACCTAAATCTTAACACGAGTGAGTTGAGCTTGGTATTCCTTAAACGTTCTTATCCTGTCTTTTACAAGTCCATACATTATTTTTATTCTATTACATGCATTAATATTTTTCATGCTATTTACAATAATTTTCTGTAGAAAAGGAAGCTTAATACAGTGATGCTTTTATGAAATGAAAATCTCAAAGACATCAGTTTCTTGGATCTGTTGCTACAATTTTAAAATAGGAATGTTATAGCCAGGAAAATGTGTGGTGTGGAATAGGACATATTTTACCAGTGTGGGCATGTGCAAAATTTCCCAAAATATGCTTGTTTTCTTTTTTTTTCCTTAAAAAAATTTTTTTGACAGGAAAATATTTGTGTATTTCACTTTTCTTCCTATTTTTCCTCATTGTCTTTTGTTGTGAGCTCCCCTAAACATTTAATTCGAGCATATTTTTCCTATTGGACTCCGCGGAGATGGCAACATTGAATAGGTTTGTTTAACCGTGTGCTGACCAGAACACAGGAAGCAAGAAAATGCCACTAGCAGGACTCAGGAAGAGATCTTTCAGCGCGTGATGAGCTGTGCCCCACTCGTGGAGGACACGAGAAATTGCATTTCTCCCCTTCCACGGGGATAGCGCTGATAGACACAGAGGGGACCGAGTGCTCCTAGAGGCTCAGTGCCACCGTAACAGCGACAGAGGGGAGAGACCCGGATGCCCTGAGGCTGATGGAGCAGGACCAGGTCACGGACCCCAGCCTCAAGCTGTTCCCACAGCGTGGTCTACAAAACTCTGCTGTAAAATGGAGCTGTGAGGACACTGCCCTGTTAGCGCTTGGGTATTCTGGTCATTAGATCCAAAGATAAGCTCGGCTGCTATTTAAAAAAAAAAACAGCAGGGTTGGCTCATCCCCCTCATGGCTGTTCTCATTGATTTGCTTCCTAGATTGATTACTTTTGGCATTTGCAACCCTCCGGAACAACAGGGGGAAAATACAGTGGCTGGGCCAAATTCGCAAATGATGAATGAATGTGGAACACACATTTGGTGTCCTACCGACTGGCCTGGGGATGACAGTGCTTAGAAGGAGGAACAGCTGGATTTGAGTTTTTTAAATTAGGGCGGTGTCATTAATTGGGGAATTGGGGTTCTGGGAGTCTGCAAGGGAGATTAGGGTTTAGTGGAAAGGAGTGGGTGGCCACCAGGTGGTCCTGACGGCCCCCTGATGTCAGAGGACTTCTACTCTGCTGGAACACAGAGCCGCACCTTAGCTGGCCACAGGGGCACTGTAATAAGGCACAGCCCAAGACTTTTGTATTTATTGTGGGGATTTTGTACAACTGTATTGTCCAATAAATCTCATGCTATGTTTTTCATGGAGTTATCAGGGGGAAATTCCTCATAGACCTTAAAGAAAGGAAAAATTATGTTCTCCGGAGAATTGGCAGTGTTTCTCCTTTACAGAGACAGAATGCTGTGACTAGCAGGGCTCCCTCCTGCCTTAACCCTGCCGTGTGTGCTGGTGACTGCGCTTCTACTGCCGGCAGCTTCCTTTTGTTTTCTTGTGCTTTTCTTTTTTCTCCTGTCATATGCATTTGTTTTGCAGTGAGGCAGAGAGAAAACAGTAAGTACATATTTTCTTTTAAGTGATGGTAAATTGTCATTTAAAAATTTGTCCAAGTGACACTGTAACTATGAAAGGAAATAGCCTTGAGTTTTGAGACACAAACGGAAATGTAGCTGGGAAGAAGATCACATGAGACCCTGCTTTGCTTTAAAATGTCTCTGCAACAGCAAAAGGAACAGAAAAAAGAAGGGAAGAATTTTGGAAATTGTGGCATCTAGGTGCTTTGATTTTGTTTACCATTTTCTACTTAAATTCTCCACTGGAAAATGTTTTCTACTTGTGTCAAGTTCGTGGCACTGCAGAATCCAACCTTTTTGTTATCCTGCCAATTTGTTTAGCTTTGATCAGAAAAATTTGTTTCCTTTCTGTTGATAAACTCTCTTTTTAAATTGCTCTGTTATCTTTTTCTCTCCCTCCCCTCTCGGTTGAAGCTTCAAGTCATGAAATCCAGCAATGAAGGTAGCAAAGCTGAACTTCCGCACTGCTTATGGAGTGCCCAGTGACAGGAGGAGCCTCCCGGGGTACCGGGGACGGTGTTCTTCTTTCCCCTGCTTTTTGCAGACTTCCCCCTCCATATTTGCCTTTGCAGTTTCCATTTCTTTTCCCCATCTGATCCAGACCCCACAATTTAAAGCCTAAGCACACATGTAGGGTACACAAGGTTGCAAAATGAATGCATATGTCGCATACAGCTCACGTGTCTTTGATGTTATTGTGTTTGGTTAATTTCTCTGGTTGAGGTTCCACCAGCCATTTGTTTGCCCCTCTGTGTGACAGGATTTTCAGATAAGGACTGGGATCTAAATAAGTGCTTGGAAGCACGTATCTGCATGGAGCTTCACTGCTACGGCGGCACTGAGCCACCCACGTATCTTCAAATATGAGTTTTCCCAGTGTGGCATGGGCGCTGAGCTGCCTTCTAAGGGGCAGGGTCGTGCTAAAACACTTATCAGATAGTTTCCATCAATCTTGTCAGGCAACCGATGACAACACAGGAGGAGTGAAATGACATCTGCGCTCTTTCTGTCTCATGCTGATAAAATAGTTGACAAAATGCACCTTGCTTAAGCCACCAAGAGCACAGGGGACTCCATCCTTTCAAACGTTTTCATGAGATGCTCTGGGATCATTTTTGTGCCCTGGATGCTGCTTTTTTTCTTGACACCTGCACAATCGAGAAGCATCCATAAGGATCATGTCTCAGAACTGCAAAATTTTCTTACTATAACCTTAGCCACAGTGCCAACCTTGAGGCCCCTGAGCTTCAAATGTCCTCATGGTTTCCATTGTTATCTACTAACTTTTTACCTTCTATTCTACATGTTTTGTTCTGGGTACAATTTTGAAGAGGGGTCTGCAAGTACTCCTTGTATGCGCTACAATGTAACATTTCACTTTATAAAACAGTGCCAAGGACGTTGTTGATTAATAAGATTGAGAAATATCAGGTTGAACAGCAGAAATTGCCAAATATGGGCACACATACCTTAACATATAAGGACCTCTCACCAACACGCCAGCGGTATTCCACTTATTTTTCATACTGTGATTTGACTTCCCAGTCGGAAGCCAGGCAGCTGCCATCAGCTGTGGATTTACGGGTGTCTGCTGGCTTCCTGTGCATCCCCAGTGTTTGTGAATCGTGACAGTGAGCTGAGAGCCACGGGAGCCAAGGCTGGCACATCGTCGCGTGCCAGACGTGAGGCAGGGCTGCGTCCCTGCATTCTTCAGCGGACTCTCTGGTGCCTACGTCACCTAGCTCTAGTCCCTCTGTTTGCACTGCTGCGAGCCATGCAGAATGCCAGTGCTATTAAACGCTAAGGATTTACCTATCTCAAATTTTACAACTCCTGTCGTCTTAGGCCACGTTTCTAATAGTAGGGTAGATGCATGTGGATGGAAGACCAGAAGTTGCTGGGTCCATTTTTACTTAGTGATAAATAATTTAAATCTTTTTCTTCTATAAGAGGAAACATAAATATGTTATGGAGTAAACTGCAAAAGTCACAAGACATTTCAAGATCAGACTGTCATTTCAGAGGCATGCCTGCCTATAGAACCTTCCCAGCCCAAGCTACTGCTACAGGGAGAGCAGGGGACAGCTTGAGGGTCCCAGCCAACCACGCTGGGGATGACAGTGTAAAACTGGTGCATTATAGAATGCCTGAGCCTCGGTGGAATGTGTGTGGTTTGTGTGTACAACAAAGGTGATTAAAAAAAACTAATAGTTTTGTGCTCTTATGATGCGCCTGCTCCACACAGGTGCACACGAATTCCAGGGGTCGGCACATGACGTGCTGCAGGCCACTTAGATACGCCGCCCCAGAGAGGAACCCTGGAGCACGTGCTGGCCAGCCACTGTACAGCAGGTCTGCAGCTGCGTCCTGCAGGTGGCTGCCTGGAGTCGGCATGCGACACCGTGGCCCGCAGAGCCTCGCTGTTTCTGATGGAGCATCTCCCAGAAGTGGCTTCCAGTCGTGGCATCTGTGCCTTTGTTCTTATGACAAGCTTATAAGAAAGATTCTGTGAACTTCATTTTTCTGAAGAGAACATGCAAAGCCCACAGAGCTTCTTTAACTCGGGAACAGAGAGCAAATGAATGGCAGCCAGATTTATTAGTCTGGTTTCCGAACCCATAGATCTGTCTTTTCACATTGAGATATAGTTGTTGTATGTATTTTCTATGGTACATTATGATAATTGTATACATGGATATGATGTGTGGTAATCAAATCAGGGTGGTAAGAATTTTCAACTCTTCAACCATCAATTTTTTTTGTTAGGAATTTTGTAGTGTCTATCATTTTGGAATATGGATAGTCTTAACCAGTAATAACCCTGTTGTGTTAAAGAAAAACCAGGATTAGTCTCCACTGCTCTGGGTGTTCCTTGTTGAACTTCTGGTCCCTCCTCTCTGCCACCCATCTTGGGGCCTTCAATTATTCTGCAAAATCAACTTCTTAGCTGCTGCACACAAGAGCAGATGGCATTTGTCTTTCTGTGTCTGGCATATTTCACTTAATGACCACTTTCTGCCCACATTGCTGCAAATGACAGGGCTCTGTTCCTTTTTACGGCCAAATAGTATTCCATTGTTAAGTATACCACATTTTCTTCATCCAGCCCCTTTTTACTGAGGGGTATTGGGTTAATGTCATATTTCAGCAACTGTGAAGAGTGCCACAGTAAATAAAGGAAACACAGTTGTCTTTTCGGTGTAGTGATTTTATTTTATGTCCTTCTGTAGATGTCTCTTCGTCTATTATTTCTTTTACTACCAGAACTTCTTTTTTTTGTGGAACCGGGGATTGAACTCAGGCCTTTGCGCTTGCCGAGGAAGTGCTTATTCCACTGAGCCATCTCCCCAGCCCCAGAACTTCTTATTTTGATAAAGTCCCTGTCTCAATTACTTTTCTCTCATTGTTGGGACAAAATACCCAACCCCAGAATCAAGGACGGAAAGATTTATTTAGCTCACAGTTAGTGGAGGTTTCAGTCCATACTCAGCTGGCTCCAAGGCAGAGCTGCACATGGCAGAGGGCAGCAGTTCATGGTGGTGGAAAACAGCATGGAGCAAAGGGAGGGGCAGCAGCTTCTGCAGCTAACAAGGCTCGCTCCCTTCCTATATTGCATGCAGATTACCCGCCCCAGGGCAGGCACAGCACTCACACCCATAATCCCCACACAAATTCTAAGAGTCCAGCCCAATGACTGACTGAGGCTCTGGGAGGGACAACTGATACAAACCACAACAGTCCCATTTGCCTTTTTATCTTTGTTATTCTGTGCCTTCAGAGTCCTACCTGGAAAAGTCATTGCTGACACCAATGTCTCATAGTGTTTCCCTTATGTTTTTATGTAGTTTTTTGTTGGATGTTGTTCAGGTTTTGTTTTGCAGTACTGGGCATTAAGCCCAGTGACTTCACAATGAGCTATAGCCCCAGCTCTTTTTGTTTTTTATTTTGATTCAGGGTCTTGCTAAGTCACTAAGTTAGCCAGGCTGTACTCACACTTGGAATCCTCCTATCTCAGTATCACAGTGTGGTAGAATTACAGGCATGTGCCACCACTTCAGGATTTAGTTTTATGTTTAACATTTTTATCTTTTACATTTATCTTAAAGAGGTGTGAGAAGGATTTATTAGCTGTCGATGCAGGATGCACTCAAGGGTAGTAAGGGATGTTTGGCTCTATCCTGAATTAAATTTTGTGTATGGTGAGAGAAGGTGATCTAGTGTCATCCTTCAGCCCTTACGTATCTAATTCTGCCAGCACCACTCCATTGAAGAGACTGCCTTTTCCTCCACTGTATGTTTAGAGGCCTTTGTCAAAACCAGTTGGATATAATAATTACACCGACAGATTAATGAGGGTCACTCTGTTCTGTTCCTTTACTCCACTTTTCTCCTTTAATGCAGTAACTTACTGTTTTAGTTACAATAGTATATTCTGAATTCAGGTATTCTGGTGCCTTCTAATTTTCTTTCTTCAGGATTGCTTTGGCTATTTCTTTTGTGGTTCTATATGGATTTTAGGATTTTTTCTATTTCTGTGACGAAAGTTGTTGATACTTTGATAGGAATTGTATTGAAACTATAGATCAGTTTGGGTAGCAGGCTCATGCTAACAATATTGATTCTTTCCACGTGAAGATGGATATCTTTCTTTTGGGTATGTATTATCCTCTATGATACCTTTTGTGAGTTTTGTATAATTTCCATTTTAGATAGCTTTTGTGTCCTTGACTAAATTTATTCCTAAATACTTTTATTTTTTGTAGCTATTGTGAATAGGATTGTTTGTTAATTTTCCTCTTAGCAATTTCATTGTTGGTATTTAAAATGCATTTTTTCTGTAGATTTTTGTACTGTGGAACTTGAATGACTTTGTATAAAAGTTTTTTACTGGAGTGTTTAGGGTTTTATAGGTACAAAATCATATCATCCTGAAACACGTATCATTTAACCTCTTTCTTTCCAAGTAGGATAACTTTTCTTTCTTTTTCTTGCCTAACTGCTCTGATAAAACTTCTGGTACTGTATTAAATAAGAGTAGTGAAGTGAATATCTTTATCTTGATCCCTATCAAATCTTGGATGAAATACTTTAGCTTTTCCTGTTGTGTATGATGTTCATTGTGAATTTCTCATACACAGCCTCTGATGTTTGGAGATACACTCATTCTATGCCTAGTTCATTAATAATGGATCACAAAGGGCTATAGAATCTTACCTCATCCCTTTTTAATACCTCTATAGAAGGGATCACATAGATGTTGTCCTCCTCCCCATTGATGTTTTTTTCCCCAAAATTTTATTGAGAGACAAATAGCAATGAGACAGTTTCAAATCAAATTGGTAGGACAGTTTCAATAATCAACACATTGCTTACTCTCTTCCTAGTGGTTATTTGTTGTACAAGATGCAGACATGATATCCTACTTACAGACACTATTAAAACAAATCCCTCTATTCATTAAGAGAATGTAACTATATATCTATCCTAACCATTGTGAATACACAGATACAAAAAGGACATTCATCTGTATCCCCTTTTTTGTTTAGTTCTGTCATATGAATATTATAGGTGTGTTAACTCAGCAAAATATTTTAAAAGAGTCCAGTAGTCCATAATAGTATTGGGTCTTCCATTTGACTGGCAGGGTCAGACATTATTGATCTGAGTCCCCTACAGCTCAACATAACAGCATTGCTTTACTTCTTATACTTCATTTTTATACTTTTCTGCTGGATAGTTAAGACCAAGATAAAGTAGGACCTATGCAAAAAGAGTTGTAACTTTTGGATCTGATAAGGTCAGTCAAATCCCCTCAGGATTTTTCCTGAAATCCTGTACCTCAGATTGTATAACCTTTGTCAGTATCAGCCATGTGGATGAGTCACGGCCATTGCTTGGCCAATGTGCTCTCTGTGAAAGCATGAGAGAATGTTTTCTCTCCATGTGACTCTCCTTACACACACTCTACATCATTGATCACTTTCCTCTTTGGCCCCATAATCTCCTTGACCAGAAAATTTGGGACACTACCGAGTTAAATGATGTTACAGTACAAGTTCTCATATGTCCTGAGTCTTAATTGACCTAGGAAGGCTAGGGCCAAAATGTTGGCTTTTCTTGTGGCCCTCCTTTTTCTAATTTTGGTCTGCAAACTTAGGTTGTTAACCATCCAGAAAACAAACTTATTGTTATTACCATACAACATAGGCTGTTAAGCTTAACCTCACTATATGTCTGAATATCAAACATCTTAGGCATAACATGGAACAGGTATTTTTCATCAAGTATTGATATGTTGAACTTTAAGTCCCTACTGAACATGATGAAAATACATTTAAAAAATTAAAATATATTTTAAAAATAGGCATAAAGAATTATATAATTCTTATGTTTACACATAAGTCCAGAAATCTAACCATATACAACCTTGTAGCAGGAAAGTCCCACAACATTTCTTTTCCAGTGTCCTCCCTTCATTCACCACCCTCTTCTTTTTGATCATCTACCCAGGAGATAGCATGGCAGCAACTGTCATGTCATGACAAGCAGCCCGTATTCAGAAGACCAGAATGACAGACACTCCAAGCATGAACCTACTATTATAAATTGCCATCTTCAGTGCAGTTGCTTAGTTCACAGATGTCAGTATATATAGTTAGTCAGGGTGAGAATCATTCCAATTAACTGCTAGATTCAAAACTCTTCTGAAGATTCTCAGGATCATTGCCTTGCCCATCTTCTACATATAACTGTATGGCTTGGCACTGTTTCCTAGCTCTTCTCTTTGCTCTCTTTTCATTGTCTAGTCTCAAGTTCTTGCTTTCCTTTTACTTGTATTATACCTTTCTATTTTTATTTCTTCTTTTGAGTTCTTATACTAGGGAAACTATACGATCTTTACACATGTGTGTCTGTTTTATTTCACTTATGAGTATATCTTCAAGTGGCATCCACTTCAATATAAAGCCTTCAAGTTTAACATTTTTTATATCTGAGTAATACTCCATTGTATAAAAATACCACATCTTTTTCAACCATTCCTCAGGTGACAGGCATCTTGGTTGTTTCCAAGATTTGGCTATCACAAATTGTTCTGCTATCAGCATAGGCACACATATATCACTATGATATGATGTTTTCAGATCCTCCAGGAAAATTCCCAGTAGAGGAATAGGTGGATTAAATGGGATTTCCAGTC
>NW_004524637.1:7501213-7527990 GCF_000260255.1 Octodon degus
TGGTGTTTGTAAATGGGATCACAAGTCCGCATCTTGTACAGCAATTAACCACTAAGAAGAATATATGCAGTGTATTATTTGTTGAAACTGTCCTTCCGATATGATTTGAAACTGTCTCATTGCTAGCTGTTTGTCAATAAAACTTTGAAAAAAAAAAAAGAATAATTGGAGTAAGTTCTTTAGATGCTTATAGAATTCAAGGATGCCATCAAGTCCTGGACTTGAGATGAAAGATGGTTAATTATCACTCTAATCTCATTATTCAGTACTTGTTTTTCTGTTTATGTTTTCTAATTTTTCTTGATTCAACTTTTGGCAAGTTGTACGTGTTTAGGATTTATCCATTTCTTTTAGGTTTTACAGTTTCTAGCATGTTATTGTTCATAATAGTTTATTTTATTTCTGTATTGTCATTTGTAATATCTCAGTTTTTGTTTCCAATTTCATTTGTTTGGGTCCCTTTTCAGTCTAGCTAAATATTTATATTGTCAGTTCTTTTAAAAATTAACTCTGCTTTATTTATCTTTTTGTTGTTTTTAACTTTGATTTTATTTCTGATTAGATCTGAAATTTTTTCTTTAGTAGTAACTTTGCATTTGGTGTGTTCTTACTTTCATTTGAGGTGTTTTGTTAGGTTAAGCTCTTCCTTTTTCTTTGCTGTCCTTTTAATGTGTTCATTTATTGCCATAAAGTTCTCAGTTCTACTTTTGCTGTATCCCACAGGTTTTGGCATGTTATACATCATTTTAATTTCTTCCTGGGCTTTTATTATTTCCCTTTTAATTGCTTCAATTACACATTGGTCATTTAGGTACATGTTATACAATTTCTCTGAATTAATATACTTCCAATTCTTCTTATTCCTGAGTTGCAGTTGTCGTCTTCATCATCGTCGTCGTCTTCTTCTTCTTCCTCTTCTTCCTTCTTCCTTCTTCCTTCTTCTTCTTTTTTTTTTTTTCCAGAACCGGGGATTGAACTCAGACCCTTGCGCTTGCCAGGGAAGCACTTATTCTACTGAACCATCTCTCCAGTCCCGCAGTTTTCTTCTTTTATGGCCATATAATGTACAGCATATAATTTCCAATTTTAAGAAATAGATTGGCATGATTTGAGAATGTTCCAGATGCTGATGAGGAGAATGCATATTCTGCTGCTGTCTGGTGAATGCTTTATAAATGTCTCTATTGTCCATTTGTTCTAGAGTAAGGTTTAGCTCAGATATTTCTAGATTGACTTTCTGTCTGTGTTCTCTGTGCATTGAGGAAAATGGAGTATTAAATTTCCCTAGTCCTCCGTCTCTTCCCTTAGAACTCATAGTGTTTGCTTTACATATTTGGTGACCCCATATCGGGTGTGCATAGATGTTTAGTTGTTGAATATCTTCTTGCTTGATCTTTTTATCAATCTATTATGATTTTTGAGCACTTTTAATAAAAGTCTCCCTGACTTTATATGAATGACTATAGTTAGTCTTACTCACTTTGGAGTTCCATTTCCATCACATTCTTTCTGCTGGCCCTCCATTTTCAGTCAATGTGCATCTTTGTGAGTGAAGTGTTTTTCTTAGGTGGAATACGGTTCAGTCTCCAGTTATCCACTTGGCCAGGCTATGTCTTTTGATTGGTGAATGGAATTCATTTACATGCAAGGTGATAGTTAAGTCCAATCTTTCTCCTGTCGTTTTATACAGTGCATTCTTGTTTTGATTTTTTTGTTGTTGTTCCTTTTTATCTTTTACTCTTTATTTCTTCAGGTTGGGTAGTTTTCTGTCATGCTAAGGTTTGATTGCCTTTCCTGTACGTGTGTTCTTCTAGTGAGTTTTGTACATGTATGTATTTTCAGGAGTCATTAGCATCCTTTCTGGTGTAAGACCCCTGAATTCTTGCAGTGTATGCTCATCCGCAAAAAAGTTAAATTTCTCTTCACTTTTGAAGGGTAATTTGGGCAGGAGAATAGTATCTTGCTTGACAGTGTCTTTTTCTTTTATTATTTTGACTATCTCATTTCATTCTTCTCTGGGCTATAAGGTTTCTGCTGAGAAATCTGCTATATAAATCTAATGGCTTCCCTTATTTTTGACTTGTTGAGTTTCACTGGTGTTTAGGATTCTCTTTGTCTTGTAATTTTAACACTTTGACTATAGCAGGCCTTATAGAAAAATCTGTCCCAGTTGTGCAGAGTTGGGATCCTTTGGGCTTCCTGAATCTAGATATTTATGTTTCTTACAATTTAGAAAGTTTCAGGCTATTACTTCATGAAATACATGCAAAGGGCCCTTTTCCTTTTCTACACCTTCTGGAATTACCATAATGTGAATATTTCTTTGCTTAATGGTTTCCTGCATATCTTGTGGGCTTTCTTTATTCTCTTTTTCTTTTTATAATGTTTTCTCTTGTTTCTTTTGACTAACTAGGTTAATTCAAAAGACCTATTCTTCATTCCAGAAATCTTTCATTTTAGTTTATTGGGGAAACTCTCTCTTGTCTTTTTTCATATAATTTTTCAATGAGACAGTATCTCCCTGTGTGGTGCAAGCTGGCCTTGAATTCATTATGTAGCCCAGGCTGGCCTCAAACTCATGGCAATCCTCCTGCCTCAGCCTTGTATGTGTGTAATTACCTGTGTGTGTCATCACACCTGGATTGTATCATTGATTGATGTTTTTAGTTTCAATATTTCTGATTGGTGGACAGGATATCATGTCTGCATCTTGTACAACGAATAACCACTATGAAGACAACCATATGCAATGTATTAATTTTTTTTGCAATGTATTAATTTTTGAAACTGTCCTACTAATCAGTTTTGAAACTGTCTTATTGCTGTTTGTTTCTCAATAAAATTAATAAAAAGTATTTCTGATTGGTTTGCTTTTATCTTTGATGAATTTTTCATTTATGCTGAATAATTTTTTCATTATATATATATATATATATATATATATATATATATATATATATATATATATACATACGTATTCTGCATCTCATGGAGATCCCCTTGGGACTGTTGGTTTAAATTCTTTCTCAGGCATCTCATAGTTTTCTTCAGAATGAGACCTACTTCTGGACAATCACTGCTTTCCTCCGCGGGGGTCATGTTTCATTTCCTTGCGTCCTTGTGCAGGTGACTGTGCATCTGGTATGAAAGCTCAGTTTTTTCTTATTTTGTGAAAGAGCTTTTGTAGAAGGTTTTTATTTTTCAATTAGAGGGGATGTCGGATGTTAATTGGATAGAGACTGGATTTGGTTATGGGCAAGCTAAAAAGCATAATCTTGGGATTCTCCATCTTTGATTCTTTAGCAGAACGAGTACATGTGCATGTATTTTCATGATAGTCATTATCATGTGTTCTAGTGCACGACCCCTTAATTCCCTCAGCGTCTGCTTATCTGAAAAGGAGTTCAACTTCCCTGAAGTTTTGAAGGGCAATTTTGGGGGGAATAATATCACATTTAACAGTGCACTGATTGTCTACACTGAAGCAGTTCTTGATAGTTGTACAACTGTGCTGTAGACGAGGTCCCCAGAAACATGAGCTCTGAAGTATTCAAGCTGACCGGGTTACCTGCTACAGTTTCTGTGCTGTGAGACTGCAGAGAGGACTGCCCCTGAGTCCCTCAGGCCAAGAACAGGCTGGTGTCACGGGCTATGGCATCAGCAGCTATGATTCCTGAGCTGCAGGATGTGAAGGAGACCTTACCCAGAACTCTTGGGTTGACGTAGGGAGCACCAAGTACCATAGACCTAGAGTGGCAGAATTCCATGGAGGCCTTTCTCAAGTCCCACAGGTGAACATGGGGTGCTGGAGGCTGTGATGCTGGTGATCCGTGGTTGGAGGTTTTGGAGCACAACGGCCTTTCCTAGACCTGGTGAGGTTAATACAGCTAGCACCAGGCATTGTCATCCTGCTAACCATTGTTATGTGCCTCGTGGGCCCAGACGATACCTTTTCCAGGCCCAAGGGGATGAGTGTAGTTAGTGCCAGTGGTTATGGCACCTGCAAATGGCTGAAATCTGTGGGCCTGGGAGATGTTCTTTTTTAATCTTAATTTTTGTTTTAATTTTCTTGGTACATTTTAGATATGCATAATAATCACATTCATGAGATGGATTTTGTAGCTGTGTCGGATACATCCTGATTCTTCTTTGCTCTACAATCTCTTGGTTCCCCTTCAATCCTTCATCCCCTTCTTATTTACAAAAGCTTTGTTTCCATTTGTTCTTCCATTCTTTCACTTTTCTTTCATCCCTGCCCTCCCTTGTTTGCCTTCTCATTTGAATATTTTCTTCCTCTTTCCCAATATCTAGTACATATTTTGGTCCATGTTTATCCTTGCAGTTTCTCCCATGCAGTATTTGAACACATATGTCCAATTTATTTCACTCAGGAGCATGGTATAAAGGTGAATCCATTTAGCTAAAAATGTCTTGAATTTATTCTCTTTTGTGGCAGAGTAGTACTCCATTGTATAAACACCCACATCCTCTTTGTCCAGTCATCCATTGATGGGAATTCGAGCTGTTTCCAAAACTTAGCCTTTACAAATTGTGCTGCTATCAACATGGGCATATCATGCATGTATCACTGTGGTCTGAGGCTTTTTAATTCTTTCAGGAAGATGCAAAGAAGAATAGCAGAGCCAAATACAACCTCTAATTTTAGTTTTGTTTTTTGTAATTAAGTTTATTTGTACATTTTATATAGACATAATGATCATATTCCTTATAGGGAATTTGTACCTCTACACGATATGTTTTGATGCCTTTTTCCCATGCACCCTCAATTCCTCTTCTCCTCCCTATTTACAATATTTCCTTATTTGCTCTTTCAGTTTCTCACACCAGGGAGGCAATGTGATGTTCACAGGTGTGCATCCAATTTATTTCACTTAAATGGAGGTCTCAAGTTGCATTCATTTATCTAGACATGTCTCAAGTTTATCTTTCTTTATGGCAGAGTAATACTCCACTGTATAAAAAGCCACACATTTTCTTTATCCATTCCTTGGTTGATGGACATTTGGGTTGATTCCAAGACTTAGCTATTGCAAACCATGCTGATATAAACATGGGTGCAAATAGATCACTGTGGTGTGATGATTTTAGTTCTTCTGGAAAGATACCCAGAAGAGGAATAGCTAAGTCAAAAGGGACCTCTAATCCTAGTTTTTGAGGAATTTCAACCATGATTTGAAATTCAGTGGTTACACTACTCTAGACTCCCACCAACAGTAGAGAAGGGCTCCTTTTCCACAAAGCCCCTCCAGAATTTGTTATTGGTTGAATTCTTGAAGCTATCCATTCTTTCTGGAGTAAAATGAAATATCAGCCTTGTTTCAATTTGCATATCTAATAACCAGTAATGTTGAACATTTTTTTCATATATTTATTAGCTGCTTGTATGTTCCTGTCACGATGCACTAAACTAA
Source organism: Octodon degus (assembly GCF_000260255.1). NCBI lineage: Eukaryota > Metazoa > Chordata > Mammalia > Rodentia > Octodontidae > Octodon > Octodon degus. The sequence continues at coordinate 7,506,646 of NW_004524637.1, forward strand.
AATTGAAATGGGTCAAGCAGCTAAATATTAAAACAGAAACACTGAATCTGCTGGAAGAAAAAATAGGAACAACTCTTGAACACTTTTGCGACATCAGTGTAGGCAAAGACTTCATGAACAAACTCCTGATTGCACAGGAAATAATACAAATAATTAATAACTGGGATATACTCCTATTAAAAAGTTTTTGCATAGCAGCAGAAATCACCAACAGAGTGAAAAGACAGCCCACAAAGTGGAAAAAAATTTAGCCAGTTGTCCTTCAGATAAAGGACTTATATCTACAACACACAAATAAAGATCTGAAACAAATCATACCCTCCAAATTTAAAGACCCAATCCAAAAAGGGGCATCTAAGATGGACACACACTTCCCAGATGAAGGACTACAGGCACAAGTAAGTATAGTTGTAGGCTTGTGAGGAATCATCACACTGATTTCCACAGTGGTTGCAACAGTCTACATTCCCAGCAACAGTGGAGAAGGGTTCCTTTTCCCCACAGCCCTGTCACCATTTGTTACTGATTGCTTTCTTGATAATTGCCATTGTTTCAGAAGATAGAATCTCAGTGTTGTTTTAATTTGCATTTTGCAAATGATCAGTGATATTGAACATGTTTTCACGTTCAATAAGAAATATCTATTCATTTCAGGTTCCCATTTTTTGATTGGATCATTAAATCTGGAGGGGCTGATTAGTTCTGAGTTCTCTATATATGACAGATAGTAGTCCTTTGTCTGAGGAACAGCTGGCAAAAGTTTTCCTCCACTGTGAGTTGTCTCCTCACTGTGTTGGTGATTTCTTTTGCAGTAAAACAGCTTTTTAACATGACGATATCCCGCTTGTTGATTCTTTGTACTATTTCTTGTACAACTGAAGTTTTGTTCATAAAGACTTTGCCTATCTCTCTGTCTTCAAGAGTTCTATCTATTCTAACCTCCAAAGATTTAGTGTTTCTGTTTTATTTTTATTTATTTATTTTTCTGTATTTTAGGGAAGGGTTTACAGGGTGTTCAGGGTCTCACTACTAGATTGGACTCAAAGTGATTCTCCTGTTTATAGCCTCCCAAGTGCTGGGATTACAGGTACATGCCACCATGCTCAGTCTCAATTGCTGTCTCAGTGTGCCCCAGGGGTGGGGCCAGCATGGTAGGCCCAGGGATCAAACTTTAGGCCCCTGCGCCTGCTTGTAGGTATTTTAATCCGCTGAGCTATTTGGCCAGCCCTTGTTTCTCTCTTAATATTTAGAGCTTTGGTCTACTTTGACTTTAGTTTAGTGAACGGTAAAAGATATGGATCTAGGTTTAATTTTTGGCATGTAGAAAGCTAATTTTATCAGCACCATTTACTAAAGAGCCTCTCTTTGTAAACTTATGAGAGGCCACTTTATTACTGGTATCAATAACTCTTTAGGAAATGACTCCTTTTCAGAAATGTCTCCTAGGTGTATCTGGCTTTTGAATTTTGAGTCTGTCACAAGATCCTACCTCTTCCATTTATTAGGGGTGAGAAGTTGCTGCCAGTTGGCCCAATCCCCGGTTATTTGTTACTGACCTAGCCCCTTGGTCTTCACATACAAGGAAGAACAACTCATTACAACAACTATTATCCTTGGCTAAGGTTGTACAAACAGTAATAACAATAGGATCTGACACAGCCAAGAAAATGATAAAGTATGACATCTACTAACTTATCATGTTTAACCACATCAATAGAGCTTGCATAACAAACCAAACCAGAAATTTATGTACCGTAAGTATCTTCTCAATTGAGTGAGTTTACCTCGAGCTAAGAAAATACAAAAGGGATAGGAGGAAAACAATAGAGAACTAGAGGAAGAGAAAGAGATTAGAATCAAGGTTGAGGGACATAGAAAGATTACCACAAATTTTGATGATTGGTGAAGAAGACAGGAGGGAAACAAGGAAGAAACAGAAACAAGAACTAAACAAAACAAGAAAACCTAGAAGAAGTAATGTTCATACTCATGAAAAAACAAGAATGTACACTAAAAAAACACCAACAAATTCCCAAACAAACATACAAAACCAAGAGATTTCTCTATGAAGTCAAGTGTGTAGTTGTGTTCTGAGGGCTACAGCTTTGTGGCAGTGTCCATGTCAGGGTATGGATCTGAAGTCACTGGTGTACAAAGGGGGCAAAGAGATCCCAGATCCATATTGTATGATCCCAGCAAGCCTGAAGTAGGGTTAGAGCGGTGCTGTATAATCCCAATAAGCCCACAGTCAGAATAGATTAATATTCTAATTCAGCTCTGCAGAAGTTCAGGCTAGCCATGGTCTCTGGTGATGGGCTATGACCCGAGCTGTTCTACCCACAACGCTTGGGCCTTTCTTGCCAGTTTGATCATGGCTCCCTGACCCTGGGTGTCCCCAGGACTGTGCCTCATCCAGACACTGAGAGCCCTAAGATGGAGCCAACCCTTGACTGCCCAGAATCTGAGGCTTGGCTGGTGCCACCTCAAAGTGGTGTCCAGTCTGTCTCCTGTAGCTGTTAGGGATGGAGTCCCGCACCAGCCGCTGCAGCCTGCCGTATCTGCTGCTCTGCCCCCTGGTGCCTCTCTCCACAGAGGCCTCCAGCATCCCCTGTTATCACTATACCTCTGTGGGCTGGAGCCTCCCCTCTTGCTGCAAGCTGGAAGTGAAAGAGAAAGCAATTTGTGGCCTCCCTCTTCTGCTTGGAGGCTCATCACCTCGCCTTCCTTATAGGCTCCAGTACTGCTTTGGAGCCCGCTGACTGTGCAGTGAAGTGAGGGCCTAACTAGTTCCCAAGATACTTTTGCTGAAGAAATTGAAAGAGAATGCTCTTAAGTCACAAAAGACAACCCCCCAGTGTGAGCAGACTTGTGGCATTTGTGGCCATAGTCCTGGAGCAGTCGGCCAGACATGGAACTTTCCCGTGCTCCCCGAGAGGAAGCCCTGTGTGACCCTAATGCTTTTTATAGTAGCAGCTACTGTTTCCAGCCATGATGTGGGAAGGAGGCCTTCCTTAGTTTCTGTGTGGTGTGTGTGTGTGGAGGTGGGACGTAGGGACCACTAATGGCCACATTTCTTGAACTACAAGAGGTAGCTGGATTCTTTCTATGCTTCTGATTGGCAGGCACAGGTTAAGGTGTGAGTTTTTACCAGTGGACACAGTCTTCAGGGTGGGGTTGGAGGTCCTGCCACTGGGAGCTCTAGCCCAGTGGTTGGGTGGTTGGGTCCACTGGTGGCAAAGGTGGAGGTTGGGGACCCTGGTAGCCATGTTGGTGGAACTGAGGGAGCTGGCTAGGAGCTTTCCCTGCTTGCACTGGACAGGTAGAGCTGTATCTAGGACTTATGACAGCAGTAACTCCCAAGGCTGCGGGTTGGAGAGGAGAGTTTCCATAATGTCTACAAGGCAAAGGGTAGAAATTGAACTTGTGGTGAGGACTTCTATTGGTATTAAAGCTGCAGGACACTGGGGATGTTTTTCTCCCTAGTGAGGCACACACTTGGCTCAGTGCTTTTGGGGGCATCTGGGGCTCCTAAACCAAGTTGGCACCTAGCAGTAGCTATTGTAGTAGGCACTGACTTGTGGCGTTTAGGAGAGGCTCAGAGGTTTCTTTTTCAGAGCCCAGCAGCTATTCCTAGCCTAGACAGCTCCCCAAAAGGGGTGTGAAGCGTGGCATGGTGACGGAATCCTGCACTTAGGGCCACTGGTCTGCTGCTACAATCAGTGCAGCCGGCACGCTCACGCCTGCTGTTCCCTGGCAGTGTCAGCCCCTGGTCCCCACCAGAGCCAAGCTGAAGCTGCACATTGCTTTGTTCTTTAGTCTGGTTTGTCTTTTTGATTCTCAGTTCTCTGATTTTCCACTCACCGTGCTGTTTCGGGTTCCCATCTCTTCCTTGCTAATTTCCCAAGTGCTCTCTCAATTGCTGTCCTCAAAATAAATGTTCTTTTCTTGCCTTAATTCTTCTCCGTGGCAGAATTGGGTGGCACAGGGCATCTGTGTTCAGCCAGGCTGGTTGTCCTTTTCAAGTCTACTTTAAATAAAACAGGACTTAACATTGATCGCTGTCTAGCACCTGGTGGTCATAGACCTGTGACTAAGATAAAGGTGCCGAATCGTGAGAACAGCAAGCAAGAAACCTTAGAACGGAGATGAGACAGCATCTGTCTTGGCCAGTTCAGGCTCTACACCAGCACACCGTACTAGCACCACGCTCTAACCAACTAAGCTAACCGGCCACATCCAGCACACCATACTAAAGCCTTGTAAACAACATAAATTTATTTCTCACCATTCTGGAGGCTGAAAGTCTAAGATTGGGGTACCAATATGGCAATGTTCTGCTCTACCAAGTTTCAGATTGCTGTTGTACCTATAGGAAAAAGGAAAAAAAAATCTGCAGGGCCCCTTTTATAAGGCCACTAATCTCATTCTTAAGGGCCCCACTCACGTGACTTAATCACCTCCCTAAGACTGCTCCTCCTAACACCAGCACATTGGGGGATGGAGGCTGGACATGAGTATTCTGGAGGGCGAACATTCAGCTCCTTGCAGCATCTAAGAACACTGCAGCCTCGTGCCTCCAACTGGTGCCTTTTGCACTAACAGGAAGCTCAGAGACCTGGAGAAACCTAGGCACAGCCAGAACTGTCTGTACCTGAGCATGCTTAGAAATGTGAGTTTTGTGTTCGTACATTCCCCAAGCAAGCACCCACTTTCCTACCCTTTCAATAACCACAGCAAAAGAAGCAGGGAAATTGGGCGTTCTATGAAAAAGGAAAACTTTTTAAGGAGTGTTGGACCTACACAGAGGAGGTCTCAATGCAGCATTTCTTTGCTTCATTCTTTTAATGTGAATTATTCAAGGTTTCTAAGAGGCAAAGGTCAGGATCTATATAAAATTCATAGCATCTTGCAGTGTGCATGTGAATACAGAATAATACAATAGGTGATCTTGTATTCAAGTATCTCTTGACAAGAATGCTGTGTTAATTGGTTCTCCCATATTTCTATAATGACAGCTATCAAGGACTTTTGCCTTTGATTCTTAATTATCCAAAGCTTGTGTTCGGCATAGTTTTAATAGTCAATGCATTTTTCTATGATTCTTTTTAAAATGTAGATTACATATACTATTTTCCTTTCAACTGGAAATAAGTTATTTAAAAATTGTTGGCAGTTTTCTGTCTGATGATGAAGATGTCATCTTACCTTTGCAAATGATGTTCTTTTGGGAGGAAATAGCTTTATAAACTCCTTGAACAGGTCCTTGGGTGATGTATATATAAAAGAAATAGTTATCCATGTGTTGAAAAAAGAAGATAACTGGCTCTTTGCAGGGTCTAACTGCAGAGCAGATGGAATCTCTGTCCCTCCCCAAGTTGGGTGTACTATTTGGACTCCAGCTTTCAGATTTAGAGTGGTTGAAACAGCTTAATGACCGACCTCGAGAGCCCCGAAGGCTAGATAACTGGCAGAGGTAATTAAGTCCCAAGGTAGAAGTTGCTGGAAGAGAGGCTTCCTTCCAGGTGACCCTGCTTGAGTGCTAGGGCCTGAATCCGATGAGGAGAATGCTGACTCTAGACTCAGTGCATGGCCCTTGACAGTACTTCTCTGGACGGGACAAAGTGATCTTAATTAGATTGTTGAGTCATGAGATGTAACGCAGTACTCCACTAGGCAATTTATAAGCAACAGAGATTTTGTCCTTCTAGTTCTGAAGTGGTGCTGGCATCTGGTAAAGACCTTCTTGCTGAGTCACAGCACTGCAGAGAAGTGATGCGGTGACTGTGATAAGCGTGCTAGCTCAGGTCAGAAAGCTGCTGGTCACATCACAGCAGTCCTGCCCTCAGGGCTTCTTGAACCCAACATACCTCCTGAAGACTCAGCTTCCAAATACTAGTAACGTGCAGGTTTGGGGATTAGGCTGCCTGCCTGTGAAGTTCTGGGAGCCACGTCCCAGCCATAGCAGTAGAAATCTTCTGAAAGAAACTTCAGTTTGCATGTCAGTAATGCTAAGAAATATGCTCCCTCTCTCTTTTACCCAAAATATAGATGGACAAACCGAATCTCCACTTAGGTGAGGGTTCCTGCAGTACAACCACTTTCCTCCTCTGATTATCAGCTCTTTCATCAGAATGGAAGCACAACCAGGGTTCGGCCTGGGAGTTCTTCTAGAAGTCAGGCCCTAGGTGCTTCTCCTTCTTCGGGGGTCACTGCCTAGGGCTCCCAGCTAAGTAGTAACAGCACTTCCCTTCCAAAAAAGAAAATCTCACTGACGCGCTAGCTCTTTCTCTAGAAGCCCAGAAATGTATTCACCTGACAGTAACGATGCACATCCGGGCTTCTCTCCCCTAGCTCTCCCCCTTACATGTAAACATCTACAAAAGGACATCTTATTTAGGAAAAACAGAGCCACAGACCTTGCTGGTGCTGGAAGGGTGGATGCCAAGCATCCCAGGTATTTAGAGAACATCCTAAGAGAAGCCCCATCTAATGGTTCCTTAGTGTCCCTGGGGACAGCAGAGCGCCTGGCATTCAGAAGGCCCTCAAGGTGACAAATTATTCCATGATCACAGCTGGAAGGAGCACGCCTTCCTTCCCTCCCTCCCTATCCCTGTCCCTCCCTCTCCCACTCTCCCTCCCCCTCCCTCTCCCTCCCTTCCTTTCCTGTCCCTCCTCCCTCCCTCTCCCTCTCTCCCTCCCTCCCTCTCCCCCTCTCTCCCCCCATCTTCCCATCTTCCCTTTTTCTTCTTTTTTCCTCCCTTCTTTCTCTCTTTCTGTATTAGTTACTCTTCTCTCCTTTCTGGGATAAATACCCAACACTCAAAATGAAGGAAGGAAAGGTTTATTTAGCTCACAGTTACTGAAGGTTTCATAGTTTAAAATGGCCTGAAATAGGTAGCAAGACCTCAGAGCCTTATTTGCTCAGGAGAGAGGGTCAGTGCCTCTGTCTTCTCCAAACATCTCCTCCCTGCCCAAGGCAGCTTCCATCGCAGAAACTGCCGCCCTGCGCTGCTGGGTCTGGACTAGAGGCTGGGGCGCCTCCCTGTCCAGGATGACCCTCCACACCTTTGAGAGACCGCAGGCCTGGGGCGGGATGGCTCGCGCTGCCAGTTTGAAGGTTCCTGCCTGTGGCCCCACCCCTCGAGCCTACCCTACTCCTCCGGCCCCGCCCTACTCTGGCCCCGCCCCTCGAGCTCACCCTGATCCTCGGGTCCCGCCCCTCAAGCACGCCCTGCTCCTCCAGCCCTGCACTACTCTGGCCCCCCCTCAAGCACGCCCTGTTCCTCCGGCCCCGCCCTGCTCCTCCAGCCCCGCCTCTAGCACACCCTGCTCCTCCGGCCCCACCCCTCAAGCACGCTCTGCTCCAGCCCCGCCCTGCTCCTCCGGCCCCGCCCCTCGAGCACACCCTGCTCCTCCGGTCCCGCCCCTCGAGCACGCCCTGCTCCTCCAGTCCCACCCTACTCCTCTGGCCCCGCCCTCAAACACTTCCTGCTCCTCCGGCCCCGCCCTACTCCTCTGGCCCCACCCCTCGAGCAACCCCTGCTCCTCGGGCCCCACCCTACTCCTCCGGCCCCGCCCCTCGAGCACCCCCTGCTCCTCCGGCCCCGCCCTACTCCGGCCCTGCCCCTTGAGCCCCACCCTGGTCCTCTGGTCCTGCCCTACTCCTCTGGCCCCACCCCTCGAGCCTACCCTACTCCTCCGGCCCCACCCTTCAAGCCCCGCCCTGCTCCTCCGGCCCCACCCCTCAAGCACACCCTCCTCCTCCTCCGGCCCCACCCCTCGAGCACCCCCTGCTCCTCCGGCCCCACCCTGCTCCTCTGGCCCCACCCTACTCCTCCGGCCCCGCCCCTCGAGCAAGCCCTGCTCCTAAAGCCACCTCTGCTCCAGGATTTACCTGAGGCTTTTCGGGGACAACTAGACACAGTAACTCTTTCCACTTCCTCCTCTTCCACCTCTTTCTCTCATATCTCCCACTCTCCTCAGCCCCTGCCACATCTCAGCTTTGTTTTCCTATATGCTCTTATCTCCTACCAAAATATTTTTTCTTTTCCTGGCCCTTCTTTTAATTTTTTGTAATTTGCTTAATGCAGAGTCTCGCTACACAGGTTTGAGTCGTAGCTATCCTCCTGCTCGGCCTCCCCCGCAATGGGATTACAGGCTTGCACCCGGGGTTCCAGGGCCGGCACGGCGTGCAGCCCTGGGGATTGAACCCAGATCCTTGTGTTTGCCCGGCGGGCACTTGGATCACCGAGCTATCTCCCCAGCCCTTTTCCTGACATTTCTCTCAAGATCTCCAGGTTCAGCTTCATTGGGCCCACTTTGGAGGCTGTGTCCTTCCTAATCAATCATAGGGCTCAGAGGAATTTCACTCTCTGATTCACCTACCTCAGCCTCGGGCCCAGATCCGGGGCTGTCAGTCCCAGGTGGATATAAATGGGAAGGGATTTTTCTGCAAGAAATATAGTTATTTTATCAGGGGAAAAAATGGCAAATCAATACCAGGCAAACGAAAACAACCGATCCACCAAAATACTCACATGAGATATTCCCACCCTTATAACTGGCGAACAGCTGCTACACAAGTCCCAAGTTCAAAAATGACTGCACCCAGTGTTCCATTTGAAAAGATGGGAACTAGACGTGTGTGCAGGGCGGAGAAAGCGGAATGGTAGCGAGGAGAGCTGCAGCCACTGCCCCCACACGCGCGGCTCTGCCCTTAAAACTGCAAAGCCACCGGAAGTTTACAATTGATATTTTAGTCCAAACTATGCATGCCAACACCTCCTTATTTGTTTTTGATGTCTGCGTTGGTAATATGCATGGAGAAAGGGCCATCTGGGAAAAACAGTTTTCTTCTATTTCATGTGGGTTCTTCATGGACAAGCAAACATCCTAATAATTTAAGGGAAAAATGTTTTTAATAAGCAGCCTCCGTGTTCTGAATGAAAAGTCAGAAGTTCTATCACATGCAGTCCTGGAAAAGCAGAAGCCAGCTGCTTTGTATTCACGAGGGAAACACTCAGAGCATTGCTAGGAGTCCAGGTTAGAATTTTCCTCCAATACTAATCTGTAAATACCATTCTTGTTGAGTTGGGTTTTTTTCTAAAGAGAACTTCAGAAATGCAGTGTTAACTGGGAAAACCAATTTTTGATGGTACCAGTGGCGTAATCAAATCAGGCAAACTCTTAATGGGCCTGAGAAATGGCACACCTCGCTTTTAAAAAAAGCACTTAAGCATGGAAGTGCAGAAAGATGAAGGAAAACGTGTGCCTGCTTAGGAAGGAGGGTTCCGTCCCTGGTACCTCATGCCGCGCCCGCCCTATCCCCAGGCTCGCTAAGCCGGTGACCAAGACTGGGCATGGTGGCACACACCTGTAATCCCAGCGCTGGGGAGGATGAAAACAGGAGGATCACTACGAGTCCCAGTTGCATGGTGTGACCCTGTACCAAACATGTAAATTAGGGAAAAATTAATTAATATAATTTAAAGTCCCCCAAATAGGAACCATGCGAAAGCCTCTTGGCTTCCCAGGCAGAAAGGAATACATCAACCCGGCAGGAACAGGGCAGGCAGGCCACGGGACACATCAGTCCCCTACGGAGAGCCAGCGAGAGGGCTTGTGGCAGCGGTGGCAGTGTATCGCAGCCCTCTCCCACTGGAGTCTGCATACCTCAGTGCGCATGGAAACCCGTCCTGAGAGGCTCCAGGCGGGCGGCTTTACAGGATCCACGTGTCCTTACGCCCTGCCTGCCTGTGGGCGTCCTGCCTGCCTGTGGGCGTCCACCTGGCAGTTTCTCCCTCGCTCTATCTTTTTCTCCCACTTTACCCAAAAAGACATCAGCCCTCCTGAACTCTAACAGCCCCGCGTTCTTCTGGAGTGGGAAACCTCTCATCCAAGTGAGAATTTAGAGTATAAAATGTTAGCAGAGAAAAAGGAAAGTTGTCAGTATGAAACACTGAAGGCCACAGTACCTTCTTTTCTCCAAGGGACAAGCTTATGGAATGGTTTTTTTTGTTTTTTTGGTTTTTTTTAATCAGAGTTTTAGAGTGCCAGAGAATGAGAATATTTAACTTTGAAAAATGTACTGCAGTGTTCCGTTTGACTGGGAGGTGGTCTCCCTGCATGGTTTTTTGTTGTTGTTGTTGTTGTTTTTCCAGAGCTGAGGATTGAACTCAGGCCCTTGTGCTTGCCAGGCAAGCACTTATTCAACTGAGCTACCTCCCCAGACCCCTCCTTGTATGTTTATCGCCCTCAGTGATGAGCATGGGCTTGGTGATCTGCAGTTGCTAACCTGCACTTGACCTGTGTCTCAGGTCAAATATTTGCATATTGTGTATTTGTTTGGTTTCAAGGAAGAAGAAGGAAAAATGTTGATGTTTCCTTGTATCAATTTTTTCCAAACAGATTACTATACAACAGAAATTCATCTTTTTAAAAATATAGATACAAGTCTGCTGCTATTGATTTCTCAGCTATTTTGTTAGTTCATGGTGGGGTTTTTTGGTTATTTATTTACTTGGTACAGGGTCTCATTATGCAGCTCAGACTCCTAGTGATCCTCCTGTCTCAGCCTCCCCAGCACTGGGATTCCAGGTGTGCACCCCATGCATGGTTTCAGTAGCTCACAGGGCCTGTGATACCGGAGATCAAACCCGGGTCCTTGTGCTTGCCAGGCCAGTGCTTAGACCGCCAAGCTGTCTCCCCGCCAGCTCATGTGCTTAACGTTGGCATGTTATATATAGTGCACTTAACTAATAATTAATTCACTTTTGTAGAATCTGTAATTACTAGGAACTCAATGCCTTGCATTTGTTGCTAACCCCTGCCTAGTAACTGTACTCTTCAAAATAGAGCAGCTACTTAATTATTGATATATGCCAAAGTATTCTAAAAATGAAATCTAGGATATATCCTACAGTTTAGAAAATCATCTTTATTTAATTAGGATGAGCTCCTGCCTCTTGGATGTTGATATTTTAATACTGTAAAACATGTAATCATAAACTTAATAATTTTTAACCATGAAATGAAATTACTAAGCAATCCATCTGTGCTATCTGTCATGCCTTTCTAGGGCCCTTCCAGCCAAGCTAGAATATTGGCATTGGTCTAGAATAGATCTTTGTTTATAGCTGAAGAGAAATTCCAGCAACTTCTAGTTTTATAAGATTTTTTTTTACCAGATTGTATCCAAATCCAGCTTCACAAGCAAGTTGGTTGTATAAAAACTGTACCAGCTATGACGAACAGTCACAGACTTGGTGAGCCTTGGTGGTCACAGACTCAGGGAGCCTTGGTGGCCACGGACTTGGTGAGCAGAAGCTCCTGGCTGGCCTGGCAGAATACGGTGCTATCGTTCTGGTGTCTGTTCCAGAAGTTTTCGTATCTTAACCAAGGACCATCAGCAGATGCCGTGAAATCAGCTGGAGTGGCATTGACGGAGGGCCACTGTTCCCTTCCAACTCGGGGTGCAAGGTCACACCGGGTCTTCACTGCCTGTGACACCTGCTTAAATCTCCACAAGGGCCACAACGGCCCACTTTGTCTGCTTCAGACCCACTTTGCACTCAACACAACTGAAGTTTTGCTGCAAAGACAGCATGAGGGCTTCTCCTCATAAGGCCAAGCGTTATTTAAACAATCTTTTAGTACAGGGTCTTGCTACCCAGCTCAGACTCTAGTGACCCTCCTGTCTCAGCTTCTCCAGTGCTAGGATTACAGGCATGTGCCATCGTGGCCGGTTTTTGGTGGTCTGCATGGCACACCTGGGGTTCTGGGGCCAGCATGTGATGAGCTACCAGGAATCAAAGCTGGGTCCTTGTGCTTGCCAAGCAGGTGCTTAGACTTCTGAGCTCTCTTCCCAGTCAAGGCCAAGCATTTTAGCACACAGTGGTTTAGAGGTAGCTTTGTATTCCCTGGAGATGCTAAGGGAGTGTTCATGCTGACGTTGCTGCTGCTGCTGCTGTCTCTCAATTTTCCAGCAGTTTATGCCATGATCTGCGGGACTCATGAAGCCTAAAAGTGGGTGGCAGATGTTGTATCTTCGTCAGTTAAGGGTGCTGTAATAAAATACCATGGACTGAGTGGTTTTAACAAGAAACATTTATTTCTCCCAACTAATGAGTCCAAGATCACGGCGCGGGCTGATAGAGTGACTCAGTTTAAGAGGAGAGCTCTGTTCTAGCGAGTAGAGGTTGTCTCCTCTGCTTGTCCTTCTATGGCCCTGCCTCAGGGCTAAGACAGAGAACGCTAGCTTGCTGGTGTTCCACCTCATAAGGCCTCTGGTGTCCATTCTTGTAAGAAATAGACCCCTGTAGTTTGAAGGTGTGGGAGCCAGCATGGAGCTGTCCCAGCCAGTCTTGTTTCGCTCAGGATGTTACATGCTCAGGCCTTTCTATAGTTCTTCAGAAACCCCAGAGAAGGAGCCCCGCCCTTCCGACTCACCGAACCTTGATTCCTTAGCAGTCCCATGTCTGGAAGTGCAGCGCAACCTCCCAGCTTACAACACATAGAAAATGACACTTAGGCGTCCATCGAACACATGCAAAAGCACATGGCCCGCAGAGTTCTGTGCGACCAGTCACCTCAGTGCCAAGTGCAGGGTCGCTCCCCTGAGAAGTCTTGAACTAACTCAGCCCTCTCTTCATTGCTATAGTTTTAAAGAATAACTACAGAAGGCCCAGAGCACGCAACGTCTTGAGATAGACGAGCCTGGCTGGAATATCGCAGGTCTGTGCCGGGCTCCAGCACCCCCAACCGCTGGCGTCTTCCAGTGCTCCAGCCCCAGGAGTACCTTCACCCTGGAGCACAGTGCTTAGTGGAGAGGCAGTCCAGGAGCTGAGCCCGTGCAGAGGAGAGGCCCCTCTGTCCGCATGCGGGGAGGTCCACCTCTGAGGACCTGGGCTGCTCTTGGGCTTTCTATTCTGTAAATAATAACCTGCTTCCACGAAACTTCTTGCACCTGAGGGTTTTACCTTGCCACATGCCAAGTCGGCAACTAGGACGCAGGAAGCCTGCTTGTATTGTGACTTAAACCAACCATCTCACTCTCCCAACTCTCTCTGGAATCCAAGAGGTTTTAGGAGGGAAATCTCAATCTGAATCCCATGCTGTGAGCTGAGAAACCTGTGTTCCCTATGAGTGTAGTTTCCTGGCAGTTTGACTGAAGCAGGCAGGTGCTGCCAGAGTCTCCTCGTCCTAGGTGCTTCTGTCCAGGGACTCCTTTTCTGTATGTGGCCTCTTTCTTTACATGGGTTAGCTCAGAAAGCGCAGTGTCGCATATGCTGCATTCAGTTTGTCAGAGCCAGGCCCGGGGGGGGGGGGGGGCTCAGTAGTACAGTGCTTTCCTAGCACAGGGGAGACCTGGGGTTTGAACTCCAGCACAACCCCCCCCCCCCACACACACACACAGGTCAGAACAAATAACCAGTGCGGATTGAAGGCAACTGAACCTGGCCGGGTGGTCAGAGAAGTGGAAGGCACACACAGAGGTGAGAATAATTGCTGCTGGTTGTCGCTGCAGGCAGCCTCTGGCTACGATCTGCCCTCTGGCCTTGAGCTTCCTACGCTTCCCTGCACCAACTATAACCAGTGCGAGACTCCCAAAGCGTGAACAAATGACAGCCCCGGATCCTACACCCGGTGACGCTTGAGCTGCACTGGGATTGCTCAGGTGTGCGCGGGGCTTCCTGTGTTGGCTCCTTTTGAGAAGGAGAACTGTACCGCCCAGCACAACTCTCTGTGCCCCATACCCAACGACACCACGGAAGGCGTGAGTGTGGGGTAACGCAGCACACACGTTTTAAAAAGGGGAAGAAATGAAAGAACACAGCGCAGCTGTAGTTGTAGAGGGCAGCTCACTCCTCTCGTCGGTGTCTTCTAATCTCGGATGTGAGAACCCGTCCCACTTGGGTCCAGTTTCAAGGTTGGAAGTGATTCCCCCAGATTGTGCTGGTTCTCGTAGCTCCTGGCTCTGCCTGCGGGATTCTGGGCTCAGCCCTCTGAATTCTACTTCCCTTTGCACAAGCAATGCTGTGGGTTGTTCTTGTGTAGCTTTCTTGACTATTTTTGTCCAAAGGAAGTTGGCACTGAGGTCTTTTTTGATCCAAGCTGACACAATGCTTTAAACTAGTCACTTGTTTCTTATGTGTCAAACATTCTTCGAAGCTATTTTGTTTAGTTGAGAAGGTAGATATGGCATGGACTTCAATCTTCTGGGGAATTTGTGTCTGTGCTGTTGGTGTATCTTTGCCCTAAGGCTGTGCTTCATGGTGGAGTCCTGGAGCCCACCTTTTCCCTGAACCTTTTCTTGCTTGAGTAACATCTATCTACCTCAAGACTCTGGAAAGGAGAAAAGCTTTTGCTTTCCAAGTCAGTGAGCCTGAGACTGGAAATGTTTTCTCTCCAAATTCTTCTTGAAAATGGAATAGTTCTCTCTTCAGTTAATACCATTTTACAAGATTTCATGATATATAGGTGTGGGAGAGCAATTGACACGTCAAAGTTCTGCCTGGAGTCCTGCCCAACAAGCTCCAAAAATTCTCTGAGTGCATTTTTATCTTCATATTCCCACACACAGTAGTTTTTCTAAAGGTTTCCCCTTACTTAATACATACTGGGAATCCTCCTAGCTTCCAACAGTACTGTCCCCAGAGCTCTCTGACCTTCGTGAGCAGTCCCTTACTGTCTTTCCACTCATAACACAGTCTAGAGGCCAGAGGGGCCGGTCTCTGTCTCACTCCCTCATCTCCCATCCTTCAGAGGTTTTCTGTATCAACGCAGCCACCCTGTCCAGCAGTGTGAGCAGATTTCTTCACACAGCGGCTGTTTTGCTCCGTGATGAAAAATCGAGGCTATATAAGCTTTGAAAACTGGGGCTCAGGCCCTAGAATGCCACTTCTGCTCCTCTCTATTGGTCAAAGCGAGTCTCAAGGTCAGACCAGACACACCTTACTCCCGTGTCTTAATGAGAGAAGTACTAGGCAAAAAATTTGATTCCTACAGTGTGTCAATTGAGGGCTATAGAAAGTTTAGGCCCATGTTGTCATTCCTGGAGCCAAATAAGACTCTACCTTAACCTGCTTGAAAAAACACATCTTTGCAGCTGTAACTACAGAGCGACCTCAGGATGGGGCATCATACTGTCCAGGTGGGCCCTAATTCAATGCAACTGTTGCCACAGGAGATGCACAAACCGATGGAGACAAGATGCTGTGAAGATCGAGTCGGGCGCAGTCACGAGCCAGGGGCACGGGCGAGGACAGGGAGTTAGAGTATATAGGACACAGAGGACAAGCTCCTCCTACGCCTACAAGGGAGCACAGGGCTGCTGATATTTTTTGATTTTGGACTTTGACCTTCTACTGTGAGAACAACTTCTGCTGTCCCCAAGCACTGACTTGGTGGCAATGGTGACTCCCTTGGGCACTGCACAGCAGCAGTGTGTGAAGTCAGCCTGATTATGCTTATGTTATTTTTAATCACCAGATAGTCAACATAAAGGAGATTTTTAAGAATTTGCTTTCATGTACATAGATCAGATACAGATTTTTATTAAGTTTTTAGAAAGATTCGTTTTGAAAATTTTTGAATTGAACAAATTTTTAGGTCAACGAATGTAATAATTTTGAAGAATGTTTAAAACTATGAAGCATCGCACTGCTGATTTTTCTTTTTTCTTTTGGCACAGGGGGATTGAACTCAGGACCTTGTACTTGCCAGGCAAGTGCTTATGCCGCTGGGCTACATCCCCGGTACACTGATGATTTTTAATTCTGTGTTCATAATGGAAATAACTGCCTGATACATCGTTCTCTGTGCTGATAGAAATGTCCTCTACCCACCCTGTCCAGTGTCGTTGCTAGACATGTGGATACTGAGCACTTGAAATAGGGTTCATGTAATTGAGATTTAAATTGTAGTTTATTTCATCTAATTTAAATGTAGCCAAATGTTGCCATGCTGGACAATGTGGGTCTGACAAGGCCAATTACAAGTTAGATGCTCTGTAATTATTTTATTTGGAAGGAATTGAAGTAAAACAAAATTGTGCTCCTCACCGATAGTTCAGAGCAGTCACGTCAGCTACCCATCAGCACAGGGCAGACGCCCCTGGTCTCCATATGGAGGGTTAATACATCAGGATTCAATAAGCAGACTTTATACAGAGGAGCAGAATATGAAGAAACCCCAGAGATAGTACACACCCTGGGAAGATCTTCAGGGAAAAGCAGGAGAATAAATAAACTTTCTCTTTCCTCTCTCTCATCTCTTGCCAAGGAATTGTCCTGGATCAAATCCAGCTGGAAGCCATGAGACAAGCACTTTTATGTAGTCTGGGGAGGCAACCTCAGGCAGAAAGCAGGGTGGACAAAGATGGCGCAGATCCCAAGGGTGGGTAGAACCATCCAGCATAGAAAATTAAAAGAAAATCATTTTTTATTATGCATGTGGTTTCTGGCATCCAATCCAACTGGACTTCAAACACCCGAGCGACAGTGTTGTAACTGACGCCTGTTTAGCTATTTGTGTAGACAGTGGTGTCTCCACCTGAGCCCTGACTTGTGCGAGCCGGAAGTGCTTCAGTCAAAGGCACGGGAGCCTCGTGACAGGAGCCCATTTAGTTCAGAAAGGTTTCCGAAACGGATGGCTGGTGCTAAGTGTTTAATACCCATGATAGTCTGAGCAATGAGGGTCAGAATAGGGTATTTAAATCAATGTAATTACAGTTTAATCCAGGGGAAAATTTTCAACAGGATTGACATCAGGTTTAAGAATCTTTAAAACTTAATTTGTATGTGTTCAGAGAGAGGGCATACCCTACTTAATAAAAAAAAAAAAAACTTCTAAGCATAAAGATTAAATTTGATTAAGATAAATTTCATAGATGAAGAGGAATAAATATGTAAGTTTAAAGAAAAACTGAGGTAAAATTTCTGACGTTTCCAAGTTTCTTCAAAAATGTATTTTTATAAATGAATAAAGATGAGTATGAGGTTATTGAAGTAGTTGAGATATCAGTGAAAGTATGAGTTCCAAATGTCGCTCCACAGAAGCAATGAATAAGCTGTAAAAACTGTCAGGATAAACTTCTGAGGAATCCTTCTATTCAAGAAAATCCAGGAAGGGTTGGGGAGACAGCTCAGTGGTCTGAGAGCCTCTGAGCAAGTGCAAGGGGCTGAGTTTGATCCCTGGTATCACATTCCATGCTGGCCCTGGAATGGGGCGTGGTGGCACACTCCTATAATCCCAGTGCCGGGGAGGCTGAGACAGGAGGATCACTAGGAATCCAAGCTACATACTGAGACCCTGTACCAAATACATGAATCAATACAAGTTTTTAAAAAAGAGAGGAAAACCTAAAGAAAGCTCCTATTCAAGGAAAAGCAGCTGCATTTCAGTGTATGGCCCAGCAATTCCACTACTGGCTCTGCACTCAAAAGGCTCAAAACATACATCCCCATAGAAATTTGTATTTGAGCAGTTAGAGCATTATTAATAACCCATGTCTACAAACTGATTAAAAAGATAGACAAAATTGATATATTATTGAAAATTATTGGTGTGTGTTGAATATCATCCAGCAATCAAGAACAATGAATTCCTGCTGCCTGCTGTGACAGGGATGGGCCCTAAAAACATCGTGCTGCGTGGTGCAGGATCCTGTTTGTGTGAAATGTCCGGGCAGGCAGATCAATAAAGAATGAAAGCAAATTACTGGTTGCCAGGGGACAGAGGATGGAGGATGTGGGCTGTGACTAATAGGTATGGGGCTTTCTTTGGGGTGATGAAATGTGTAGGACCAGAGAGAGGTGATAGTTATAAGATATTATGAATGGACTAAGTCACTGGCCTCCACATTTTAAAGTGGCTTAAATGGTGAACTTCATGTGCTGTGAATTTTACCTCAACAAAAAAGTACTATGGCACTGAGATTCCACAGGACAGGTTAACAGTGATTTTTATTTAAAAAGTCAGTATTTTTAAAGCTACTGTGTTTATAGCAATTTAAGCTGGATGAAAAATTTAGATGTTTAAAAATATGTGACAGTAGTTTCAGTCCAGTTGGACTGCTTTTTAGCCACTTTTTACCAACATAAAAATGGCAATTTCATGGGATTCAAGCTAAGAGACTTAATTTCATAGCAATCAGTCTAATTGTTTTTTCACATTTTCTAGAAGGTAAATGAGCAGATAAGTTTTGTCTTGTTTTGTTTTATTTTTTTGGTGGAACTGGGAATTGAACTCAGGCCCTTCCACTTGCCAGGCAAGCACTTATCCTACTGAGCCATCTCCCCGGGCCCCAAGTTTGAAGACTACTAATACAAAAGAGCTGAGAGAGCCAAAGAGATAGCTCAGTGGACTAAGCGCCTGTCTAGGCAAGTGCAGGAACCAGGGTTCTATCCCTGGCACCACATGCCATGCGGACCCCACCCCCAGGCATGCTGAGCTGGGCATTGAGTCTGGATGTGGTGGTGCACGCCTGTAATCTCAGCACTGGGGAGGGTGAGACAGGACCACTGTGAGTCCGAGCTGCGTAGTGAGACCCTGTACCAACTACATTAAAAATAAATACATACATGCAACAGCTGAGAAAGAAGATAAAGGTAGCGCCTCTCCATTCAGCTGGGAGGAGTTCTGTGTGGTTGTATAAAGGCCTGAAAGCCAGCCAAGGAACTGGAGGCAGAGGATGCTGGAGGTCACCCAGGAGAGTTGGGCCCCAGGGCCCAGGCCCAGCAGCACGGTTTTGACGCTGCACCAGGCCAAAGCTATCGTCCTCCTACAAGGCCAGTACCTTGGCTTCCAGAGTTCCACAGTGCTGTGAGACTGGGACTTACAGCCTTGTTCTGAGGATTAAATGACCGAGAGTAGGGAAAGAGCCTACAGTAATACTGCATTCACCTATGCTATGTATCGGTCAGCCTTGGCCACAGTAGCTGTGTGACCAGCAAGTCCAGGACCTCACTGGCATACAGAGCTATAACGGGCGTTTACTGCTCACTCTCCACCTGTTGGGCACGTGAGGCCTGGTCCTGGCTGCAGGGGGGCCCGGCCTGCTCCACACCTCTTGTCCTTTTTGGGCTCACTGGTCATCGAGGCAGGTTCTTCCACAGCTGAAAGACAAATGCAAGACGGCAAGCACCTTCTCAGAAGGAGAATCTCTTGTTGTGGCTCTAACTTTCTTTTATGTCTCTCTAAATTTTGGCATTTTTATTGAAATTCCAATAGAGAATATATTACTATCCACTAAAATTCTCTCAGCTATGAACCAAATTTGTGCTTCAAGAAAAGGCTGGGGCCAGGCGTGGTGGCGCACGCCTGCAATCCCAGTGCTCCGGGAAGCAGAGGCATGCAAGTTGGAGCCCAGCCTGGCAACTTAGAGACTTAGCAAGATCCTGTATCAGAATTAAAAAAAAAAAAAATTAAGGACTGGGGCATAGCTCAGAGCAACGGTGCTGAGTTGAATCTCCAGTACCAGAAAAACAAACAAGAACAAATAAAACCGCTGGTACATGCCACTCATGGAGACAGTCTGTTTGCCTCTGCACCAACATGATCGCTAGAGAAATGGAAAAATAGCTTCTTGGGTTGGGAATTCATCTTGACTATCATTTTTCTCTCCTCTGGACAAACCAGTCTCCTCTGTACTGTCTAGGCAATTTTGTGGTGTCTACTAAACATAAGTAATTTGAAAACCACTTCACCTCTTTTAGCTGAGAGATTTATCTTGCTGCTAAGAAAATGAGCCAAGATTTAAGGAAAATTTATGACTCCTCCCATAGTTTGGCTTGTATGTTTTATTATTAGAAGGCAGCAAAGCTTTAATTTCACCTTCTCTTTCCTGGTGGGTAAACGAGGGTAGACCATTTTGATAAAGAGACTTAATGGGAGACATTGATATATTACACCTTTGTAGATCATCCAAATTTATAAGCCGAGGGAACAATTTACCAATTTTTTCCCTCCTGAAGCGTGTTTAGCTTGCAAGCTTCTGATAATAAAGTAAATTAAAATCAACATCATTTTTCACCATACACTGTTTCCACCTGCACTTCAATTTACCTGGTAGAGCTGGCCAAGCTAAAAACAGTTGGAGACCCAATCTCTGCCACTAAGGTGGTGGGTGACACAGTGATTCCCTTCTGGTTACACAGCACAAAGGCACTTTCCCTGGAGCGCTCACTGAGAATTTCAGGAAGCCTATATTATCATGAGTGATGACAGAGAAGGGATAACAGAGTGAGCCTGCTGACAGTTGTTCCTGTTAATTATGGCTCAAGTGTTTCATGTGGTGGTTGTATTTCCTTAGAATGAACGCGCCACGCAGAAGATGCGACGTCACTGGGAGTGCCAGCTGCCGCTCTTCACTTGGAGATTCACGTAGAAACAGTTGTGTCCCTTGGCACATGCATTTGGTTTCCCAGTTTGTGTGGGAGTGCAGCACACCTGTTCGTGATGGTGCCCCCTTGAATCTTTGATGACACAAGAAATTTCTCACTGGAGGATAGGATTGTGTTTAAGTGGGAAAAAAACAGGCAAAAGTGTTTAAATAGAGTCATTACCACTAAGATAGAAATAGAGACAGTTATTGGGAGAGCAAGACACCTACACCCCAACTCTGGGGAGTGGAATGAGGGTTATGCCACCTTGATAATTCCCTGCGCTTGCAAATCTGTTCACAGCGAACACAGTCAGCCTTCCATATCTGCAAGTTCGGTGTCCTCAGATTCCACATTGATTGATCCAATGGATGCCATCCGCAGGAGCTGGCAAGCATTCCTTAGTGCTGCATGTGTACAGACTTTCTTTTCTTGTCCTTGTGTCCACACCATCTCCCCTGGATCAGGTATTCTAAGCAATCCTGACATGACTGAAGACATGAGAGACCACAAGCAGAGGTGTGGCACAAACGCCGCGCCTTTTCACGCAAGGGCCTCGTGTGGGCCCGCTTCGCAGATCCTGAGGGGCATCTGTTTTACTTTCATACTGGGAAGTTCCTAAAAAATGATTAAGACGTGAGCCTCTCCCACCTCTTGAAAAATGTTGAAAAAAATTTTACACTTTGAAAGCAAGCTATAAAGAGGTTTTTGTAGGCTTGCCGAAGTGTCCTCTTCCGCACATCTTTTCTGTTTAGTCGCTTCCAGGTGATCACAGTTAGCATCACAACCCAGATGGGGATGGTATCTCCGGAGCCCCTGGTCCTGTGTCCAGGGCCTGTCTTGATTTTATCACCCCACATGGCTCCCTGGGGCTGCTCTGCAGACCCACTCAGTGCGGGGCCCAGCCAGCTCCTGAGTGGTCCTGCTGGGCCTGCTCTCCTCCTCCTCCTCCTCCTCCTCCTCC
>NW_004524637.1:7528090-7553232 GCF_000260255.1 Octodon degus
TTATTACCTTAGCACCAGGTCCGGATCTATGAAGTTCAGATTCCTCCAGGTGGGTGTTTCTTGGATCTGGCTGGGGTCTGGCTGCTGTGCTCTACTTCTTTCTGCTGCAGCTGTTGGAGTTAACCCTTTGTGTCACTCTGGCAAGATGTTCTGCTCCTGAATCAGCTGGGTGGGTCTTGCCTCTAGCCTCTTTGCAGGGAATTCTGCTGAAGGGTTCCACGCCAGGCGTGCGCTCTGGGTCTATTCAGGATCCAGTGGGCAGCAGGTGGTCTCATTCACACACCGGGCCTGCACTCTGGGTCAATTTAGGGTCCGGTGGTCCCAGGTTCTCTCACTCACTCAGGCCTGCGCTCTGGGTCTATTCAGGATTCGGCGGTCCCGGGCCGGTCCTGCATCCTGGGTCTATTCAGGACCCATGGACCCCAGGTCGTCTCACTCACACATGGGGCCTGCGCTCTGGGTCTGTTTGGGATCCGTTGGGCCCTGGGTCATCTCACTTACATGCAGGGCCTGCGCTCTGGATCTATTCAGGATCCGCAGGCCCCGGGTGTTTGACCCATTTTCTTTTCTTCTCCTTCTTCTTCTCCTTCTCCTTCTCCTTCTCTTCTCCTCCTCCTTCTCCTCTTCCTCCGCCTCCTCCTCCTCCTTCTCCTCCTCCTCCTCCTCTTGATCACTAATCGCAACTGATCTCCGAGAGACTGTCGTCTTCTTTATCATCACAGTAAGCTCCTGACCCCCAGCCCTCCCTTCCCAGGACTGAGAAGACACATCCGGCTGTTCCGGTCACCTTCCCTTATCTTTCCCAAGCGGTTGCCATCGCAGTCCACCTTAGTTACATTGCCAGCGTGCGACACGTAATCGCTCCTTCCAGGCCACTGCTGGTGCTCTAATTATCCATCCCTGCAGGGGACAGTGACGCTCTGTGCCCTGAGCGTGTCAAGTGTATGAGCCCGGGTCCTCACAGCACTGCACTAGGTGCCCTTCCGCAGGCCCTGTCTTTGCTCAGGGCTTCATAGTTTACAAGCAGAGCCGCAATCTGAACCCAGGAATTCCACCACCAGAGAGCACCCGCCTGCTGCCGCAGCCTCCAGGCGGCTCTGGCGATTCTGGCTTCTTCAGGTCCCGCTGCATCCCTAGGGCAGAGTAGGCTCGGTCCTGTTTTCCAGATATGGAAAGCAGGACTCAGAACTGTTCGGCACCAAACATCTCAGGCATTCATTCTGCCGCCTCACAAACTCTACGCCTCCAGTTGACCTTCTAAGTGCATTGCTCAGATTATTCTTTTTAAAAGAAAATAAGAAAAGTTTTCCTCACTGCCCACGGAATGGAACCGCTCAGCTCCGCCCCAGGACTCCGCAGAAAGCCCCCTGGCTCGGCACTCTCCCTGCCCACCTGCAGCCTCACCTCTGCTCCCCGGGCTCCCGCTTCCCCGCCCCAAACTCCCCGCCCCGCTTCCCAGCTGCCCTGTGTGCGTCCTGCCCCGTCCAGGGTGCACTGGGACGCGGCCCTGAAGAGGAGCCATCGATTGAGCTTGTCCTAAAGACCCCTCTGCCGTCAGACCCTGCAAGAAGAAAAACCATACAGCTCTCCAAAGCGCGGAAGCGAGCCGGGCGAGCACCCAGGGCCCGCCTTTTCTCCTGCAGCGGGGCCTTGAGGTGAGCACTCCGGGCTGGGCAACAGATGGAAAGTAAGGCCGTGAACAAGGCCAAGTGGAGGGATGTAGGAGGCAGGGGGCGCGTCCTTTCGCTGCTAGTCCTGAGCCCGATGGCCTGGGCGTCCCCGCCTCGGGACCTCCTTGGTACAGAGGGCCCTTTTGTATCGGTCTTCCCCTCAGACCAGTAGCCCCTTCTCCTCAGTTTCCTCCCTTTCCTCCACTTCCTTCTTTCACACCCTTGCCCTGCTCCTTGTCTCTCTCCCCTTCCCCTTCCTCTGTTTCTTCCACCTTATTTCTGGGCCCCTCATCAAACAGTACGACCTAAAAGCTCCATGCTAATGGTATGCACAGTGAAGACAGAGGTGCCGCCCTCCAGGAGGGGTGGGGGCTGCAGCTTCCTCCACTCCCCTGCCTCATTCCCTTCCCACACCTGAGGGATTCTGCACAGAGCCCTTTTCGGGGGCTGTACGGGACAAATCCGTGCGCAGCCAGGGATGGCCAAACAGCTCAGTGGACTAAAGTGCCTGCTTAGACAGGAGCAAGAACGGGTTCTATCCCCGTGTGCCATGCTGTGCTGGCCCCACCCCTGGGGCGCCCTGACACAGCGATTGAGATTGGGTGTGGTGGAGCATAACTGTAATCCCACCGCTTGGGAGGCTGAAAACGGGAGGATCACTACAAGACCGATCTGTGTAGGGAGACCCTGTAGTAAAATACATTAAAAAAAAAAAAAAATCTATGCATAGCCACTCCTCAATGGGATGCGGAGAAACAAATTCTGCTGTTAACAAAAATGTGAACTGTGTCAAGCCACTTTTTTTCTAAGCGACTTATTTGCTTGTGTATCTGGGCTCCTAGTGCCTGGATGGCACTGACGCCCACAGGGGCTGGTCTAACTCAGACGATCACATGGAGAATTCCCTGCACCTGGAAATCGCAAAATCTCACTGCGAGGCCACGATTGTCACTGTCCTGAGAGTGACTCCAAACGTCCACGGTGTTGTTTCGGTCTCTCAGCTGAACTTCAGCGTGAGCGTCTCTGCTGCCCGTTTGCTCCGTGGACAGTCCGTTTGGCCGGCGCCCTCTTAGCCCGATGCAGCACAACTAACCCTGAGGGAAGTTCTTGGAAAACCAGGATGATGTGGCGCCTTCATCGGCGCTGCTTGCTGAAAGGGCGGAGCCGCAGAGCAAAAGGGGTGCCCAGCATGGGCTCTCAGGGACAGCAGCGAGAGAACTACCTGGACAGCTGAGCGGGGCCACTAATTACTGGAAGCCTATCAGATGTGACAAGGTACTAGCATACACATATGCCTCCTGCCGCTCCCCCGCCTTGGCTGCCCGGCGCCTGTCATCTATCTGTTACCGTGATTGTCCTATTTTTAAAAGGAAAGTTTTAGGTAAAGAGGAAGTGAACCAGCACGTGTACTACATTCATCCAAATAAAAATAAACTTGCAGGGGGAAGGACATGGGTCGTGGCAGGACTAACAGAAGGTACAGCTCTGCACAAAACTGGATTTGCTGCAATTTCTAGCTAAGCCCTGGGACTTTCCTGGGTGAGTCTGAGCTCATCTACCCACCTTAAAAGCAAACTCCTGCCTACACTTGGCCTTCGTTGCAGTTGGTCTTCCTGTCATGACCAAAGGCTGCATGAGCTCAGCCTATAGTCCCAGGGCAGAGGGCTTCCCTTCCTAGCTAAAGCATTCAGAGAGGTTGGTTGGAAAATCCTCCAAAGTTCAGTCCAACTAAATACATTTTCAGTACACAAACAGAGTCAAGGAAGTGAGGAACTAGAAGTTTGAGTCAAGGGCTCTCCTAGGGGAGCAGGTATCAGGCATTGCCTTAAAGTGCCGTTAGGTTTTAGCACTGGGATGAATGATGCATCATCCCAGGTGGGGCAGAGACTGGTCAGGTACCAGATACGGGGGGATGCTGATGTTGATAAAGGAAAACAGAAATACCGTAGCAGAGAACAGGGTTTGAGCTGTGTTTGGGGCAGCAGGGAGCTCAGCAGAGGGCTGGCAGCTAGTCTCAGATTCTCTGATAGACCTGACAAGGGCCAGGCGACCTGTGAGCTTGGGAGCGCGAAAGAGGGTGGGTTGCATGCCGTGCTGGGGCATCTTCCACAGCACAGAGCAGCCAAGGCTCTCCTCAGGGCCAGGCGGTGGCTGCAGATGGACTCCCAGCTGACCACCGGGAGAGCAACTGTAGTCTCTCTCAGGTAGTCTCTCTCCTTTGTCTTTAGATAGGGGGCAGCCAGGAAAACTTGTAAGCATCCTCTGCTGGCTGGAACATGGGATTTCCAGAATGTTCATGCCACCACAGAGATTTAAAAAAGCTTTTAAAAAGACCAGAAGAATCTTTTGTTGTGGACAACGAAGCATAGATAGAAGATGATTTTATTAAGGAATTGAAACTTTGGAAACAAGCCATAGAACTGGCTCAAAGAGACCTCACAGTGGTTATCCACTTTGGACACTTACCACTGTAATGTAACATAAGTTGTGTTCCTCTCTTTTAGCACATCCTTTGCAGCAGGATGCAGCTAGCAGGGTGGTGTAGCCTCTGGACTGCAAACAGTTGGCCTCTAAGAGCAATGATTGCCTCCTGAGCCCGAGGGACAGAGCTGAGCCCACGAGGGCCAGTGGCCAGAGGAGGATCATGGTGTTCGCGTTGCTCATTGGCTAGCTTGGGTCTTAGGTTTCCCATTTAATAATGGAGATTAAAAATAAAGGATGAGGTACTGGGGACATAACTCATTGGCATAAGCTCCTGCCCGGCAAGCATAAGGTCCCAAGTTCAGTCCCTAGTACCAAATAAATAAATAACAAAGGGGTCCATGGAGACAGCTCAGTGGTCTAAGCACCTGCCTAGGCAAGTGTAAGGACATGGGTTTGATCCCCTGTACTGCATTCTGTATTGGCCCCACACCAGGCACACTGAGCCAGTCACCAGTACCAGGTGTGATGGCGCACACCTGTAATCCAGCACTGGGTAGGCTGAAACGGGAGGATAACTATGAGTCTGAACTGTGTAGTAAGATCCTATTCCAAATACATAAAATTTTAAAAATAAAAATAAAGGGTGAATTTACAGAAAATAGCTTTAACTGAGGGAAGGTAGGAAAGGGCTGCAGCTTAGGTAGCTGGAAGGAACACACTGATACAGGGATTCAGACCGGCCCATCTTTCAAGGATTATCTGTGGGCTGGGGTCCCTTTGATTGCCCTCTCAGCCCTGTTGTCAGAGCTCTGGACCTTTCTGGCTGAGCAGTGGTCTGGTTCCCAGGAAAGTATTTGCTCTGCCTTTGGTGGCCTCTATCCGTGGCGCCCCTCCTTTCCTAGGGTTGGCACAGTGGCTGGAGGCCTCCAGGCATAACTGAATGTCCCTGGCAGTTCTCTGTGCTGGTGTCCTGAATCTCGGTCAGTGTGAGGTCATAAATTGGGGACTAATCAACCTTTTGTTGCCAACTTGAAGACAGGTACTCTCTAAATGACTCACATGTGTACAAGCAGAACTGAGAATAGTTCTGATATGACCCACAATTTATAGTAACAAAAACTACAAAATGAAAGTCAAACTCTGTTCTGTTTTTAGCTACCTGCTGGGCACCTGTGGGCTGAAATGAAGAGGCATGGTTCTTAGAAAAACCCCTGGCTGTCCCAGGAGCAAACAGGGCATCCTTTTAGTGAGCAGCAGACGGGGGTCCAAGAGCTCCCTGTTGGCGCATTGCTGTGGCGATGACTGACTAGCGCACGCCGTGCCATCCAGAAGCTGTGATCGTTCTAGGCAATCAGCTGTTTCCGTGCTTGGGCATTTCTGGGTTATGACAGCTCACATTTCTATCTTCACCCTCTTCCCTAAACATGCTATCAAAAGAAAAAAAAAAATACCTCACAGGAATTTGAGTAGAACAACAACTGCCTCAGCCTGTGTGTACCTTTCTGACAAGCAGAGCTAAAATCCTCACGTCATTACCTCGGCCAGGTGAGGTCTGCCACGCTCCTCCGCAGCTTTCTGCCCTTGCCTATGTGCGAGAGCCATGCTGGTTGGGTGCACAGAGGGCTAATTGCAAATCTCCACAACTGGCCACAAGAAGTCCCAGAAGAATCAAATCACAACCAGTTACACTCATTCTGGAAAACACAAGGCCTTTGCACTGCTAGTGCCTGGTGCTCTTTCTGTTCTGTTACCTCCTGTTGCTTCTCCTCGAATTAGACCAGTTTACAACTGACCTTGAGTCTATTTCAAATAAACTCTACAGGACATTGTAGTTTCTCCCTTTCTCTTAAAATGCGTCTTCAGGTACTCACAACAGGAGCAGCCAGGCTCCACTGGGCAACTTCACTCAACAGGGTCCTGGGGAGGAGAAGGAGGCCCTCCTGGTGGGGCAGCCCTGGTACTTCGCAGGAGTATTGTATTTTGTTTCCATTTTGCATCTTTTCCTTTCCCTCAGTGCTGCCTCTTCCTCCTGGCTTTCCTTGCATATGTTAAGGTTCAGAACCATCTGCCCACAAGACCCTCTCCCTGCTGCCATCTTATCAGCCGGTGGCCCTGAGCCTCAGAGTGGCAGACTTCCTGGGAGTATGGAGAAAATCCCAGGGCGCCAGCTCCCCAAGAACATTATTTACAAGGACAACTTGCTCTTTAACTTTGAAACATGCGGCAGCACCAGCCACCTCAGAGCCACAGGTGAGGAGTCTGATGGGGGCTTCAGATGAATGCCCGTTGCTCCTTTCCTCCAGGGTGGAAAGTGACATAGACTTATTCTGGTCTACATCATCTCACATAGTGAGGCTTCTGAGAGGGAGCTGACCCGTGGGGCCTGGATGAGGCTGTCGGAGCCTAGGATGGGTCCTTCAAAAGTTCTGCAGGCATCTTTCTGTTCCACTTTAGTTTTCTTTTCTCTCAGCCTGTTCCCACCAGTAAGCACTGGAAGAAGCCATCCCCGATACAGGAACATGCTCGATTCCTAGAGATTTGGCTTCCTTTAGTCTTCTCTAATTAACACATTTTTACTAGATTACATGCCTATAATCCCAACACCTGGGAGGCTGAGGCAGGAGGACTGACACGAGTTTGCCAATCTGAGCTACGTAGTGAGCTCAAGGCCAGCCTGAAATGCATAGTGAGACCCTGTCTCAATTTTCAAAAAATCTGTAAAGGCTTCCTGTCTTAAATTTTTAAGCTTTTTTTTTTTGGGGGGGGAATGCAGATTAAGCCCTATTTTGTTTTTATATCTATATTTTAAATGTGGAATAGCTTTATATATAAATAAATTTTTCAGGAGGTGATGAATGAAGGCAAGAGACAGGAAAAGGAATATTGTAGGACTGTCCTGCTTCAAGGTTGGAT
This sequence comes from Octodon degus, assembly GCF_000260255.1. NCBI lineage: Eukaryota > Metazoa > Chordata > Mammalia > Rodentia > Octodontidae > Octodon > Octodon degus. The sequence goes on from NW_004524637.1 coordinate 7,535,098, forward strand.
ATGGTTAGATTTTTGGACTTATGTGTAAACATAAGAATTATATAATTCTTTATGCCTATTTTTAAAAATATATTCTAATTTTTAAATGTTTTTTCATCATATTCTGTAGGGACTTAAAGCTCAACATATCAATACCTGATGAAAAATACCTGTTCCATGTTATGCCTAAAATGTTTGATATTCAGACAGATAGTGAGGTTAAGCTTAACAGCCTAGGTTGTATGGTAATAACAATAAGCTTGTCTTCTGGATGGTTAACAACCTAAGTTTGCAGGCCAAAATTAGAGAAAAAGGAGGGCTGCAACGAAGGCCAACGTTTTGGCCCTAGCCTTCCAAGGTCAATTAAGACTCAGGACATATGAGAACTTGTACTGTATCATCATGTAACTCCGTAGTGTCCCAAATTTTCTGATCAAGGATATTATGGGGCCAAAGAGGAAAGTGATCGATAATGTAGAGTGTGCCTGAGAGTCACATGGAGAGAAAACATTCTCTCAGGCTTTCACAGAGAGCACACTGGCCAAGCAATGGCCGTGACTCATCCACATGGCTGGCACTGACAAAGGTTCTACAATCTGAGGTACAGGATCTCAGGATCAATCCTGAGCGGATTTCACTGACCTTATCAGACCCAAAAGCTACAACTCTTGTTGCATAGGTCCTGCTTTACCTTGGTCTTAACCATCCAGCAGAAAAGTATAAGAAGTAAAGCCATGCTGTTATGTTGAGCTATAGGGGACTCAGGTCAACAATTTCTGACATTGCCAGTCAAGCGGAAGACCCAATACTATTATGGGCTACTGGACTCTTTTAGAATATTTTGCTGAGTTCACACACTTATAATATTCAAATAACGGAACTTAACAAAAAAGGAGATATTGCAGAATGGCCATTTTGTATCTGTGTATTGAAAGTGGTTAGGATAGGTATATAGTTACATTCTCTTAATGAATAGAGGGATTTGTTCTAATGGTGTTTGTAAGTAGGATATAATGTCCACATCTTGTACAACATTTAACCACTAGGAAGAATGTATGCAATGTGTTAATTATTGAAACTGTCTTACCAATTTGGTTTGAAACTGTCTCATTGCTATTTGTTTCTCAATAAAATTATGGGAAAAAAATAAATTTTTCCCACACAGCTGTCTAACTAAATCATAAGGCACAAAAAATAAGAGGGATTGAATTGATGAAGAAAGCTTATGATTTGCCAAAAGCAAGTCTCCCACTAGGGAGACAGCTCAGTGGAATAAGCACCTACCTGGCAAGTGCAGGGTCCTCAGTTCAATCCCTGGTACCGCGAAGAAGAAGGAAGAAGGAAGAAGGAAGAAGGAAGAAGGAAGAAGGAAGAAGGAAGAAGAAGGAGAAGGAGAAGGAGAAGGAGAAGGAGAAGGAGAAGGAGAAGGAGAAGGAGAAGGAGAAGGAGAAGGAGAAGGAGAAGAAGAAGAAGAAAAGTCTCCAGTGTGTCCAGGCTGACCCAATCTGCCTTTAGGCCTTTGGTCTAAAAACCTTTGTAAGGGTTTTGCTTTTAGTGAACTTGGCTCAGAAATAGGAAAAGAAACAGAGAAAGTAAACAGCATCATTCTAAAATACTGAATTTGCACCTAACGTGGCACTGTGTGGTGCCCTTGCTTATTAAGTAGAAGCACAATTTGAAATTGTTCCTGTTCTATATTTTTACATCTAACTTAGTGTTTTCATCAGTATTGTGTTTTCATATTGTCCCTAACACTGATCATTCTACCTTAGGGGAGTTTAGTTTTATATATTTAATTACCTTTATACTTTCTCCCTGAGGCATTTTTTAACATTTAGGGGAAAATTTTATAAATTCTAAAAACAAACAAGAAAACCTCCACTCGATACATAAAACAAGTGCTGTGTTCTTTGCTGTATAAACATTGAAAGCCAGAATTCCTGCCACAGAATGTTTGCATGCTATGTGATATTATAAGGAAAAACAAATGCTTTTCAGATGTCAACAATAGATTTATTCTCTTTGGTTTGTTTGATGTTTCCGTGAACCTGTTCTTCTCCAAGATGAGTCCACTTTTCCTGAAGAAGCATGAAAGCCTATTGCCTGGTTATTTTATAATCATCAAAAAATTAGAGGCAACATAGCTGTCTAAAGCAAGGAAGCAGAGCATCTGTGTAATGCGGCCTGCAGAAGGCGGTTTGGAAAATATTTTAATGACATAGAAGAGTGTCCACCAGATGTTGTCTACAAATCAAGTTGTAATGTATTTATTTTATTAAAATCATACCAAGTATGAATAAATAATATATGCAAATGTATGTGGAAAAACTGAAAGGCTAGTCATAGTAGATAATAGTGGTTCTCTTTAGATCAATGAAACTAAATTTGGAAAAATCATACATCATTAATTTTTGCAGTTGAAGACTTTGAGATCAACTAATTAATTTGCTCAGTACTACACCAGATAACTCCTACTCACTGATTGATCCAAATATTTATAAATTCTTCCTTAAATGGAATGTGCTTCTGCCTCCTTATCATTTCTCCTAACTGGTCCTATCTCTGCTGATGGGAAAAGCACGTAATAAATCCAGTTCTGTATAGAGCTGAATCTTTCTACCTGAATTCTGAACCCACAGATTCAATCAACCTCAGATCAAACAAAGTTAAAAAAAAATATGTCTAACAGAGCAGCCATTGTTGAATTTCTGTAATTTTAATGAAATTTTGTATCATTACTAACACTTTTTTTTTACTATTTTATATTCTTTTTTAAAAAGTAAAATTGGAAAAAAAATATTGTATCTATGAAGAGGATGTGCAGATGTTCTTCTTGCTATTATTCCTGAAGTGGTAACAACATGGCCCTTCCATTGTATTAGGTATTATACGTAATCCAGAGATGTTTTAAAGTATACAGGAAGGTGTGTGCATGTTGTGTAAAAATATGGAGCCATTTTACATAAGGAACTCGAGTGTCCTCAGATTTTGCTAGTTCTACCTACTGACAACTCCATTATTCCTCCATTCTCCTTTGTTCTTTCTGATGCCCCGACTGCTCCTGTCCTTCCCCTGAGATCCTGGCATAGTGGGCATCCCTGGACCTGAGTGGCCAGAGGAGCCCTGGGCAGTTCACGCCTGCCAGAAGCCCCGGATTTCTGTGCAGTAAGGGTGGGCTCTGTGTTAGCTTTCAGTTAGCCAAACTCCTTTGCAAGTTTCTACAGCTGTGCTGCTAAGGACAGCCTGCCTCAGCAGGAATTTAGCCTGTCATTGAATCCAGAGCAAGACCTATGCGGCTGCCGGGCCTTCAGCCACAGCCTGCAATCCCCACTGAGGCTGAGATAGGAGGACTGCCCGGCAGCTGAGGGCCAGCCTGGGCTCTGCCGGGACTTCAGCCTGAATGACAGAGCTGCACCAAGCCGCAGTCCTCCTTCTGGGCTTTATGGTAATCCAGATAGATAGATGGATAGAATATATATATATATATATATATATATATATATATATATATATATATATGAATGACATGGTCTGCAGGGTCTCACTACACAGACTGGACTCAGTGATTCTCCTGTTTTCAGCCTTCCAAGTGCTGGGATTACAGAGCCACCACACACAGTCTCAGTGGCCCTCTCAGCACACCCCGGGGGCGGGAACAGCAGGACACTCCGGGGGTGAATCCTGGTCCCTGTACCTGCCTACGCAGGCACTTTAGTCTGCTGAGCTATCTGGCCGGCCCTTAGGGTTTTACATTAATCCTTACTGAGAGGCATCTCATTTGTTCCTCCCAATATTCCTGTCTACTGAACTTACTTTGAATCTTCTGTCTGGAGTATTTTACCTCTAAGTTTTTCTCCTCCTATATTGATCAATAAAAACATTCATCTTTACCCATCTTAGGAAGCCTTTTAAAATGCAAGAATTCAAAGTTGGCCCATTGTCCCTGATGCCCCAAATCAGCTTTTGCATAGAAATTGCATTGTATAGAGTTTTACTGGGCGCCGACACTCATTTATGACAACTGTGAGGAAAGCGAGACCGGGGCGCCTCCGGGAGACGGGGGCACTCAGCTCGGAGAGGCGCCGGTGCCGCTTCCTGTCGCCAGTCTAGCTCGAGTCCCCATCTGCAAGCACAGTTCAATGGAATATGGAGGCTGGCAGTCGAGGGACAAAGTCCCGGGTAAGGCGGTCGCGCAGGTCCGAAGCTGCAAGTGCGTCTCGGCACGGAAAGCCGGCTCTTGGGCCTGCGTTCCGGTAAACGCTGCCACGCCTGGCCCGTTACTCGGGCTGCGGCTTGGAGACAAACCTCGGATGGGGGCTCCCCACTCCTGGGAGAACTGCCCAAGCGTGAATTTGAGTCTTCCGTTGTTCTCGTGTTGTGCCAAGTCTTCCCTGGGCCTCCATCCCGCTCCTCCAGCACAAGGAGCTGTAGCCTCACCCGGCAGCACCCCGTCTTCCTGCCGCCAACATTTCTGATAGGAAGATAAATCGCTGCGTGGTCTAGGGTTCCTCACTGGTTTTCTTGTTATGCTTTTAAAAATAACTGATGATACACATATTTCTGGTGCCTCTGCTTGCTCTGTGTGTGTGTGTGTGTGCGTGTGTGTGTGTGTGTGTGTGTGTGTCCGTTTTGAGACAGAGTCTCACTGGGCAGTTTGGGCTAGCCTTGAGTTCATTTTGTAGCTCAGGCTGGTCTCGAATTTGCAACAATCTTCCTGCCTCAGCCTCCTGAGTGCTGGGATTACGGGCATGTGCCACCAGGCATGGCTGATTTTTTTCATTTATCTCAGATTGTATTTCTATGCTATTCTGGAATGTTCCATACCATTCACCCACAATACAGCGGGGATAGTAGTTTCTGTAGTTACCCAGAACTACATTTCATTTGGACTTGAAATGAGGTGTGAGTACTTAAAATTAAGGACAGTCATCACAAAGGTGTCCTACACTGTGGCCAGTCTGTCTTTCTTGTCTTCATAGAACTTTCTCATTGTCTTCTTTCTTGATGCAGTAGTAGTTTGATTTTATTAAGACTCTTTGCTTGTGTTCATCCTTTTGCACTCCAAATGCAAAACAAATATAAAACTTAGGCTAAAATTTAAAAGCCAAAGCCTGGCCAGGCCTGCTACTTCCTCAAATTGCTTTCTTGGCAGAACTCTTGGATGGTCTCGTCCACCTGCACCAACTGCACGCCCTCTGTTCTCTTATAGTCACTGCCCTACACTCTGGTTTCAATGTCATTAGCCAGGTCCAAGCTTTGGGGTCGCCAGTCCTCCTCCTTGAAGTTCTCTCTTCGTTTTGACCCATTTGGTTGCCCAGCGTTTCTCATCCTCCTCACGCAGTCACCCATCGGGACAGAGGCTGAGAATGCAAGCACTGAAAGTGAGGAGACGATCAACAGTACAACAGGGACCACAAGGAGACAGGCACAAGGAGACGACACTGACTCTATGCAGAGCCAGAGAGGTGCATGAAGAGGCACTTCTCGGACTGTTATTAAGGAAAAATTAGGAGCTTGTCCATTAGAAAATATCAGAGACCCAGGGAATGGCAGTGTGGTCAGGAAATGACAGATGGCCTGATCTCTGAGGAGACTTTTAGAGAATATGGGGAGGGACAGGAGGTGATGCTGTTCAAAAGGCAAATATGGGTCAATAATGGGTTTGCACAGAGTGACATGGGCCAGGGGCAGCCACCAAGGAACTCTGGGTCATTTAATGGCATGATAAGTTTTATATTTTAGACCATTCTGGAGGAATAAAGGGGAAAGGTTGGAATAGGCAAGCAGGTGACAAAAGCAGGAGGACCAGGAAGGGAAGTGCTAAATAATCCAAATAAAGACAAAGAGGCTTCTGAATTGTAAATATGGTAGGTAGGAAGCAGGTAGGATAAATTCAAAGGGTGTTCAGGAAGTAAAACTGCAGCATTTAGAATGGAAAAGGGAGGAAGGACCAGTAAAAACTGATGGAACCAAAAGGAGGGGAGAAATCGCTCAAGAAGAGCACAGAGGGAGTTAAGGACAGGATAGCTCTCTTTTCTCCTACCTTTGAAGATCGGTTCTGACGTGGCTGCCAAGTGCTGCAGCTAGGACCGACCTCCATACTGTCTCCTTCCTAATGCCATCTGATCTCAGACTTCAGCCAGCACGGCTATTTCCTAAGCCCCAAATCTACACATTTGACTCTGACTTTTGTCTCAAACTCCAATGCCAACTTTCAGTGACTAACTCCGTGTCTGTGCTTGAATGCGGATCTGTGACTCTTTAATTACAGCAGTCACCCTCTCCACAGCATTTCTTTTCTTTTGTTTCCTAATGTGTTGGTGAAGGGCGCTGTCATCCTACCTGGAGATGTGGTTGTCACCTTGACGTCCTGATTAGTTCTCCTGTTCCTTAGGTATTGTTGGGCACCCAAGAGCCGCCTTCAGCACTTCTGCTTTGTGACAGGGCAGTTCTTTCCCACTTAGCGCCTCATTCTAGCAAGCTTTGCACCATATCAGGTAAGTGCAGCACATAATTTAATTTAAAGTAAGTAAGTGTGAGGAAACTCAGCTTTCCATGCTCAACCACTTGCCAAGCCCTTCCCCTCCCTTCTAAGGTCCCTGTCACTTACTCTCTCTACTCCCTCATTGCCAAGCCCTGCTTTCAATACCCTTCATTTGCAAATGGCAGAATTTTCTTGGTTGAACCCAGTTTTTATGAAAATATATCTATCAATCTCTTATTATGTGCTGGGCCCCAGACTTGCTGAACTCTAAGAAGAAAACTCAACTTAGAAAAAAGGAGGAAATAGAGCACGCAGGTCACTTCATTGCAGAGCAAAATGGATGAGCTCTCAAAATTACATTCCACCATCCAGGGACACCCACAAGGTAGGGAGGCCCTTGTTCCTGAAACATAGTATTTGTACATATTCATGGTGCACATTATGGTAAAGTAATACACGTATACTCAATGGAGTAATCAAACTTCAACTAATAATCTTCAACTATTAATAACTTTTATGTGTTGGGAATTTTGTACTCTTCTAGTCGCTTAGAGATACACATATACTTTACCATATATGTAGCATACTGTGCTAAAGAAGATGAAAAGTAATTCTTCCATTGTGTGATTTGAGCTCCACTGCTGAAATTTCTGTTGTTCCTCTCCCAGGCCCTCCTAAGAATCTAGTGAGCTCTGCTCCATTCTGTGCTATCCCATCCCATCCCATCCCATCCCATCCCATCCCATCCCATCCCATCCCTTCTCATCCTTTTTCATCCCTTTCCATCACATTCCATTACATCCCATCACATTCCATCCTATCTTATTCATTTCCATCCCATCCCATCCTTCCTTTCCCTTCCTATCCCATCACATCCCATCCAATCGCATGCCATCCCTTCGTATCACATTCCATCACATCCCACTCCATCTGATTCCATCCCATCTAATCCCATCCCAACCAACCCTTCCCATTGATTCCCATCCCTTCCTTTCCCATCTCATCCCACCCTATCCCATCCCACCCTATCCCATCCTTCCCATCCCATCCCATCCAGTCCCTTCCCATTCCATCAAATCTCATCCATTCTAATCCCATCCCATCCCATCCCATCCCATCCCATCCCATCCCATCTCATCCCATCTCATCTCATCCCATCCTGTCCCTTCCTTTCCCTTCCCATCCCATCACATCCATCACATCCCTTCCCATCCTATTCCATCCTATCCCATCCATCCCATCCCTTCTTATCCCATCCCACTACATCCAATCCCATCTATCCCATCCCATCTCATCCATCTCATCCCTTCCCATCCCATCCCATTCCATTCCATCCAATCCTTTTCCACCCCATCCCATCCTATTACTCCCCTTCCTATCCCATCACATTACTTCCCATTCCATCACTTCCCATCCCTTCACATACTAATAGATCCCATCCCATCCCGTCTTACACCATCTCATTCCATCCAATCCCATCCCTTCCCATCCCAACACTTTCTTTCCTATCCCATCACAACCTATTCAGTCCCATCACATCCCATTCAATTCGATCCCACCCAATCACATCCCTCCCTTCCCATCCCATCCAAACCCATACCATTGCATCCCATCCCATCCCTTCCCCTCCCCTCCCATCCTTTTCTTTTCCATCTCATCCCATCCCATCCTATCTCATCATTCTACTAGACTGACTTGATATTTTCCATCAGTAAGTGAAAGTATGTAGTAATGTACTTTTCAAACCTATTTCCTTAAACATAATGACCTCTAGTTTTTCCTTGTTGCTACACATATCAGGATTTCATTCCTTTTAAGGCCAAGTAGGCTTCCATTGTTAAATATATTACATTTTTCTTTAACCATTTATCTACTGATTGGAAGTAAATATTGTTTGATTACATATTTTAGCAATTGTGAATAATGCAGCCACAAACATGGCAGTGCAGGTATATTTTTGGCATAATAACTTCATCTTCTTCAACTATATAAACAATGACAGAAAGCTGGATCATACAGTAGCTCTCTTTTTAGATCTGTGGGGGTTCTCCATACTGTTATTTTACTGACCACACTAATTCACACCCACAGCTCTTCCTTTTTCTCTGTACTTGCCAGTACTTTCTTTTTAATGATAAGCACTGTGACGAGGTGATGCTCCTTGTGGCTTTGATTCGCTTCCTGTGATGATTAGTGAGACTGAACATTGTTTTTCACAAATTTGTTGGACATTTGTATGTCCTGTTTTGAGAAGTGTCTATGTTAATTCTTCAGCTCATTTTTAACTTGGAGTTTTAGTGTTCAAGTTTTTACTTCTTTATATATTCTGGACATTAATTGCTTATCAGAGAAGTAGTTTTTAAATATTTCCCCATTCTGTAGATCTCTCAGTTCTATTAACTATTTCCTGTGCAGATCTCAAGCTGCTTTTTCTGAGCCAATCTCATTTATCTATTTTTTACCCTTGGTCTGTGCCTTAGGTTCTATCTAAACATCTAAAAAATTTACACCAAAATCTTGAAGTGTTTCTTTTGTTTCTTGATTTCATAATTTAGGACTTAACCCTTAGGTCCTTGATCCACTCTGAGTGCATTTTTGTGTACGGTGAGAGGAAGGGACCTAGTTTAATTCTTCTGCGTGTGCATATCCAATTATTGAAAATTCTTCCCTCTACTGTATGATCTTTGTGATTTTGTCAAAGAGTAGTGGACACACAACAGATATACAAAGATATACAATAAATGTGTATTAATTCAGGGATTCTCCATTTCATTTCCTTGGTCTATGTATTTGTTTTTATGCCAACGCCATGGTGTTTTAGTTATTATAGATTTGTAGTTTGTTTTGAAGGCAAGGATTATTATGATGTCTCCAGCATCCTCTCCTCCCTCACGAGGAGCTGTTCTGCATCCTTGGGACTCTGAATTTTAGGATAGTTTCTGTAGATCACTGTAGTACAGTCATTTTAACAATATTGAATCTGCTGACCCATGAAAATGGGATATTTTCCCATTTCTGTGTGTGTACTCCATGATTTATTTCATGTTTTATAACACTCAGATGTTTCATGTCCTGGACCAAATTCATTATTAAATATTTAATTTATTTTTAACGTGCATTGTGAATGGGATTGCTTTCTGATTATATTTTCCAGCACTTTTATTATTGTCGTGTAAAAATGCTACTGTTTCTATGCTGATTATATCAGGACATAAAACAAGTTTTGACAAAATATTTAGGTTTTTCTATATACAAAATTATGTCATCTGAAAATACAGATTATTTACCTAATTAACTTCTAGTAAGGATATCCTTTCTTTCCCTTGTCTAATTGTTCTTAAAATTTCCAGTACTATATTAAATAAGGTTAGTGAAAATGTACATCTTTTCTTGGTGCTAATATTTAAAACACTTTCAACTTTTCTTTCACTCTGTATAACATTGGTTGTTGGTTTTTCACATACACCTTCAGTATTTGGACATTTGTTTCTTGTACACCTCATTAGTTGTAAGTTTTTATGAATGATGCGAAATCTTATCAGATTATTTTTCTGCATATATTGAAATGATCATATAGATTTTTTTACCTCATTGTATTGCTAAGTTGTTTAGCATTTATTGACTTGAATATGTGTGATCCTTGCATCTTTGGAATGAACCAAGCTGGTCATGGTGTATGATCTTTGCTTGTGTGGCCATATTTGGTTTGTTGGTATTTTCTTGAGAATGTTTACATTGATGTTTATCAGAGGTATGAATCTGCAGTTTTCTTTTGTTATTGTGTCTGTCTGGCTTGGATATGAGGGTAATGTTTGCCTAGAAAGGAGAGATTGGAAGAGTTCCTTTCATTATTGCTTTTAGGAATAGTTGAAGGATAACTGGAATTAATTCTTTGTGAATAAAGCTATCAGATCTTGGACTCTTTTTAGAGGAATAAAATTACTGGTTCAATTTTATTGTTCATTCGTAATCTACATTTAGTTTTTTAATGTTTTCTTGATTCAATCTTAGTAGGCTGTATATGTTTAGGAAGTTTTCTATTTTGTATAGGTTTTCTAGTTTATAGCACATAATTTTCATGGTAGTTTCTTCCGATCTTTTTTGTTTCTATACTATGAGTTGTAGTACCTCCTTTTCATCTCTGATTTTATTTTCATCAATTCTCTTCTTGGTTAGTCTAGCTAAATGTTTGTCAGTTTTGCTTATCCTCTGAAAAAGCTAAGTCATTGTTCCATTGATCTTTTGTACTGTTTTGTTTGTTTTTACTTAGTTTTGCTCTGGTCTTTATTATTTCTTCTATTAATTTTGTTTTTTGTTTACTCTTATTTTTATGTCTTTATTAAGTTGTTTATTTTATTTATGTATAGTTTTTTGGTACCAGGAAAGGAACTCAGGTCCTTGTGCTTGCCAGGAAGGGACTGCACCACTGAGCTATAACCATGGCCCTGGGTTGTTTATTCTAAAAGTTTCTATTTTTGATGTATTCTTTATTGCTATACACAGTATTTTACTTTCAAAACTGCTTTTCCGGTATGCTAAAAAGCTTGGTATGTCTTGTTTGGTTTTCAGAACTTTAATTTTCTCTTTCCTTTTAGTTTCATATTGGTTATTTGGGAGTATATTATTTAATTCCCACATATTTATATATTTTTCCATCCCCTTATTCCTTCTACATTTATCTACTATTGCCCAAGAAATTACTTAAGATAATCAATTTTTAAAAAATTTTGTTGATTTTTTTTCATTGCATGATCTGTCCATTGAAGAAAGCAGAGTACTGAAGCCCCCAGTATTATTAGAGTTGATCTTTTCTTTTAGACCCAGTAATATTGCTTTCATGTATTGGAGTAGTATCACACCAAGTGCATTCATTTACACTTGCATGTGTAATTGTATTTACAATTTACATGAGTGCATGTATTTACAATTTAATCTTCTTCTAACTGATCCTTTTATTAATATATAATGATCTTTGTCTCTTTTGATAGGTTTTGAAGTAAAGTCCACTTTATCTGGTCTGTGTAGTTATTCCTGTTCATTTTAATTTCTATTTAATCCTTCCACTTTTATTCTATGTGTACTTTACCAGTAAAGTGTGTTTCTTTCAGGTAGCATCTAGTTGAAGCATGCTTCTTCCACTTAGTCAGTCCATGTCTTTCAGTTCATGAATTTAATCCATTTATATTTAAGGTTATTGCTGGTAAATATGGCATTTCTCCTGTCATTTTGTTAATTGTGTTTTCACTGTTATGCAATTTTGTTCTTTTCTATCCCTTTTCGCTTTTATTTTTGAACTATTTTCTGTCATGCAAAGGCTTGATTCTTTCATTCATCTGTTCTTCTAATGTGTTTTGAATATTTGCGGCCTTCATGGTAATCTTTATCATTCTTTTGCTCCTAGTGTAGGATACCCTTAAGTATTTCTCGTAGGGCTGCTCTGGTGGTAATGAATTCCCAGTGGAAACACTTCATTTTCTGGTAAGTTTGAAGGGCAAATTTTGGGGGATTATCTTAGTTATTTCTCTCATTGCTGAGGCAAAATAGCTGACACCCAAAGTTAAAGAGGTAAAGGTTTATTTAGCTCAGAATTATAGAAGTTCCAGTCCATAGTTGGCTGACTCCCAGGCAGAGTGGCACATGGCAGAGGGCAACTGCGTGTGGTGGTGGAAGCCAGCAAAAAGCAACAAGAGACCTTGACAGCATCTTTCTGTCCTTTTTCTCCTACCCAGACTGCCTGGCTCAGAGAGGCGCCAAATTAATCAGTGGACTGACTTAGTACTCACACACCCTCAATCCCAGCATCCAATGCTCTCAGTTCAGCCACTCTGCAAAAGCCCTGTGATGGCATGAGGTTTTCCAGGGACATCTAGACCCCAACCTTAACAAGGTGGATAATATACTTGCTTGGAATTTTGTTTCTTTTAGTGTTTTGATTATATCTTTCTATTCTTTTCAAATTCATAAGGTTTCTGGTGTAAGGCTATGGGAGTCCCATACATGTGACTTGACGTTTTGCTCTGTTTTGGATCCACTTTGTCTTCTATTTTTGACAATTTGATTATACTATGTCTTTGTAGAAAGGTCTGTTTCAGTTGAGTCTGGTTAGGGTTATTTGAGCTTCTCAAATCTGGATGCCCATGATGTCCATGTCCCTGAAGCTTTTTAAAGTGTTTGGTTATAATTTTCTGAAATTCGTATTCTGTGCCTGTCCCATTTTCTTCACCTTCTAGAATGATCATGATGCAAGCTTTTGTTGGTTTGTTTCTTTGGCTTTGCTTTTGCTTAATCCTGTGCATAGGTCTCATGGGTTTATTTTAGTCTTTAAATTTTTTGCTTTAGGGCCAGGGTTATAGCTTAGTGGCACAAGCACCTGCCTGGCAAGCACAAGATTCTGAGTTTCATTCCTGGTACTGAAAAAAAAAAATCTTTAACTTCTCTTCCCCCACCCCCAACTGGGTTAATACAAAAACTTGTCCTCAGTTTCAGAAATTCTTTGGTATTTTCTAGTATATAGTGGAAGCTATTATATCTTTCATACCATTTATTGAAGGCTTCAGTTTTAACATCTCTGACTGGTTGTTTTTTATTACTGCTTTCTGTTAGTGAATCTCTCATATACAGAAACCTTTTGTCATTTCTTTTTATGGTTTATACGTTTTCCGTTGCATCTCACTGAGTTTATTTAGGTTTATTGTGTCAAATTCTTCTTTCAGGAATTTCAAAGATTTCCTCCAGTTGAGATCTCTGGTGAACCGTTGTTTTCCTTCTGTATACCACAAGCTGCCCTTCACGTTCCCATGTCCCTGTAGTGGTGTCTGTGTATAGGGTGTCCTGTCCATGTCTTCCAGTTATGTGAAGTGCTGTTGTATTGGTCGGAGTTTTACTTAGGGGAACAGACATAATGTAAGGGACAGATATTAACACAAGATATGCAGTGTATAAGGAATTACAAGGTTGGCTTACGACCGTCAGCTGCAGAGTCAGATGGGGGAGCGTGCAGAGGGCGTCTGCACACCCCAGACTGAGGAGTTCAGTCCCAAGGACCGAAGCTCACTACTGTGCTCTGTGCAAGTCTCTGTTCATCAGCTGATGGGTCTGTGACCAAAGACTGAAGTGTCTGCGACGGATGTTGAAGAGTCTGTGACGGATGCTGAAGAGTCTAAGCCAGAGGTGGAAGAGTCTGCACTGCAAGCCAGGTGATGAAGTCCAAGCCGAAAGCAAAGAATGAAGTCCTTCTGACAAAGTGGAACATGGACTCCTTCCCCAGTCCCTTCATATGGTCTCTTTGTGCTGAGTCGCTCTGGGGTGGAACCAATTGTCCCCCTGGGGCGGGACCTCCCCCCCAGTCATCCAGCCAAGTTGACACAACCTATCACCCACTACAGCTTCTCACTTAGATGGGATACACGTTGTCAGAAGTTTTAGATTTGCTTCTAAGAGAGTTGAAAAGCACTGTCTTTTTTGTTCATCTCTGACTGTTCAGCATCTTCATCTTTGACTTTAGTGTCCATAAATGCCTCGATAATCTAGGCTGCAGCAGTTCATGGAGGTCATTGTGTGATTTTGCAGTAGACATGGCTTCCAACGCTGTGTCTCATCAAGATCCACAAAATCAAGTCTTGATGGCCTTGGGGTTTGTGTTGACAGTTGCCACCATCTTGATTATGCTGCATGTGGAGTGGGTGGTCTCTTTGTACCTGTATATATGCATTGGTGACATCAGGTTTTATGACACCAGTAGCCACAGTTCTGGAGCCAAAGGCCTGGACAGATCTTTCCCAACCCCACGAGATGAGCACAGTTAGTGTTGTCATCCATGGCACTGGTACCTGTGAACCTTATGGTACAGGGGCCCCTTCTTTAGCTCTGATGGACACTTTATCTTATATCACTGTCACCTGCTTTTGCGGACCCAGATGATAAGTGGTTCTCAAGAGCTAAGCACAAGTGGCACCAGGGCGTCTGACACCAGGAGTGTGGTCCAAAGTCTGTGGATGATGGAGATATTTCCTAGGTCATTTGCATCATATGTTGGTAATGTTTGGACTTGTGGCACTGGTGTCTATGTCTCTTGAGGTGTAGACTAAGGGGACCACCTTCATTAGAGCCTATAGTTTGAATAAATATGAGCTAGAACTTGTGGATTTGGTGTCTGTGATCTTAAAATACCAGGGCATGGGTGGCAATGTCTACAGGCCACTGGGTATGGGTGAGTCTTGTAGCTTTGGTGGCTATATTTTTGGATCTGAAGAGTGTGGGTGGGCTTGTTCCCTGGTCCCCAGCGACAAGTGTGCATGGTGCCAAGGCTTTTCACCCCAGCTACTGCTGCTCTGAGACTGTGGGCTGGAAAGGAGACTTCCTTTGATTCCACCAAGTGAATGCAGGTGTTGGTGGGCTTGAAACTTCTGGTTGCTGTAGTTCAGGAACTGCGGCACTCTTCTGGGAGCTTCCAGGGATCTTGACGTAGAAGAGTGAGTGAATCCCGGACTTTGCCACAGTGCCTTCAGGCCCAAAGTTGTCTCTGGAGAGAACTTCCTTAGCTCTTCCTCCAGTCTAGCCAAGGTAGGCACAGCTACTGGTAGGAGCTGGGGCCACCTAAGGCCATGGTCCTGAAGTGGTCGGGTTCAGGACGGTGCTTTCCTGGATCCTGTTGCAACAGTGAGAGTGAAAATGGCGCTTTGCAACAATAGCTACAGTCCAACGCTGTTGGCCAGAAAGTTTGATAGGGACGTTCTGCTCAGGACTTGGATGAATTAATAGTATTCTAAATTCCATTTGGAGGATAGACTGGTTTTTGTGTTTCATGTTTAGGGAGGAAAATGCATCCAGAAGGGAGACACTGACTGGATCAGTAAAGAAAGGAATATGGGAAAGCACGAATGCCCATGTGGTGGTGGGTTGTGCCATTTCCTGGAAGCTGAGGTTAACCAGTAGAGGAAGCTGAGGCTAGAGAGGTAAACTGGGGCCATTCTGTGAAAATCCAAAAGGTTGGCTTGGGGAACTTACATTTAATTCAATAGGAAATTGGAAATCTATCATCCTTTAAATCTTTGGCATATGAGCGACCTTTATATTTGTTTATTTTTTTAAACATCTGTGAGATTGCTACTTTCTTTTAGCCTGGGCAACTGACAATTCAGTAAGAACTTTGCGCAAGGCACATGTTGGAATACTACCTGGTGACAGAAAGATTTAGCAGACCTCAACAACCAGCAGCGTGGATGCAGTAACATCTACAACATTACGTTTCTGAGCTTTGAGTTCCCAGGATTTTAGATTTCCTAGTAGTTTGAAATTAGGTAAAAGTCACAGTGAGCCAACTTTCAAGAATCTATTTCTATTAACTTTAGATGATGACAAAAGAAAGGAAAGATATTTGTTTTGGCATTTGTCAAAATTTAATTAACCAGCAGATTCTATGAAACATAACAAAGTAGAAGATAAAGTTCTCTTAGATAGCTCCCTACTTTAATGAATGTCTGAATGAAAGTACCCCACATATATTTCTCACAAATACATTATTACCAATTTCTAGAGTTAGAAATTTTGATTCTTGAAGACATGCAAACTTGTCTTTCTAAAGAAAAATTACTAAAATGTTGAATTTAAAATTTGTGTCAAGTTGCAAAAGGAAATTTGCATTTGGATAATTTTCTAAAGCAGACAAGCCAATTGATGTTTTCCAGTGTAGACTTACACGTATTGTGTTGATGACCTGTCATCACAACTAACATTCTGGTTTAAAGTCTGAATTATTCTACACGCGGAGTGTCCTTCAAAGTTTGGAATTGGTGATGGATGCTGTACTAGCTTCCTACTGAGTAGGTTAAGATTTCAAAATTGGCCAAGTTTACCACAGAAACAGGAAAGGTTTCCCATGGCTTCCGAGAATCAATAGTGCCCTCTACAGGAAATCCGTGGGAGGTGCAGTCACCGTCCAGGCTTACTTGCGACTCCCAGGATGGATTCACAGCTAAAACAGTAACTGAGGCTAATCTGCACTGGGACCACCACCAGGAGCCGTCTACACCCGACCTGCACTGGAGGGCACATCGTGTTAGCCCAAGTGGCTACTCGGTTCTGCTGCCCGGCAACTGTTAGAATCCTTGTGGAAAATTCCTGGAAAGGGACAAAGTGATGATTTCCAGGTAGATTAGACATCCCAGCTTCAGAGAGATGGGAAGCGCGGAAGCCAGTCCAAGTGAGTGCAAGAACATGCTACTGGAGGGAGCGTGCGGAACCTAGCGTGGAGCAAGCCTTTGTCTCGGGAAGGCGGCCAAATGGGCCGAATTAGAAGAGCACGGGTGGTGCAGTGGGACTGAAAGACGACAACAGAAAGGGGTGACACGAAACGTTTAAGGATCCGTGTGTTCATGCATATAATTTTATAGTCTACTTTTCATCTGTCCATTTTGCATAGCATGCAAAGAACTATCCACAAATTGCTTGATAATGTGTCGGGAAATGCTGGGGAGAACTCTGTATTGTTATTGTCGATTAGGAGGAGGGTAAGTCTGAGGTTAGCAACTGCCTTAGAGACACAGAAAGCCCAGGGGTACAGGGCATTTTTGATTCTAGCTATATGTGGTCATAGCTGGGGGGGGACCTTAGTACAGTGTGTGGGAGGGAGTGACAAACATCGCATGTTTGTTATAAAACTTGCGTGCTTGAAGCACTGAGTACTTTCTTAAGACTTTTCCTTCAGAGTTCAAGTGCAGTTTTATCAGAAAGCGGAGACCCAGGTTAGGCTGGCACTGGGCACTACCGGCATGCTCAGTGTGCCTACCGTGGCACGTATGTTTCAACATGTGACTGCACCGGAGGCTCACGGGAACTTTGCGAGGTTGGGAGAGGAGCCATAACATAAGAGCAACAATAAAATTTCAAGGAGCATGAGTAGGATTTTGTGGGAATAGTAACTTTCAATATCTACTTTTTACTGATTGATTAGAATATGAGAACATTTAAAGATATATGAGGTTAAATATTAATAGAAATAAAACAAAAAGACAAACTTCTGATTGTTTAAAAAAAGTTGGCCAAGGAAAAGGGTTCTTCTATGTGTACAGACAAGGGTAGAGGAGACTGCTCTGGGGTAGTGAAATCAAGAAGAGGAAAGTAAGTGTAAATATGAAAAAGTTCTGGGGAGAGCTTCCAGCTACCCTGTGCCAGAGGGACCTATTACTGGTCCCAGCCTAGGCGTGGGTGAGACCCTCTTCCAACCCCTTGGGACACCCCCCACCACTCCGCAGCACCTCCCCCAGTCCGCCCACTGAGTAGGAATTTCTGCCGTGTTCCAGGAACCACCAGACCCAGTCCTAGCCCAGGCCCAGTGAGTGTGTGGGAGAGCTTCCCGCTACCCTGTGCTGGCAGGACCTACTACTGGTCCCAGCCCAAGCGCAGTGTGGGTGAGACCCACTTCCACCCCCTTGGGACGCCCCCCACCACTCTGCAGCACTTCTCCTACCCCGCCGGTGAGTAGGAATTTCTTCTGTGTTCCAGGACATCCCAGACCCAGTCCTAGCCCAAGCCCGATCTGCACCTAAACTTCAGTACCTGCTAAGGTTATAACTACATGAAGACCTACAACAAAGGTCAGAAGACAGTGCTACACAAAATGACGAGAAGGAACAAAATGCAACCTCAGAACCCAAGCCCACCCGTAACAAGTG
>NW_004524637.1:7558975-7565318 GCF_000260255.1 Octodon degus
AAATAGAAAGGTATAATACAAGTAAAAGGAAAGCAGGATCTCAAGGACTAACTAATCAAGAGAGGGAAAGGAAAAGAGGTAGGAAATATGAATAAGTCAAGCCATACCATTATATGCAGAAGATGTGCAGGGCAATGCTCCTGAGAATCTTCAGAAGATTTTTTTTTTTTTTCCGGAACTGGGGATTGAACTCAGGTCCTTGCGCTTGCCAGGGAAGCACTTATTCTACAGAGCCGTCTCCCCGGCCCCTCAGAAGATTTTTTAATCTAGCAGTTAAATGAAAAGATTCTCACCCTGACTAACTATATATACTGATACCTGTGAAATAAGCTACTGCACTGAAGATGGTGTTTTGTAATAGTAGTTTCTTTCTAGGAGTGCCTGTCATTCTGGTCTTCTGAATATGGGCTGCTTTTTATGACATGCCAGTTGCTGCTATGATGTCTCTCGGGTAGATGGTTGTTCAAAAAGAAAGGGGTGGTGAATGAAATCAAGAGATAGGAAAAGGAATATTGTGGGACTGTTCTGCTTCAAGGTTGTATATGGTGAGATTTTTGGACTTACGTTTAAACAGAAGAAGTATATAATTCTTTATGCCTATTTTTATAATATATTCTAATTTTTAAATGTTTTTTCATCATATTCTGTAGGGAATTAAAGTTCAACATATCAATACTCAAGGAAAAATACCTGTTCCATATTATGCCTAAGATGTTTGATATGCAGACAGATAGTGAGGTTAAGCTTAACAGCCTAAGTTGTATGGTAATAACAATAAGCTTGTCTTCTGGATGGTTAACAACCTAAGTTTGCAGACCAAAATTAGAGAAAAAGGAGTACTGCAAGGAAAGCCAACATTTTGGCCCTAGCCTTCCAAGGTCAATTAAGACTCAGGACGTACGAGAACTTGTACTGTAATGTCATGTAACTCAGTAGTGTCCCAAATTTTCTGATCAAAGAGATTATGGGGCCAAAGAGGAAAGTGATCAATGATGTAGAGTGTGCCTAAGGAGAGTCACATGGAGAGAAAACATTCTCTCAGGCTTTCACAGAGAGCACATTGGCCAAGCAATGGCAGTGACTCATCCACATGGCTGACACTGACGAAGGTTCTACAATCTGAGGTACAGGATCTCAGGATAAATCCTCAGGGGATTTGACTGACCTTATCAGACCCAAAAGCTACAACTCTTGCTGCATAGGTCCTGTCTTACCTTGGTCTTAACCATCCAGAAGAAAAGTATAAAAACAAAGTATAAGAAGTAAAGCCATGCTGTTATGTTAAGCTATAGGGGACTCAGGTCAACAATTTCTGACATTGCCAGTCAAGCGGAAGACCCAATACTATTATGGGCTACTGGACTCTTTTAGAATATTTTGCTGAGTTTACATACCTATAATATTCAAATAACAAAACTTAAGAAAAAAGGGGGATATAGATGAATGTCCATCTTGTATCTGTGTATTCAAAATGGTTAGGATAGATATATAGTTACATTCTCTTAATGAATAGAGTGATTTGTTCTAATGGTGTTTGTAAATAGGATATCAAGTCCGTATCTTGTACAGCAATTAACCACTAGGAAGAATGTATGCAATGTGTTAATTATTGAAACTGTCCTATCAATTTGATTTGAAATGGTCTCATTGCTATTTTTTTATCAATAAAATTATGGGAAAAAAAAGAAAAAGAAAAAGTTCTGTCTGAGTAGTGCGATTACTCAGTGATGGGGTCATTCGAGGCCTTTCTTGTGAAGAATGCAGCAATTATTTTCTCAAATCTTTCTAGATTAGAATAGCATTTTGGTGGCTACAATATTTGTATTCTGTAGAAGTTTTGAAGTTCTCTGAGAATAAAGCAAGGAAAGGAGGTGCCAGTGGGCCTGTACTGAAGTGAATCCTGTTCCAGAATGTTCCTAATAGTTTCCTGAGTTCCTAGTAAGAGGAAGAAGGAAGCTACTCCAGAAGTCTGTTTCTGGAGCCTTACAGAGCACAGGTCAATCACGGGCTTGTAAAGAGTAGTATTCATTTGGTGATAAAAGGAAGACATACTCAATAAATTGTGCTGAATAAGAGAAAAAGCTGATCAACAGGCCTAGGGGATAAAGGAAAAGAGGGGGTTGTACTCAGAAGACAATAGACAGCTCCCTTAGAGCAGAGCCTCTGCTAGTAAGGAGTGCAGGGGGCTTTACTGGGGGAATTTGGGCATATTCACATTACAGTTTCCATCAAGTATCGAAGTAGGCATACCCTGAGCATGCAGTTCAAGGTCAGGCCTTGTGTGTTTAAAAAATTGCCAGAGAGGAATGCCTCTGACTGGATAATTTAGTTTAGTATAGTAGATCAAAAATGTGGTGAATGCTAAAAGTTTTAGAGTTTATCACAGTAAAACACACACTGCTATCAATCCGTGTCAAACTTCTCCTTGCCTTGAATATCTTATCCCATCACTGTGGCCCAGCCCTGAAGTTCTGGAAGTCTTCTTTCCTGAGTGTCTTTAATTGTGCTGCGGTGGCTGCTCAAGGTCCTGACCTTGATTCAATGTTGACCTTTCAGGATCATATTGAGTTTGGAGATGGTGCTCTTGGTGATTCTGGGGAAAAGAAATAAATCTCCTATAAAGGAAAGCCAATCAGAACCACAGCAGACTGCTGAACAGAAGCAATCAAGTCACGAGACCTTGGAATGAAGTATTTCAAGCCCTAAAACAAAATAACTTCTAACCCACGTTGATGTACCCCACAAAATAATCTTGCAAAATTGATGGGGAAATATATTTTCATGACAAAGAAAACTAAATGAATTCATGACACCAAGCCAGCATTCTAAAATGTTCTGAAGGACATTCTAGAAAGAGGTAACAGAGACTACAACTCCACGAACCCTGACAAAATGAATGAACTGGGGAAGGCAAGTAATTAAACAAAGTGGGCAAAAAAATTGCCAATAGGAAATTAACATGACAAGGATAAGTCAATACATGTCAGTTATTAATCATCAATGTTAATGATGTCAATTCATCAATCAAAAGATACAGACTAGCAGGATGGCTCAAGGAACAAGATCCAGCAACATGCTGCATGCAAGAAACACATTTCACTCAAAAAGAAATTCATAGACAAAGTCAAAGGATAGAAAACAACACTTTGTGACAGGAACCTACGAGAAAGCAGGGTTGTTCTATTTGCAAACAAAATAGCTTTCAAGCCAAGACTGATTAGCAAAAGCAACAGTCAATACCTGTTTGTTAAAGAAACAACCCAAGAGTAAGAGATGACAATCACAAATGCACTCATACCAGAGCACCCAGATATATAAAACAAATATTAATGGACATTAAAAAATCAAGCACTAACATAGGTATAATCAGGGATGTCAATACCCCACTGTCACAAATGGACAGATCAACTAGACAAAAAAAAAGCATGTAATATTAGAGCTGAACCAAACTTTTTAATAAACAGACTGAGTGGATGTCTACAGTGTTCCATCCCACAGCATTAGAATCCACATTCTTCTCAGCTGTGCATAGGACATTCTCCAAAATAAATCACACACTCACTCATAGGACATGCTTAGGAATATACAAAGGAATTGAAATTATCCCCTCAATATTATCAAACCATAGTGCAACAAAATTGGAAATTGATGGCAAAAGCAACTACAAGACCTTCATAAACAAATGGAAAATAAATGTCCCCTGAAGAACCAATGAGTCACAGATGAAATTAAAAAAGAAATTATAAAGTTTATAAAATTAAATTACCTCAATACGACATACCAGAACTCATGGGACACAATGTAAGCAGTCCTAGTAGTGAAATTTATAGTGGTGAGCTCTTGTACCAAAAAAGAGAGCAAGCTCAAGTAAGCAACATAATATTGAGCCTCACATTTTTAGAAAAAGAACAAGCCAAACACAGAGTTCATAAAGGGAAAAAATTGTAAAGATTGGAACAAAAATTAATGCAATGCAAACTAAAAATTTACAAAGACTCAATGAATGGAACATTTGGTTCTTGGAAAGATTAGATACAATTGGTAAACCCCTAGCCAATCTTATACCAAAAAAAAAACAGAAAAAAAAAAGAGAGAGAGACTCAGATTCTTGCAATTAGGAATAAAAGGAGTGAAATCGCAGTAAATCCTTCAGGAATCCAGAAGATCATCAATAACCACTTCAAGAACCTATATTCTAAGACTGAAATCACTCAAGAAACAAATTTCTAGTTTCAAAGCTGACCCAAGAAACATATAAAAAATCAGAATGAACCAATATCAGTCAATGAAACTGAAGAAATAATTAAAAACCTGTCAACAACAACTACAAAAAATTCCAGGTCCAGATGGATTCACAGCTGAAATCTACAAGAAATTTAAAGATCTAATGCCATCACTCCACAGACTCTTTCATGAAATTGAAAGAAAAGTAATACTTGAAGATTCATTCTTGGAAACAAACATTAACTTGAGAGGAAAACCAGAGAAGGATCCAGCCAAAAGAGAGACGTGCAAGCATCTCCCTGGTGAACATAAATGGAAAAATCCTCACTAATGTATTGGAAAACAGAATGTAACAAATCTTCAAGGAGATTATAAACCATGACCAAGTACGATTCATCCCAGGGATGCAGAGATGGTTCAAAAACAAAACTCAATAAATGTAATACCCTGTGTCAGGAGAGTCAAGGACAAAAACTACACAATCTTCTCAGTGGATGCAGAAAAAGCAATTGCCAAACTCAAAAGCATTTTACAAAGGCTAGCCCCTGTCATCATAAAAGCCCTGCATAAATTGGAATGAAAAGTCTTTTTTAAAAATGCATTTAGTACAGAGTCTACAGGGTCTCACTACACAGATTGGACTTGTCGTGATTCTCTTGTTTTCAGCTTCCCAAGCACTTGGATTACAGGCACAGACCACCAGGCCCAGTCTCAATTGCCATCTCAGTGCACCCTGGAAGCAGGGCCAGCACAGCACACAGGGGATCAAACCCAGGTCCCTCGATCTGCCTAAACAGGAGCTTTAACCCAATGAGCTCTCCAACCACCCTAGTCTTTATCTCAATCTGATAAAAGTCATCTATGACTAACCAATTACCAACATCATACCAACTGGATAAAAACCAAAACCTTTCACTCTAAAATCAGGAGCACCACAAGGATGTCCACTGTCACTACTCTTATTCAATATAGTTCTCAAAATGATAGCGCAAATAGAAAAGAAATAAAGATAAGAAAGGAAGGCATTAAATTACCATGATTTGCAGATGACATAAAGCACAGAAATACATCATTACAACAATACAAACGCATCATCCACAGATGACACAACTTTCACATGGTGCTATGTACTTCTCCACATTGAAGACCCTAAAATTTCAACCAAAAGACTTCTAGATTTTTATTAACCAAAGTCCATGACATACAAAGTTAGTACTCAAAAATCAATGGCCTTCCTATGCAGAAATAAAAAGCTCTCTGAAAGAGAAATTGATGAAACAATGTAATACAATAAAACAACAAAGGCATCCAACACATGAAAGAATACAAACAATACAATAAAAGCACCCTCCAACATGAAATGCCTAGGAATCATCCTGATGAAGAAAGTAAAAGACCTCCCCATGGAAAACTACACTACTCTAAACAGTGAGATGAAAGGTGACATCAGAAAATGGAAGGATAGCCCTAGTTTTCAGGTAGAGAGAACCAACACAATGAAATCACCATACTTTCAAAATTGTTACGCAGGTTTAATGCAATCCCAATGAAAACACCAATAGCATACTTCCCAGAATGAGGGAAAACAATCCTAAAATTCATTTAAAATCAGAAGAGACCTAGAATAATAAAAACAATGTTGGGCAACAAAGGCAAGAAGCATCACAATCCTTGACTTCAACTTATACTGCAAAGCTACTGTGATAAACAAAATACAGTATGGTATTGGGGGGACAAAGCAGACTTGGGGGGCAGTGGAACAAATTAAAAGATGCAGAAGCAAGTCCAGACAAATTCAGATACCTTATTTTTGACAAAGCAGCCAAACACCTCCACTGAAAAAAAAAAAAAAGATAGCTTCTTTGCTAAATGATGCAGGGATAACCTTTACTTTTTTTTTCAAAATTTTATTGATAAACAGCAACGAGACAGTTTCAAATCAGAAGTACAGTTTCAACAAATAACACACTGCATATATTCTTCTTAGTGGTTAATTGCTGCACAAGATGCAGACTTGAGATCCTATTTACAAACACCTTTAGAACAAATCATTCTATTCATTAAGAGAATGCAACTATATATCTATCCTAACCACTTTGAATACACAGATACAAAATGG
>NW_004524637.1:7571608-7619199 GCF_000260255.1 Octodon degus
CTTTCATATGTTTCTGCATTTGATTCTTTAGTGCAGATGTTTTTAATTCAGGGATTTCTTTTTTCATTTCCAATTTGAGGTCTTCTATATCTTTCTGCAGCTGTTTTATTTCAGAAGCTGTTGATTCATTGCTTTCAGGTGTGTGATTTCCACTTTGTTCTGTGTTAGTGTCCTCTGCACTTGTTACGAGTGGGCTTGTGTTCTGAGGTTGCATTTTGTTCCTTCTCCTCATTTTGTGTAGCACTGTCTCTGACCTTTTTTGTAGATCTTTGCTGTAGTTATAACCTTCGCACATACTGAAGTTCAGGTGCAGCTCTACAAAGTTTGGACTTACCCAGCTGCGTCTGGCGTAGGTCTGGCTGCTGTGCTCAGCTCCTTCCCGCTGCTGCCCTTGAGGGTGAATATGTTGTGACCTTGTGGAAAGATGTTCTGCTCCTGCACTAGCTGGGTGGATCTATCCTCTACACTCTCTGCAGGGATTGTGACTGCAGGGTTACTCCTCAGGCATTTATGCCAGGTCTGAGCTGTGCCTGGAGGATGCAAGGTGAAGTAGGGGAAAGAGGAAGCTCTCCCACACACTCACTGGACCTGGGCTAGGACTGGGTCCGGGGGTTCCCAGAACTCGGCAGAAATTCCTACTCGGCAGGCGGGGTGTGGAAGGTACTGTGGAGTGGTGGGTGGCGGCCCGAGGGGTTGGGAGAGGGTCTGGCCCACTCTGTGCCTGGGTTGGGACTGGTCCTGCTGGTGCAGGGTAGCAGGAAGCTCTCCACACACTCACTGGACCTGGGCTAGGACTGGGTCTGGGGGTTCCCGGAAGTCGGCAGAAATTCCTACCCGGCGGGCGGGGTGGGGAAGGTACTGCGGAGTGGTGGGGGGCGGCCCGAGGGGGTGGGAGAGGGTCCGGCCCATGCTGCACCTGGGCTGGGACTGGTCCCGCCAGCGCAGGGTAGGAGGAAGCGCTCCACACACTCACTGGACCTGGGTAGGACTGGGTCTGGGGGTTCCCGGAACTCGGCAGAAATTCAGGGATAACCTTTATATGATTAAAACTAGACCCACATCTTTCACAGTGTATTAAACTAAAATCAAAAGGTCTCAAATACCTAAGTATTAAAACAGAAGCACCAAATCTACTAAAGATAGAATAGGGCCAACTCTTGAAAACATAAGCATAGGCAAAGACTTTATGAATGAACCCCAGTCACACTGGAATTATCACGAAGAGTCAACAACAAGGACCACATTGTTTCAAAAAAGCTAGTGCACATCCAACCAAACCACCAACAGAGTTGGTGGGAAAAAATGTTGCAAGCTCTTTCTCAGACAAAGGACTACTATCTGGAATATATAAAGAACTCAAAATGCAAGACCCCATCAATTTTAATGACCCAATTCCAAAGTGGGGATCTGAAATAAATAGATGCTTCTCAGATGAAGAAATAAACACAATAAAAAATTACATGTTCAGTATCACTCAATGGTCATTCGAAATATACACATTAAAACAACACTGAGTTTCAGTCTTACTCCAGGAAGAATGGCTATTATCAAGAAATCAATAACAAACACTGGTGGGGTTTGGGGAGGAGCCCTTCTGCACTGTTGGTGGGAGTGTAGACTGGTGCAACCACTGTGGAAATCAGTCTGAAGATTCTTCAAAAAACTGAAACTAGAGGTTCCATTCAACGCAGCTACTCCCTTTCTTGGTATCTTCTCAAAAGAATTAAAATATCTTACCACAGTGTATTAAACACCTATTTTAAGTAGCAGCACAGTTTATAATATCTAAATCTTGGAAACAACCCAAATACCCATCAACAAATGAGTGGATAAAAAAGATGCAGTGTTTTAGTACCACGGAGTACTACTCTGCCATAAATAAGGATAAGCTTGCCACATTTCTAGATAAACAGATGGACCTTGAGGTCATACTCTTAAGTGAAGTAAACTGGACACACTCTCTCTGATGTGAGAAAGTGAAAGTGTAAAGGCAAAAATATTTATAGATATTTGGAAATGGAAAGAAAATCTTCAAATCAGAAGGGGCACAGGGGGTTGGGGAGAGATAAATGAATGAAGGAAGAAAAAAAGGAAGAAAAAAAGAAGGATAAAATGGAAACAAAGGCTTTGTAAATACAGAGGATAAGAATGGCTGAAAGTGCTAAGTGGGAAAAAAGAAGCAGCAGAATGCCCTGTAAAAATCTCATCTGATGATGGTCACCGCCATACATCTAAAATGTACCAATAAAAAGCGTGAGCGTAGCGTAGGGGGAGGCCAGCGTGCGCAGACTGTCAGCACAGCTGCAGTTGTTACAGAAAGACTATGTGCTTCCTACCTCTTAAAGGTGACTGGCGCCCTAACCTAGCCCCGCCCAAAGGTCCCAACAGTCGCTCTGTCCTGCCTTCTGGAAAGGACCATCAAACAGCTGCTGGAACTAGCGCCAGTGACCACGCCGGCTACTTCCAGCTGAGGGGGGGATCTGCTGGTGAAGTGGATGGTCTGCCTCAGGAGACTGACCTGGCCAGCCAAGGTCAAAGGAAGGTGGAAACTCCGCTAGTGCCTTTGTCCAAAGGATCAGCTGCCTGTTTATAGCACTGATGTGGTCTGAAATGAATCAAGGAAGGCAATTAAGCACAAAGGGGCCAAAGATGCACAGTAATAATATAGCAAGTGGGGCCCAGAATAGGGAGAAGCTAGGTAGAGACAGAAGGCTGCTATGCTTCATCTGGGAGAAAGCCTGGGACATCAGGTACTCCATGGCCCTCTGTTCATGGAGCCGTTTGGCCCTTTCTAAGATGGGTCTCTACCTGTTGGGAACTGTTAATGTAAGTACAGGATGTGTCATTCAGAACAGTACAGAGACCCCCTTGGCAAGCTAGTGTCTAGTCTAAAACTTGGTGGTCCAAGGCCATGCCCACCAGTGAGTCCAAGGACCACTGTAGGTCCCCCAAGTTGCTGCCCTTTGACCAAGACACTGTTGTAGTGTCTGCTGTGAGATTCGACATCTGTATTCTACATCTGTACTTTCAGAGGGCAACCACCAAGTAAGCTGATCTTCCTAAGGGGTCCATCAGGGCAGTTATTCTAAGGCTGTGGTCCTGGTGGTGGTTCCCCTTCTATTATTAAGTTGTTGGTAGGTTTCTTCTACAGAGGATTGGTTGAGAACCTTCTTGCCCTGGTCAGAGCTGGATTTGATCTCCACTTTCTCTGCAGGATCAGGGGTCCAGACACTCAAGTTCCCAGGGTCTGTTTCCCTGCATTCTATAAAAGAGCTGTCCTCTAGGGGGACAGAGGATCAGGGCCTACTTTGTGAAGCTATGAAGCTGTAATTGCCCTCCTTTCCTTTGACTCTAAGAGCATGCTGCTGCATTTTTGTTGACCCATTTATTCAGGACCATCTTTGAAACCATGATTCACAGGCATAAGTGGTCTTTGAATCACCTGACTGAGGAGACAGGGCAAGATTCTGCTCCCAGGACACATTGAGCTTGACTGCCTTATGTGGTGGGATTTTGGTGCACTGGAGGAGGATACACCATTCATGTTGAGTTGTGACAAATTCAGCAAATAGAGGGAACTAGAAGTAAAGCTCCTGAGCCATCCCACATTGGTAGGGTCTCATCAGGATCATCGTAAAGGACAGACACTCTCATGATGGGACTGACTTTGAGTAGCCCTCTGGGATGGTAGGTTACTGGGCGCCCCTAAGGTGTCTTCCAGAGATAAGTTTTGACATCTACTTCTGTTAATGCTCCTGGGAGAGGAAAACCTAGAAGGTCTAATTTAGAGAATTAGACAAGTCCAAGAACTTCCAGGTGAGAAATACTTCTGGATCTTTGACTGGATGTGTAAGGTTAGAGGCTAAGGGGAGGGGCTGGACCCTTGTCTTAGCTACTTTGCTCTTGTTGCTGGAACAAAATACTTGAGATTCAAAATGCAGGAAGGAAAGGTTTATTCAGCTCACAGTTTATGGACATGTCCCCATATTTGGCAGGCAACAAGGCAGAATAGCACATGCACAGGGAAGCAGTTCATGGTGGTAGAAAACAGCGAAACAGCAAGAGTGAAATGGAGGAATAGCGGCAACAACGGCTGCAGAGGGCAAGTCTGTCTCCCTTAAGCTGCATTCAGACTATCCGCCCCAGGCCGAGTATAAAACTCACACCCCTAATCCCAGCAGTGCTTACCTCCATAATCCCGGTGGATCATGAGTTAATCACAAATTCTCAAAGTCCACCCCATGACTTACAAGAGGATTTGAGGGGACAATTGACACAAACCATAACAATCCCAAAAGCAAAGTCAACAATGAGGGTATCCTGTGGCTGGTGCCTCAGCCATCAGGATCAGGACAATGAACAGTGCTCCAGTCAAGTGGAACTAGACAGGAGCACTATAACACAATGAGGGAGGTAACAGCCCACCAAACCAGGTGCAGCCACAGCAGAGGGCGGCCTAAGCCTTCTGAATCAGTGGGCTTCCCAGCACAAAGAGAGGACAGCAGTGGGATCACTCCTCTTACTGTCTTCTGAAAAGAAGTCTGATATTGTCCACAGGCCCATGGGGGTGCTCAGATTTGGGTGTTGTCTCAGGCTGCCGTGGAGGGATGCCACTCTCCAGGCCTCCAGAGGCATCCAGTTTTGGTGAATCCAGGTGTAACACCCCATCACTTTAACTGCACTTAGGGTGGAAAGGACCACTGTAAGGACCCTTCTATTGGATTTGGTTATTCCCTACATGGCCGTGGCCTTTACTAGAATCAGGGCTCTTGGGGCCAAAAAGGAGGCTTGCTAGCTAGCTGGAGTAGGTCCAGAGCTGGCTCATCTCAGGCTGACAAGATTTGTTGGAGCTGGACTAAGGATCTCACTTGCCTCAAAGCATCCCCCATTTCCTCTCCACTGGGATGTCATTCTTAATAAACAGTCTCTCATATAAGAACTCAAAGGGAGATAGCCCCTAAAACCTGCTTGAATTTCTGGCCCATGTGGGCACAGCAGGTCGGAGCAGTTTGAGAGGGGCCTTACGTTCTTGTGCCGGCTTAAGCAACGACCTGTTGAGTACCAATGAGTAACAGTAGCCTGTTAGGCTAATAAGTTGGCTCATTCTGTCTGCCTAGATGATTGTGGCCCATAGGAGCAGTGTGACAGTAGTTGGTGCCAAGAGCCTTGGAGATGCTTTGAGTGACATCAGAATAAAAGGCAGAGCCGTTATCACTTGGAGGCTATGAGGAGCCCCATGCTGTGGAATGACCCCGTGGCCAAGAACCTTAGTCATTTCTCTTGCCTTCTCTGCTTTGTACAGTGGCCTCTGTCCATCCTGTGTGTATGCCAGCCAGGACCGGGAGGAACTGATTGTCTCAGACTCCTGGCATGTGAGTAAAATCAAGTGGCCAATCCTCCCTGGTATAAGCACCCTGGTGGTGTTCCCTGGGCTGTAATTGGGCATTCTGAGGGTTTGATTTTAAGCGGATCCCACAACCCTTAATGACCTGCTGGACTACCGTGTAGTTCTTTTCCCTGAAAAGCCTTGTTGATCAGGGTGAGATGGCTTAGAGCAAATAAGTCTGAAAGGTAGAATTTGGTGCCAGAGAAGCAGAGTTATTGCTGGGACTCCATCTGACTGTGTGGCTCAAGAGCCTTTGGAACTGATCTGTGGGAAGAATGTGGAAGGGTTTGGAGATGCTGGCTAAAGAAATAGTCCTGGAATGCCTGAGGCTGTGCCTGAAGGAAGGTCCTTGTCCATGCGCAGAAGACCAGAGTGCTGATAGAAAGCCTGCTGGTAAAGACCAGGCCAGGGAGCTTTCTGATGGGAAGAAGGACTGCCTTGGCTGCTGGACTCTAGGCGATGTGTGGTATGTGTAGCTGGAAAGTTGGTCTGTATTTTGCTCATTTCCAGAGGCTGTGGCTGAGACTGAGATTAAGCGTGGCAGATGAATTAATCTGGCAGAAGAAATTGCAGGGCAGTCTAACACTGAGGTGGTGACATGGATGCTGTTGGGACTTTTAGCCAGATCGCTGTTGAGAATTGAGAGCAAAGAGCCCTTTGGGAGTTTGGCCAAAAAAGAATCTCCAGTAAAGCTGTTGGCTGAAAAGATGAAACATAAGAGGTCTTGATTGCTGAGAAGGAATAGAGGATGGAAAAGATGGGCTGAGGGCATCACAAAAAGCTGCAGGATGACCTGAAAGCCTCCAAACTGCGAAGGGAAAAACCTTTCTCTGAGAGCCAAGAGCACCATGTTCCCGAATGGCAGTGGCCTTGGGGAAGCTGTTCCTTGAGATTTGGTTCAAAGGTCCTGAACCCCCACACCCAAGAGTGAAAGAAACATGGCCTCTGAAAAACCGAGGACAAACTGTGCCTCTGTGCATCAGTGTCTCAGTGTCCCCACAGAGCACAAAGTCACCTGCATACTGCAGAAGGGTGTCTCCTTCCTCCCTCCATTCTAGGAAGTCTGGAGCTAAGGCCAGACCAGAAAGACAGAAAGTGTTGTGCAAATCTAGTTCTGCTCCAGTGAAAGTATTTTCAAACCCAAACCAATTTTGGCTTTCAGAGGCCAAGGGGATACAAAAGAAGGCAGTTTGGAGGTTCACAACAGAGAAGCAGCTGGCTGAGGCTGACACCTGGCCCAACAAGGGATAGGGATTAGGGACCACTGGGTGGCACTGAGTGGCACCACAGGCTCACTGGGGAGGCATAGGTCCTGTGCTAGCCTCTACTTTTTGGGTCCCTTTCTCCAGCCAGTGATATAGGGCTGTCATAGCAGCTGACAGGCTCCCTCAAGAGTCCCTGCTGCATTAGTCCCTGGGTAGTGGGTTTTCTGCCCTGTCTAACATCTTGACAAAGAGGAAATGAGTGGGGCTCTTGTGGTGGCTCCTAATAGAGGTGGCCTTTCAGATTCTTCCACCTGTGTGTCCCTTTGTCCACACAGAGAGTCCACTCATAACTTTTGGGGGTGGAACATTCCTTTGAAATTAGTAGGCCCTGGAGGAAGTTGAAGCTGGACCCGGGACTTGGATAATAAATCCCTCCTCAGGCATGGCATTGGGGACTTGGGCAGTATCAAAAAGGAGAAAAATGGAGTTCACTCTAACAGCAGGCCACAGTTGAGAAAGAGCTTTCTGGATTGTCCTCAGACATCCTTGAACTATAGAAAAGTCCATGAAGAGCATAGTCTAGGAGAAAAAGCAAGAACAGAAAAACTGGCATGTGTATCAACAGGATGGCCCCCAATATTGAATTACTCTTGGGCTCTGTTGGCAAAGCAGGAGTTGGGCAGCCTGTCAGAGAGGACCCTCGTGGGAAGCCTCTACTGGGAGGCCTTTCAGCTCTCCTGGGGATGCTTGTCATTCTAATGGGTCGCTGACTGTGTAAGCAAGGTCTAGTTGGCTGAGTTGGGCATATTAGTTCCATGCCCTAAACCGGGGACAGTTGGCCTCGAAATGCCCAGGAGATTTACAGAGAAGTGACAGCCCTCTACCACTAGGCTATCTCCCTGACTGGCCTGTCAAGGCAGCTGATCTGCTCTTGTTGGGTGTCTTGGTCTTGATTATAAAAGGGCTTTGTAGCTCCCCTCACAGGGTCATCCGGCTCCATGTGATCTTTTTCCAGACCTGCCACCAGCATTTGAAGTGAGTGGCGGATGTCAGAGTCTGACTGTGTCGACATTTTATTTCACAGCAGGACTCCCCACATGTGTGCACAACTTTCTGGATCTATTTGGTTGAATGTCTTCATATCATTGTTTGGATTCTATAAAAACATCTTTTTTGGGGCTGGTGGGATGACTTGGTGGTCTGGGGTACCTACTTAGAACAAGCTTAGCAAAGCACAGGGACCACGGTTCGATCCCCCAGCACCACATGCCAGCCGGCCCCGCCCCCTGGTGGGCTGAGCTGGCCACACACACACACACACACACACACACACACACACACACATAAATAAATAAAATTTAAAAATCTTTTTCTTGATAAATCTGGCCCGTTTGGCATAATTGACAGTTTTCACTCTGGCTCCCTTTAGGTCTTCCTTGATGCTGTGAAGGACATGGGTCCCTCTTCTCCAGTTGGTTCTCATAGTCCCATTGGGCCTCGGCACTTCTCATCACCATGGGAGCATGTACCCATGGGGTTCCCAGGCCTCGCAGAGTGCTTTGAAGGGCCTCAGTAGGCATTCCCTGCCTGTGCCGTGGAAGCCAGAACCCTCTCTTTTTCTCGCTGATTGAGAGTCTCACTGAGAAGAAACATAACATCTCAGGTCAGTTTATATAGCAAGGTCATTCTTTGAAAGGTCCTAATAGATCCATTAGGGTCATCAGTGAAGTGTCCCAGGTCTCATTTTATTTCCCTTGATTTTCGTAGGTGAAGGGCAGCTCTCTGGCCTCCCTCTGAAGTTGGCATGGAGAGGAAGAAGTTTTGCAGGTAGACCTTAGCAGTCTAAGGATGGCTTCTGCGGGAGGTGGCACAGGGTCCTGATTCACTCCCTCCCAGAGTGTGCACATCCCCTGGGGGTGGGGGCACAACATCTCCAGGAGCACAGGGTCTAAGGGACACTTGGACATACATTCAGGATGATTCCAAAGAGTAAAGCTGAAGACAGAGCTCCTTGCTCCATTTTCCTTACTTGCTGCAAAAGAGATCTAGCGTTATAGTGTTACAGCATTAAAGAGATCTGGCATTACAATCTAGGGAGCCCCCTGGGGTTCCCCAAACCTGATCCTCCAGATGGGAACTGTGCCAAGACCTCAGTACAATAAAGGCACGAGACTTTTTCTTAAGGGGTTGGGGTTCTAATTCCTTCCAGCGTTTGAGAAGACATTCCAAGAGGGAAAGCAATGGAATGGCTGAGGATCCAGCTCCCATCTAGCTGGGGAAGGTGTATCAGTCTTTAGGGTTTGCTGCAGAAACAGATATAACACAAGGTCTGTGAACATATAAGAAATTACAAGACTGGCTTACCCTGGTCAGCCACAGAGTCCAATGAGGAAGCGAGCAGAGGGCACACTGGAGACTGAAGTATTCGGTCCAGGGTCTAGAGCTCACTGCAGTGTTCTGTGCCAGTCCGTATCAGGAGGTCTGGGATGGAAGGCTGAAGGATCCAAGGTGAAGCCAAGGAGTCTGTGCAAGGAGCCAGGAGACAACATTCAAGCTGAAGGCAAAGACCAAGGCTCCCTGGAGAAGGGAAGCCCCGCTGTCCTTCCTCATTTGCCTCATACCATCCAGACCATGAGGCCCCCTACGGTGGGCCCTCTACCCCCTAGGGCTTAGAATTGCTGAGCTGATTTAGTTGTGCTTCTAAACTTCTCAAGCTGACAGTCAACCACTGCAGAAGGGAAAGGAAATAATGGAGGAGAAGAAACCTCTTGCACTTCCTTTGTCTCCCAGCTGGCCAACTGAGGCAGGTCCTCGGCAGGTGGCTTTGTACAGAGCACCTCCTGTTGGTGTCAAGCAGGGTGTCCTCTACCTCAAGGCCCAGCTCTGCTGGAGTCTGGGGCAAAGGAAACTTCCTCTCCTCCTAGAAGGTCTGGGATGTCGGTAGTTTTTCTTATACTCCAGATAACCTTGGCATCTCCACTCATTAAAGATAGAGAATTTGCAAAAGGTTTTCTTCTTAACAGGCTCTCAAAGAGCCAACAAGGCTGAATTATGGAGGCTACTGGGTTTTTGGAAAGAAATTACACAAGACTAAGCCAAACAGGGCTGGGGCAAATCAGGCATTCAGTGGGATTCGGAGAGGGGCATTTCTGCAATACCAATTTGGGAAGAAGAATCAGAGGTCCCTCGCTCAATCTTGTCTCAAGTCTGACTCTACGAAAGAGGGTCCTCAGCAATGGTAGGTTGGTGATGAGTGGATGGCAAGCCAGCTGAATCTTACTTTCAGGTTGTAACCAATAGGATTCAGGGTTCAGTTAGTTGAAACACCCATCATTCAGTGTTCACTGCGACAAAAGACACAGTCTATGGAGCAGAATCCCATTTTACAAATGAAGAATCTAAAGTCTGGCGTCACATAAAGATCTGAAATAGCCTTAAAGGACTCACACCCCAGGGTGGGAGAACCATGTGACCTTCTGCAGCTGTGGACCCCTCTGGTCCCCCCTCCACCAGTGGACACTGAAGATCTCTTCTCAGCACAGGCGTTCCACCGCTAAGCCCTGTGATGGTCAAATTCAAGCCTCTTCCTCCACAGCCAGGGACTACATCTGATCCTCCTGGTAACCTGAGTCTTCTAATACCCAAAGGGGCCCAGCCAGAAGATTTCGTTCTGCTGGACTGCCATGGGGGGGGGTCCTCCCTGGAAAGCAAGCCCCACAGAGGACAGTCCTCCCTAAACATTCCCATTTAGGCTGGGTGTACTGACCATGTCTGGTGGGTTTTGGTGATCTTTCCATTCTGTGGCACAGCCCCCAGTTATGTTGCATCTGATGGGTCTGGGGTCTAGGGGATCCGCAGGCTATTTCCTTTCTACTCCTTAAGGGGGTCTGGCTCTCTAAACTGGCCCTCCCTAAGAGTCCCAACTGTCCCTAAGGGAAGGGCCAGAAGTCACGATCCTGGATCTGATGAACGAGCCAGATGAAGATACACTAAGTGTTTCACAC
The DNA here is from genome assembly GCF_000260255.1 of Octodon degus. Lineage (NCBI taxonomy): Eukaryota > Metazoa > Chordata > Mammalia > Rodentia > Octodontidae > Octodon > Octodon degus. Next base: position 7,582,204 of record NW_004524637.1, read on the forward strand.
TCTGCCTTTCAGTTGAATGGCGCTCAGCTGAAGCTTTTGCTATAGTTTTGATTATCTCCCTCTGCAATGGGCAGATTTGCCCAATGTTACCTAAAAGGAATCAACATGACCAGGTGATTTTGGCTGCTTCCTTGTGTCTTTTGGGTGAAGCAGACACTGATAGAACTCTAACAGTTATTTCAGAGGCTCATAGTTCTCCCCAGGCCAAGGCATACGTGATAACCCCTAAATGTGCCAGCTGACAAAAGTGAGTTACTGGGGCCAGGGTGATAGCTCAGTGGTCTAAGCGCCTGCCTGGCAAGCTCAAGGACCCAGATTCAATCCCCTGTACCACATGCTGTGCCAGGTCCATCCCCAGACATGCTGAGCCAGCCACTGAGACTGGGTGTGGTGACGCACACCTGTAACCCCAGTGCTGGGAAGGCTAAAACAGGAGGATCACTAGGAATCCAAACTGCATAGCAAGACCCTGTACCGAAGAAGGAGGGGGATAGGGAGGGGGAGGAGAGGGAGGAAGGGGAAGGGGAGGACGGAAGAAGAAAGAAGAAGGAAAAAAGGAGAAGAGCTATTTCTGCTCACCGGGAACTGTTGTTACTGTCCTCCTGGAAGCTTCTGCAAAGGCCAAGGCGATGATCCTGAGAAGGAGGCAACCCCAGTGTCTGGGAAGCGTGTCTGAGGAGTTAGCCCTGCTGAGCAGGAGCCCGCCATCGGAGGACCACAGTACCTCTGAGCGTCAAGCACAGGGCTAAAAGGTGCATTTCCGGGTGTGTTTAGACCAGGGGTCCCGTAGCAGCACTTGTGTGGGGCAAGCAGGATGGAGGAGACCCCCAAATGCAGTTTCTTACAGATGTAGGGGTGACAAGAACCAGATTCTGAACTCCAGAACCCCAAAACTGTAGGGAAGGTGGGTTTGTAATGCTGGCTTTCTGTCCCCTGAGCTAGAGCTCTGGTCTGCTTTGGCTGTGGCTCTGCCATGGCTCTGCTATGGCTCTGCTGTGGCTCTGCTGTGGCTCTGCTGCTTGAAGTCAAGTAGACTCCTGATTGTGGCCAGAGGGTCAGCCGCCTGGCATCAGGGCGTCCTTCCGGGAAGCCCCATCTGGAGCCTGCCCTTCCAGTTTCCCTAATGTCATAAGCGCCGAGCTCTCGGTATGAAATCCTTCCTGTTCAAAATACCCAGCGCGGGTTCTGTTTTCTCCAGTAAGCTCCACATGATCTACAGGGCACCATGGAACGTGAGAGACCCCTAGAAAGTGGCCTGTTGGTGTCTTCATCTCACCAGGAAGAAGGAACTGGCAAAGAAGTTACCAAGGGGAATAAATCTAAGACTGGTTATTCTCTATAAAACTAGCAAGAGAATTAAAATAGATTCACAGTTGGAAAATGATGTGAGCTCTTATAATTCATAACTTGTGATCTCATAGTTCACTCTAAGAAAACTATAAGAGCATGCTTAATTTTGTTTACCTTAATGTTTCCTAAATTTGTTTCTGAATGATAGTCATTATTTAGCAAATGCTAGTTCACTAAATATTGAGAGGAAAGGTATAGTATCAGTGTAACTTACTGAGAAAATATATGACACTTCAAAGGAAAAACTGAAATTTTTATAGCAAAAACAGAAGAAAAGTCAGTAAGCAATGAAACTAATACAGTGCAGTAGAAGTGTAATTCGTAGGGACCAGGGAATGACTCAGTGGAATAAGCGCTTCCCTGGCAAGCGCAAGGGCCTGAGTTCAATCCCCGGTTCTGCCAAGAAAATAAAAAAATAAAGAAGTGTAATTGGTAATGTTTATATTAAATGTAGTACAACTTAATGGAAAGGCCTTGAAAGCATAAACAATATATAATATGAATTAAAACTAATATTTCAACAAAAACTAAGATGTTAGAAAAGGGTAGTGAAGCTAGTATATATGCAAATTTCTGTCTCTTATACCAAGGAGGTCGGCAGATTTGGTTCGTTTTTTACCCTAATAGAAACACTTAGGAGTCTACACCATACCACCCTGAACGCACCCGATCTCGTCTGATCTCGGAAGCTAAGCAGGGTCGGGCCTGGTTAGTACTTGGATAGGAGAAACACTTAGGAAAGAAAATAAATATTTAATGCCAAGGTAATATAAACATACTAGAATTAATAATTTTTAAATCAGAACCAGCGAGATAGCTCAGGGCACTAACGCGCCTGCTTAGGCAAGTGCAGGGACCGAGATTCGATCCTCAGCACTGCATGCCACGCTGGCCGGCCCCTGGTGCCCTCAACCAGCGTCCAAGCTGAATTCCCAGCACCGGGGAGGCTGAAAACGAGGATCACTACTGTAAGTCCGAGCTGCACAGTGAGACCCTGTAATAAATACATTAACTCAAAAGAAAGGAGAATGATTTTTAAATCAATGCAAAAGAAAACCTAACAGAGAAAAAGTCAAGAAATCTAAATATGAGCCACTATTAAACAAAACTTAGTAGTGATAATTATAGATATAAAAAGCACTTATATTGGCTTTTCAAGAAACCTACATATATCTTGGGCTGGGGATACAGCTCAGCAGCATAAGTGCCTGCCTGGCAAATGCAAGGGCCTGAGTTCAATCCCCAGTACCAAAAAACAAAACAAAACAAACAAACAAAAAAAACCCAAAGGGCTTTCAAGAAACCTAGATATATCTTCATGAGAATCGATCAAATAAGGTACAGAAAATATAAGGTAAATCAAGGGCTGTATAAAAATGAGAAATGGAAACCAATCATAAGTAGAGAATATTGATATTATCATCAAAATACAACTCAAGGAAAGAGCGATTCTTTATATCAAACCGGAGGTTGCAAAAATGATGACGTCATGATAAGAGAAAACAATGTGGGGACCCCCATCCCGTACCAGAATGCTAGTGCTGGCTCTGCAGGGGGCGGGGCCTGCAAGGGGGCTCCCCATAGGCCCCGGGAGAACATACTTGGCCAGTCAACTCGGAAACACATCGCTGTGCATCCATAGACTCCCGCTGGCTCTCGGAGTTACCTACCTGAAAACAGGCACTGCATAGACCTCCCTGTATATCGCAGGACGGTCACATTAATATCTGGTTTTGGAGAAATTTAGCTCCTCTCAGGCCACACGCATCCCTCCGGTGAGCCATCAACTGCGTTTTCTGTGTAGACACGAGCTCAAGCCTACCCTCCCTCGCTCACGCTTTCACCCAGCGCTTGGCAATTCTGGGGCGACCACCTCTTCAAGAACTAGCTATTTCCACTCATGGCTCACGCAGCCAGCGTGAAAATCTAGAAAATCTGCTTTGGCTAGAAATATAAGCTGAAATTTCCAGTTTAGTTCGGCATGCGATGACACTCATATTCCATTCCAATCAGATATCCAAGTGTCTTTCTCAATTAGTTTACAAACTGAAACAGGAGAAAGCTGTGGGTAATTAACAACCTCCAGACCTCTGGAATAGGGGCATTAACTGCAATGAAAATACATTATGGTCCTATATGAGAAGAACCGGACAAGCTCAGTCTAACACCCCCAGCTCTTAAGTGAGCAAAGGGACAAAGAGCAGAATAGGGAGATTTGAACAAGAAGAATGTGATAGAAAATAACAATGACATTTATCCTCTCAAAAGCTACTCATGTTTTCATGTATTCATGGAAAATTTTACAAAACTTCATCATATTCTCAGTCTGGAATAGAGTCACAACAAATCTCCAACAGCGACAATTCTGTCTGCCCTATTCTAATTGTAGAAATAAAGTCAGAAATTAACAATGCAGTGCTGTAGTGAAATACAGTTTGAAAAGAATCAGAAATATTAAGCAACCTGCACACTCCTGACAAAGAGAAAATTAAAGTCACAATTTCAGATAATTGGATCAGGTAGCTTGGACTCCCCTCTGATCCAACTACCTCTCTGGCCAGTAGTTTGCACATAGATTACAACGCATGTTGTGAAGACACAAGTTTACTCTGATAGTGAGTGCGCCCAGCATTCTCGGATTCTCTGCCCAGAATTGCAGCAGGCTCAGGCAGCACTGGGAGTCTGAGTAAATTCTTCCCTGTCTGCTGGAAAGACCCTGCCCAGTCCCCCCAGTAGGGGTTCAGGGCGCTCCTGTGACTCAGGGCTCGAGTCTCACGAGGATGCTCCCCTCACTCGTGCTCCCACGGGGTGGGTGGGGTTTCCTCCTCCTTATTTCCTACTCTGGAACCCCTCATTCTCACTTTCTGGGATTACTTTCCAAATCAAGGAACTGCTTGGACACAAACTGTTGTCTCTGGCTCCTTTCCCTTTCCAATTCACACATTGTCCTGGGAAGCAGCCCTCGCGTGGTGTCCAGAGCCCAGGTAGCGCTAATCAGATGGCAATGAGGCCTCGTTGCGGAGTTGTCCGGGGCCCTACCTTGATTGCCCACCCGCACTGACTATATTTAACTACAGAATTCAGACTCCAGTATGTTCACAAGACAGCGCCGGAGCGGAGTGCAAAATGTTCTATGCCTTGGTATTATGGAAATTATAAGACTACTAAAAATTGGGAAGCAAGGGGAAAAGAAATAAATTGGTTCCTAAGAGTTGAGAGAGATAATATTGTCAAGTAAAATGTTTGGGAAAACACAGTCTCATTTTCAACACTGCTGGCTAGAGAACTAATAGAAACTGCACCATCTGAGATAATAGAAGGGACTAGAATGAAAGATGCAGATTTTTCCTAATATCAAAAGAGTACACACAGGCAGAGAAAACAAAGACACTTTTTAAGCTGCTGATCCAGAAAGATTAAAAGTAGGCAAATGCCCTTCAAAAGATAAGACCAAGATCTTAACTTTGAAAAAAGATGGAGGCAGTGAGATCGCTCAGCAGACTAAGCACCTGCTTAGGCAAGCACAGGGACCAGGGTTCAATCCCTGGCACTGCATGCCTCACTGGCCCCGGCTCTGAGTCAGCCACCAAGTCCGGGTGTGGTGGTGCATGCTGGTAATCCCAGCACTAGGGAGGCTGATAAATAGGAAGAGCACTATGAGTCTGTGTAGTGAGACCCTGTACCAAATACATGAAAAAAAAACCATCCTGAGGCTATGTTTTACAAAAGAGGTGGAATTCACACTAGAAAGCAGTGCATAATGTATAAAGTGCTTTCCTTAAAGCTAGGAATGCAGCTCACCCTGAGGCTATAATTATAAATCTTTTGTGCATCAAATAACACTTGAATGCTCTGAGAAATTACAGGACCTATATGAAGAAATAGAAACACAGTTTATTAATATAATTCACGTTATTAGACCTAAGGAGACAAGAATAAAATTCTATGTATAGTCACCAAAAATTCTTTTGAAAAAAATCACTGAACAGCTATTATACTGAAGTAAACGGGGAGAAGTATGTGTTCTCTTCACAGAATAAAATAAATCTATCTCAGCCCCGAAGTGCTTAACCGTGCTGAAAGGAAAACATGTCTACAAAATTATGTCAAGGTAATTATAACTTGTATACTGGGAAAAGAAAACCCAACACAATTAATGAACAGATAAAAATGACAGATGTCAAATGGAAATAGTTAAAACTTTTATTATCAAAATGATTGCCTACTTGAAAAACTGAAAAAATAGTTGTCATATATACAAATATTAACCACATAAAAGATGATAAAAAACTACATTTGTAGTGCCTCCAAAAAAACATCAAAAGCCTAGGAATAAATTTACCAAGAAATGTACAAGAATATTAAGAAATAATAATGCGAATTTAAAGTTTACTGAAGAATGGAACCAGTGAAACCATATACTTTATTCTGAGATTGATAGACCAAATATTATAAAAGCATTTAGTATAATTTTAATATAAATACTAAAAAGTTATTTTTAAAGGCTGAACAAGTCATTCTAAATTTTTTAAAGTGCATGTATATGTGTAAAAAACCCTTGAGATTACTGGGTATAGTCTAGTGCTACTAGACCTAAAATATATTTTACAACTAGAGTAGGGTAGTAAAAGGCTTATGGATAGAACTGAATTCAACAGTAAACTCAAATGCATATGGTAATTTAGCACATGATAGAAGTGGAATTTGGAATCCAATTCAAAAATAGACTTTTTAATAAATAACGTTAGAACAATTGGATAGCCACGTGAAAACAAAGCTGTATCTCACTGCGTATAAAAGGCAGTAGAAAATGAAAACTTGCAAAATGTTGATGAAAACAAACAAATTCTTGAAAAGCTCTAGAATAACTGATAAATTCGACATAAAAATTAATAAGTGTGTGTGGTAGAAACAAAAGTGGAATTCACAGAGGAAGGACAAGTGGGGGGAGCTTTTAAGGCATATTGTAGATAACTAATCTAATATATTAATGAAGGCTGGAAATAAATATTAATAAGTATAAAACAGGAAGTTCAGAAACATACGGCTCTTCAAGACACTCAAACTTAGTAAGGAAAACGCATGTTCCTCACCAGCACTAACAAGTCTATCAGGAGGGTGTAAAGCACATTGATGAACGTGTAAATAGGTTAAAATTATGCAGGATAATCTGGTAGGGTCTGTTAAAGCAAAGGACAGCCCTCTGTGCCAGCAATTCCACTTCCAGGAACTGGTCCCACAGACGAGCTTTCGTGTGCGTGCTCTTCACGCGGGGAGGCGTTATCTGTACAGCAGAGACGGAGGGCAAGCCCAGTGTTGGGAGGAGGAGGAGCTAAAATAGAGATGTGTGCGTAATTTCCATGTATTTATGGGGGGTTGTGGTTTCTTTTGTCATTTATTTCCAGTTTCATTGCACTGTGCTCAGATAATATGCATGGAATAGTTTCTATTTTCTTGCATAGACTTAAGCCTGACCTGTGGACTACTATGTAGTCTATTTTAGAAAACATCCCACGTGCAACTGAAAAAAAAGTATATCGAGCTGTGGTTGGGTGGACCACTCTGTGTATGTCCACCAAGTCCATTTGTTCCAAGCTCTGGTTCAGTTCTGCCACTTCTTTGCTAAGTTTTTGTCTGCTTGACCTATCTTTTGAGGATAAGTGGGTGTTAAGATATCCTGTTAAGAATGTGGTATTGGATATTGGATTTTTCTTGTCCATTAAGATTTGTCTTATATAGTTGGGTGCTCCCATGTTTGGTGCATACATATTTATGTTACCTCTTCCTCTTGAATTTTTCCCTAACCAGTATATAGTGGCCTTCTGTATTTCATTTTGATTATTCTTGGTTTGAAGTTGAGACTGTCTGCAAACAGGATTGCTACCCCTGCTTTTATCTGTATATACAAAATAGCTAGGATAGATATATGGCTACTTTCTCTTAGTTCAATAAGATTTGTACTAATAGTGTTTAGACAAGATATCATGTCTGCATCTTGTACTATGAATAACTACTACAAAGACAATATGCAATGTATTAATTATTGTAACTCTCCTACTAACCTGTTCTGAAACTGTCTCATTGCTATTTCTTTCTCAATAGAATTAATTTTTAAAAAATAGAGATGTGAGGAATGACCTCTGCAGGGCATGTGAGATGAGGACTAGAAAAACAGGACTGCAACAGCACAAGGGGTAGTCAGGAACGCTTGGAACTACCCAAGGACATCCTGTGTTTGTGTCCTTGCTCCCAGATGCAGCAGGATCTCACGTATAGCTTAAACATTAACCTTAGGCACACAGGATAAGATTTCATTTTGATAACTAAAAGTAACCTAAAGGCTGAGACTCAATACAAAAACATACAGACTGAAGGCAGCGCGACACCCTTCTGCTTGAGCCCTCGCTTTGCTTGTATTGAGCGTCGTGTGTCTTTGTTTGTGGCCAGCGCCAGGGAGTCTTTCCCAACATCCCAATGCACATCCACAGAGAGCAGTAGATGAACTCTGAAGTGTCCATGAACATGAGATAGCAAGAAGGTACTTTGAAAAGTAAAACACTTTTTAAACAGTGACATGAAAGACCACTGATTGTACCGCCTTCCTAGGGCTACCTTGCCTACTATGGACTGAGTGGTTTTGAAACAACAGAAATCTCCTCACAGTTTGAGATACAAAGCTTTAAATCAAGTCATCAGTAGCAGCACATGACCTCTAAATGTGCTGGGAAGGATCTTCCCCCTTATCTCTTAGCTTCTGGCATTTGCTGGCAACCCTTGGCATTCCGTGGCTTGTAGATACCACGTCAAACTTCCTGTGGCATTCGCCCCTAAATTAATGGTTAAGTAACCAGGTGACATGGTGGGCCAAGACGACCCACACAACTACCCAGCATGATGAGAAATGCATTCAGTGAAAAATAAATCCAAGTACAAAACAAGGAGTAAAGTATGCTACTTCTTACTTACCAGAGGAGGAAGGAAAATTCACAATGTACTTGCAAATGCTGTGGAAGGATTCTTGGGAAACCAGTGAAAAGAGTTTAACTACATATAGATACATTTTTAATGGGTTAGATTTGAAATGAGAAATAAGAATTTACTGTATACTGTTTTATATAAATTTATTTAATGAATCATGCAATATATTAACTAGGCAGTGTGTTTAATTTTTTTTTTTAAAAAAATGCAATTGTGAAATCTGTGAGTTAGTCACAGAAAAGATTAGAACAGGATACAATGTCCAGAAATACACACACACACACACACACACACACACACACACTCCCTCAAAGGCCTTCAAATTGGTTAGTAGACCTGAATGTTAAATTTTATATTCTTCTGCTTATCTGCATTGTCTATTTCTTCCCTGAGTCCATCTCTCCTGTGACAGCAGAAAAACAATTTCAATTGTTTTTCTTTAATCCCTTTAATACATTTTAGCAGAGGCAAATAATTAAGGACCAAAGCTTTCTGAACATAAAAGAATTCCTCTCCTTCCTAAAGTGTTCAAAAACTGATAGCATCTCCTATTTAAAAGAGGAAAAGATAGAAACTTCATTACAGGCCTTATAAAACTCAGAATTAAAAATGCAAAATGCTTTTTAGTGAAATCACGTCCAAGATGGAAGCTGGATGACATATTTCCCATGCTAGCCTTGGCTACATCCACTCTGTGACACACTGAGTAACCTTGCCTCGAGGCATGGCTATAGAACCCAAGTACGTGTGACCGACCCCACACTGGTATCTCTGGCTGCCGCCGACCCCACTCTGGCGTCTCTGGCCGGCACTTCTCTTCTGTTTGCTGGGAAGCTCGGCACAGGGGTCCCGCAGCAAACTCAGAACATGCCTTGAGCTGCAGCTGCTCAGGATGCCTCCCTGGGCTCCTGCCTCAATGTCATGGTCACCTCCCCAGCTATGAGGGCCTCTCCCATCCTCTCATGTCCAGCTGACTGATCACAAGGGCTGTCAAGATAGCTCTGCAGTTCATTTATGTAGGATAGTCCTGCGGACTCTTTGTCATTTATCTGCAAATCCCTGAGCGGTTTAATCTATCTTCCACCTTAGTACAAAAGCAACTATTCTAAAATGAAAACCTTGTCACATTGTCATCTAAAAATCCTTTCATGACTTCTGGTAATTGCCACACACACACACACACACACACACACACACACCCTTGCTGAATGAGCAAATAGACCAATGGATGACTGCGGCGTGGGCAGTGAGCAGATCCAGATCCGGTTATTCCTTTCTCCTACACATGGCTATTTGCCTTCTCACCAGCCCTAACACAACTGTGAGAGGGGAAATGCCACACAGGTCAAGCCATTGCTAGTTCTGATCCTCGAACGACTGTCCACATCAAACCAAACTATTACAGACAGACTTCTATCTTGCTTTGTAAGAAGCTTAAGTCTTATTAAATCAACCAGGGGCAATGGTTCCAATTTTTATGCAGCTTTGGAATCAAACACACCAATAAGTAAAAATGGAGCAATTGCAACAGGATTTTGCAGGCACAATGAAGATGTATTTCCCAGTGGCAAATTAAAATTCAGAATCTTCAGCTTCAAATCCGTATACATTGGGCAACCCAAAGAAAATATTTTCCTAACATAAAGACGAGTAATTCTTATCCACTAAATTACTATTCCAAACACATTCTGTGTAACATACTTCAGCACATTTCTGTAATACAAAGAGCATTCGGAAATATATATTTGGCAATCATCATGTGATACATTTAAATGTAATCCTGACCTGTATTTCTATGAATGAATAAAAGCATTACTTAAGCAATGTGGCTTTTGCAGTTAATCAAGGGAACTGTCTCTTTAAGAGTATCCTAGCAACCTCTCAGCAGTGAAGGAAAAACTCAACCGATAATGTGCCCCGGCTTAATTATGCTGCTGGACTCCATCAAACTTCGCAGCTAATCAAAGATTCTTAAAAACAGAAACAGAAATTAAGCTATAGCAGAAAATGAGAATGACTGGTGGGAAAGATAAAGGAGAAAATCTAACTCAATGAGGAGTTTTTAGAGCATGTTTATAAATAATGCGTAGTGGGGAGACTGACAAAGTGATTTCAGTGCAAGTGTCAATGACTACATTAATTAGTCTACGAGACTGCTAGTCCTCTGGCCAGAGGGTCACCAGGGTAATCACAGTTTTATAAATATCTTCGCAATGTGCAGCCCAACGCTTTCACTGGCCTGCAGAGGTGACTTTCCAGTACATGTTTAGAAAGAGAGCTGATCTTATGATGACGGCCACTGTCCCATCACAACGTTATGCTTACTGGGACTGTTTGCCCAGTATCCACGAAAACAGGTTTGTTCAAAATGTGTTTCATCAGTGTGTGTTTGATTTTGTAATAGACCCCAAAATTCAGGAAGCCAAAGACAGACATATGGAAACTCTGTATTGCAAACAAAGTGTAAACTTACACAAACATAATGGACTTTATGTGGCAACCCCCCCACCCCGTGTACGTACAAATTCTTATTTATGCACATCTGTCTTCACAGATGCTGAGCAAAGTATACATGAGAAATTGAAACACTTAGTTCTGTTTTACTTTTACTTAAAATATTCCCTATGTATGGATAATTTTAAAATTTCCTAAATCTCCAGCACGGAAACTTCTTACCCAGGCCGTTAATACATGCATGTACATATATACTGCTTTTCCCTCCAACATTTGAAAATCTGAAATTTGAAGAGTCAATGCTGAAATCAAATGCATACTCACACACAATGTCAAATTTATGTTTTGAAGGGTTTTTTTTGTTTTTTTTTTTTTTAAGTTAGGGGAGTATAGCCCATACGGAATGAATGCCATGTTAACTACTGGGTCTTATTGGTTCTGTTTGTTTTGATGGAGTTCCTCTTTCCTAACTAGTTCCAAATTTCTGACACATTAGCCACAGAGAATTGCCATTCAAAGACTGCAGTTTGGTTACAGCCATTAAAAAGGTAGTGGTCTTTTTTTCCTGCAGTAAGAAGTGTGAAATTTGAATATGTGAAGTGATGATTTGAATATGCAAAGTCCCACAGGCAGCCCTTTCTGTGAACTATAGAAGCTCCCCCCCACCAACCAGGGATTGAACTCAGGCCCTTGTGCTTGCTAGGGAAGCGCTTATTCCACTGAGCCATCTCCCTGGCACTGTGAACTATAAACAGGATCCTTTACCCCACTTGTCTTTAGAAAGTACTTCTCCAACCTGAGTGGCATCCACACCCCTGAGGCTCTCGTTCATATGGATTGCTGGTCTATGCTCAAAAAGTTTCTGATTTAGTAAGTGTAGAAAGATGGAGCCTGAGAACTGGCATTTCTACCAAGCTCTTAGGGAACACTGCTGTACCTCTGGGACACATGCTTTGAGAAATACTATCTAAAAGGAGATAGAAAATTGTGATGCTGAATCTATTTCTCAATATGTGGCAGTGTTGTCCAAGCCACTGTTGCCTGCCCATCCTATTATAATAAATCTAGATTTCAGAGTCAGGGGCTGCATTGTTCCACCTTCGAGACCCAGATCACTGTGTGATGCAGTTAACATGAACAGATCTTGCTAGATTGTTTGGTTCCCAGAATCAAACTCAGGACCTTGTGCTTGCCAGGCAAGCACTTGTGCCACTGAGCGGTATCCCTCAGCCCTGTTTGGTTCCAGTGATTCTATTTCTCTATTGAAAATTATTTTTTTGGTAATTTTTAGTTATTTTTTAAAATTTTATTGAGAAACAAATAGCAATGAGACAGTTTCAAAACTGATTAGTAGGACAGTTTCAATAATTAATACATTGCATATTGTTGTCTTCTTAGTGGTTATTCATTGTACAAGATGCAGACATGATTAGGTAAAAAATGAAGCCTTGTACGGAAGCTCCTCTGTAAGTGCTTAAGGAGGGTGCATAGTGCAGATAGTGCCTTGGTGAGAAGCAAATACTGAAGCAAATTCAAGACTGAGGGAGAAAGGTGTTAGAGAAGAAAGACCAGCAAATTTTTGTTTCTCGTCATATTGAGAAGTTTTCAGTATTCATGACTGCCTATGTACGGTAACTCTTGGGTTCTTTATTATCAGTTTTAAAAGACAATCTGACACCTATGATGTACCGTTATAGATTGTGTGAAAAGCGCACCTGTCCAGAGTCAATGTCAACTGGGCAGGAAATCTGAAATTTGATATTCAGGTCAGCTGAAGAAAGAACACACTGGCTTTTCAGGAAGGCGCCCTCCGCCAGCGGGGAGGATTCGTCCGGAATTCTAAAACCTGGCCTTCAACCCACAGTCCTGGCCCCTGATCGGTATCTCGTGCTCCTCCATGGAAACAGCCAGTGAAGCACAGCCATGTGCGGAGAACCACTCCTCCTGTAGGCTGCACGCAGGCCAAAGCAGCAGGCAGAGCGCACTCAAGCCAAGCCTATGACCTCTGCGTGTCCGCGGTTGAGAGTCACTTCAGTCTAGGGGTGCAGGTGATGGGAAAGAAAGGACATGTTCGTTCCAGACTGACAAGTTTCTATTAAAGAAGTCTGGGGTGTTACAGGAGCTCATGTATAAATGCTGAATAAATGTTTCCCCTCTATGGATGCACCTTATGTTATTCACGTACTTCCGTCTCTCAGAAATGTGTCACCATAATCCTCACGACTTGGAAGATGGAATCAGCCCCACTTCACATCTGAGAGACCGCAAGAAAAGCTAACTTGACCCAAATTGTAAAAAGAAGTGGCGCATCTGGACCCTTTCCTGACTCCAAAGCCAGGTGTTGTTTCTACAGACATTGTCCTTTCCTGTACCTGATTTTTTAAACTCAGATTGAGCATGCCCATTGGCTATGAATATGTAGTTCACAAATGTAACATTCCACGCAGGAGGATGTGTTTCGGGGTCTCGAACCCTTTCGGGGCGCTCTAACCCTTGCACAGCCGTCCTCCTGCTGCAGCTCACCTGCAGCGCCCAGCGACTCCTGCAGCGAGCACGCACAGCGGTCCTGGGTCCTGTTAGCAGCGCCTGGAAGGCTGTTTCCGTGAGAACCGAGGCGCACACCTCCTGGGACACGAGGACCTGTGCTTCGCCACAGCAGTCCCGCTGGCTTCCTGGAGGCGAGGGAGGACAGCCCATCCCTGCCCACGGGCCGGTCCCCAGGGCGGGCAGCTGGCGTAGCTGAGCCACGGTTAAGCCTTTGTGGTGGCTGGTGGCGGTGCCAGTTGAAGGGGACACGTGGGCTTGTGGCTGTCGACTGCTTTCGCCAAGAGCGAGGTTTACTGGAAACGGAGACCCTGCGAGGCTGCGGGTGGACGGAACTCGCGTTCCTGACCTACCGTCTGGGTCAGCCGCTCCCCTGAGCTTTTCTTATTTTGCAGAAGACAGTTTGGATCCATGAAAACGGTAGCACAAAACCCCAAAATACAGTAATTTCTTACAGTGAGACTGATGAATGCAATTTATATACTCTACCATTTATGTATCTGATTAAAAACTTTAAAACGGGAGTTATAAAGTATCAGATACCTTCAAGAGGGTTTGTGAGAAATTAAGGAGCCAGAACACAGAAAACCAACAGCTGCTATTTGGGGGTAGCCAGTGAGCTTATCTACCCTCTCCCTTTCTTGATGTATTTTTCCCCCTAGAAAAACAAAGCAGTTGATATTTAAATGCTTTTTGTTGTTGTTGGGTGGTACCAGGGATTGAACTCAGGACCTTGCACTTGCCAGGCAAGTACTAATTCCACTGAGCTATCTCCCTGGCCCCATATTCATTCTCGTTGTATCAACTAAACACGTGGACTGCCACGAGACTGCTCTCTCATCAGCCTGCTCTTAGCAAAGGAGGCATGGAGGGGTCTGCAGATTAACTGAGGATGCTCATACCCTCGAGGGGACACAGCAGTCCTTTCTTCCCAGATTCTGTTTCCTCGTTGCCGTCAACTTCTCCCCTCTCCTTGTCACTGAATCTATCTTCAGAAAACCCTTCTGGAGTTGTTTCTCTCCCCTTCTGTGGAAAAGCTTATAAATTTCACAGCACATTTAATACTGAGTGCTGTACTAAGTGCAGACCTAAGAGGCACAGTGGTTTTAGCACAGATATTTAGAAAATGGAGGCTTAGAAACTTCTGCTTGTCTTTTAGATAGTATTATGCCCACGGATCATGTATAACTTCGCTCTACTTTGTCAACTCTTTTTTTTTTTTTTTTTTTTTTTTCAGAACCGGGGATTGAACTCAGGCCCTTGCGCTTGAGTCAGGGAAGCACTTATTCCACTGAGCCATCTCCCTAGCCCTTCAACTCTGTCTTAAAACAAAGCCCTAATTATCCACGGTGGTCGCCGGGGTGTTTACTGAGTGCTTCTTACGTGCCAGGCACCCTGCCAAGCAACACCCTGGCACTGTCTCCTCTTGCACAGCCAGGGCGAGAGGGGCTCGGAAGGTCAGTCCCAGCCGAGGCCCTGGACCCCGGCCGGCCCCCCAGGAAGCAGCGGGAGGGCAGGGGCGGCTGCCCACTTGAGCGGGGAACCTGGGCTTTAAGGAAACACCCCAAGTGTACAGAAGAGCACTTGGGGTGACGGGCAGGTCCGTGCAGCAGAAGTCAGCAGTGCTCCGCTCCTCGGTAGCCAGCCCTGGTGCCTCCTGCGAGCCTAAAGGTTCATGCGTCACCAGGATCTGGATTTACTGCTCGGCAGGCAGGTTTGCACTCCCGACCCAGCTCCCGGCGGGGGCAGCGGACACGTCACGTACCAGAGGGGACCCTGATCCAGGAGAGAAGACCAGAAAAACAGCGAGTCGCACAGCAGGTCTGTATATGTGGCTCGCTTCCATCTTTCTCACCCTCCCTTTTTATTGTGAGCAATACTTAGATTAGGACGGGTGCTAAGGGCGGAAAGATTAATGAAAACTCTAATTATTGCCTGGGATTAGCACACTGTCTAACCTGACTCCAAGCACATTCATTTAATTCGACTAAGAATACCAGATACAAAAAAGATGAATAATTAAATAGAAATTTATCCTGCAGATACATTATATTTTTCTAAGAAACCCAGTTACTATCCAAAGCAAGAGTCAGTGTTTTAAAATTTTTATTAATGAGTTCTGAGTACAAATAAATTTAAATTAACTTTAGAAAAATGATTCACTGAGGTTTATTCATTAAAAAACCTGTTCTGCACATGTACATCTCCAATTTTAATAACATCATAATGCTTTTATGCCGGTAACTTAATTTTAGCTTTTAATAATTCTGTCTGTTGCATCTGGATAAAGATACCTTATCAGGTAGAAAAAAAGCAACTAATTAAATATCCTGAATAAAAAACTTGTCTATAAACTCTTATTAAAGCATTTAAAATAAAACTTCAAACAGAATAGTTTTGACCAAAAATTAGCAGTTTAAATGAAACATATTTAAAAAATATTTGTATTACAAATTTTATATATATATATTAGAATCATTGTAACATAGTAAATATCATATATAAAAATCTCTTTAAGAAAAAATTTTAATATTAGCACTTAGGGGAGATTATGCCCAATTATAAGTAACACAATTTAGACAATGATAGATGGTACATTTTTTAAAGACCTAGCCACCTAAGTCTTATCAAATAGTTGTAGAATGACATTCATGAATAAGTTTCTATAACGACTCTTCTCAGTGTGTATGCTCGGCCTCAGAAATCATACAATGAAGAAAGATACGGTGACTTCTTGGAAAACGCCACTCAGTTCAGAGTAAGCGCCTAGCTGGTGGTTTTATTCTCCTAGACATACAATGTCCTCCACGTGGCACTGTAGCGGTTTTCTCCTGGCTGGTGACAAGCACTCCTGGCGCACTCCTTTCTGACTGAGGTAAACTATAGACCTCTAAAGAAAACCGCTGCATTTCAACAGAACTGTGTCCACTCTGCTCAGCAGGGCAGGAGCTCCGTTCTAGACTTTTATCCCAAGTGGCATTAGAACAAGTCCTACAAGTCCAACAGTATTACCCTTTGTTTCTTTAGTGTGAGGGCAAATTCAGTCTTAAAGCTGCAGATTCAAATTTCCAAACAGGGACAAAAGTAGGAATACATGTGACTTCCAGTGAAGTATAACCTCCCCATCAGCTGGTTTAGGAGGAAAAAAATATTAATTAGTTAAAAGGTCAAAATGAAGGTTGAGACACCTCTGCAGTGGGGAAGTTTCACTGGCTTGGCAATCTCCCGGGGAATTGGAGTCCAGCGCTCTGGAGTGGCTGGTCGGGTCCTGGAAGGGTGACTTGGGGTCTGCATCTGACTCCCCCACCCTGCCTATTTTCCTGCTCCACCCTCTGGCTGCTGTGGATTAAGCAACTCCCCCTACCCTTCCACCTGATGTCGCTACCCTGGAGCCATCTGACCATGGACTGAATCCCCTGCACCGTAAGCCATGAGCCCATTTAATCCTGCTCCTCCTCCAGGATGCAGGTGCTGGGTGCTGGGTCTCAGCAGCAGGAAAGCTGACTACCATATCTTTATATTTGGTTTCATTAAAAAAAAAAAAAAAGCCTGCTCCATTCTTGGTTAACAAGATGCCTAGTGCAGATATGCTGTTTCTTTTCAGTTGAGCTACTAAAAATCATTTTTAATAAGGACTTTTTAACATTAAAAAGTCTCAATTTTTATAATAAATACTAACATATTTTAATATTTACAGTCAGAGAAAGATGCCAACTCTGGCCAGTCATCTCAGGGCCACTTCTTCAATGTCATCTTCGACAGAACCAACCACTTTTACTGCTGTCTTGTTGTCTGCAGGTTTTAATTGCTGTTTATTTGTATTAAAACTTCTTCCTTCCCCAAGGAAAAAGTCTTCGTCTTCATCGTGTTCCCGGTCTCTACTGCTTTTAACCTTATCACCAGGGAGGACATTTGGAGGATCGCTGCCTCCTCTGCTGGCAGCCATGGGACCTGTGTCACTGCCCTTGGAGGAGAAGGCACTGCCGCCATCGGAGCCAAACAGCTGCGCCATCAGGTTGGCTTTCTTCTCTTTTCTTGCAGTTAAATCGATAGTGTCTTTACTGAGAGGGTCTACACTGGGTTTTGGAAAGTCACGAAGGCCACTTTTTTGCCTAAGTGGGTTTGCCTTGCCTGAGGTTTTTGCAAATGAAGGCACATAGCTACCAAATGAAAGCTTGCTTGGAGAGGCTGGAGCTCGAAGCGTCCCTGGATTCTGGCCTTCTCCCTTGGGAAGTACAACACTTCTGTCTCCCAAGGGGTGCCCATTGGACAACCTCTCTGGGGATTCGGAGAACGTGTGCGCTTTGGGGCTGTTCTCTGAGTGCAGTTTTGATTCCGAATCGGGTATTAGTGGCAAAGGAGGGTATTTCAGCTTCCAGGGATCTTGGAGCTCTCTGTCAATCTCACTCAGCTTAGCAAGCAGCATTTCAGTCTTAAGTCTTTCCTCTTCTTCTTTCAATTTATCAATATTTTGAATTTGATACATTCCCAACTGGTACCTTCCAGTTTCCAGTTCAGGCTTTTCTTCTCTCTCAAGTAAAGATGTCTTTTCTTTTTGCTTTTTATCAAGTTCTTCTCCTTCCCATTCTGTATGAAATCAAATTTTGAAAATAAGATTTTATAGCAGCTAGTATTTTTAAATAGGAAAATTCAATTACCATGTTCTACAAAGCAATAATTTTCATCTAATGTGGGTATTAGTACAGTAAGATGATCATAAAATTTCATCTTTATACTAAGTAGCTGGAATTAGGGAATACTATACTGAATTTAAGATTTACATTTATAGAAAACGTTTTGTCTTCAAAGTATGGATAAGAAAGGCTATTTTCATAATAAATATAATGCTATCCACTTCATAGAGGTTGGTGAGACGGTGGATAAAGACTGTTACAATTAAAAATAAGCCCTGTGTGCCATCTCCTTAACAAGGCACATTGTTTTTTGTTTTGTTTTGTTGCGGTACTGGGGATCGAACTCAGGACCTTGCCAGGCAGGTGCTTATGCTGCTGAGCCATCTCCCCAGCCTGATACATCACTTATTCTGATAGCACGTGCACTAAGACTCAAGTTTGGACAAAGCCCAAATGAAGAATATTCTGCTTTTAAAAATGGATTCCTAAGGCCGGCCAAATAGCTCAGTGGATTAAAGTGCCTGCTTAGGCAGATTCAGGGACCAGGTTCGATCCCTGGTGTGGCGTGGCGTGCAGGTCCCACCCCCGAGGCCTGCTGAGACGGCGATTGAGACTAGGCGTGGTGGCGCGCGCCTGTCATCCCAGCGCTGGGGAGGCTAAAAACACAAGGAAGATCACTATGAGTCTGAGCTGTGTAGTGAGACCCTGTACCAAATACATAAATTGGGAAGAAAGGAAAAAAAAAAAAAAAAAAAAAAAAAAAAAAAAAAATATATATATATATATATATATATATATATATATATGGACAGTAGAGTACATGGAGTAAACGTGTGCTTTATTACTTGCTGGATTTCCTGGGATTGAAAACTACACTGGCACGTCCTCGTGTGGGGCAAGTCCACATGCGAGTACTGAAGGGATAAACTTCGGATATACGATTCACTCTTAGATTATTGTTTTTGCCACTTTTCTCTGTGAATTCCCAAATGGAAATGTTTGCATACACAAAACCACACAAGTGTGACCATCTTAACAGGAGGCCTGCGGCCTCTCGGCTGCCCAGAAGCCTCTCCGCGTAATTCCGGCGGACAGCATGCCAGTGTGAGGAGGGCAGCGTGGGCGACAGGCTCCTGCGGCTCGCGTCCTCGCCCTGCGACCTGGGAGCAGCCGACCCAGGCCCGAGCCCTCTACTTTCTACTCTGACCTGCGAGCGCGCCTACGTCACAGCCGCGCTGCATGCACGCACGCACGCTGCACGCATGCGTCAGGCCCTCGTGCTCCAGGAGGCTGGCTGGAAGAAAGAAAAAGGCTTCCTCCAGGCGACAGTGCGCGCCCCTGCCCGCGTCTCTGTGGTGTTTTATCCAGGTAAAAATGAACTTATTCTTAAACTTTATTTCCAGGGTCTGAACCTGCGTGGGTTGGTTCACAGCTTTTCACACTAATGGTTCAACACATGAGAGTTTATTTATTTTATAACTTAAGATTAAAGAAAAGCAAACATAATTGATTTTTTTCACACTTTCTCAGGCCTAGAGAGCGTCAAGTCCAAGCCGAGAGAGTGACTTCCACGTGTTTCTCTCTCACGTTGTAGCTAACCCTCACAAGAATGTCCTTTTTCCTTTTCATCGCAGCCTGCATCAGACGCATTCCTGAAGCCACCTTCTGCGCTCTCCCTCTGCCTCCCCGCCGCCTCGGGCTGCCACCGCGGCCTTCCCTCAGGGCACCTCTCAAATGCTTGCGACTTGGGACACCAGCTCTGCCCCCATGCCGGCCCCTGTTCTGCAGCGCCAGCTCAGTCCTGCGGGCGGTAGCCGCCGGGGGACCCTGACTCAGTCTTTAGCAAAGGGCAGGGCTCCTCGGCGGCGCGGGCCGGCGCTTCTCTTACCGTCCTCCCGCTTCTCAGCCCCCCGCGTTGCAGTGTGCGGGCCTTCATCTTGAACACTGGGTTCTGCCTTTTCCACAGCCAGGCTGAGAATCCGTGCGTCTCTGTGCCCATCATACTCTTGGGATTCCAGGTCCTACAACACATTTTTAACATGCAAATTTAAAAGGGGAAAATACTATTCAAATATTACAAAGTTATCTTCCAGCCGGGTGTGGTGGCACACACCTGTAATCCCAGTATTCAGGAGGGTGAGGCAGGAGGATCACTGCAAGTTTGAGACCAGCCTGGGCTACAAACTGAGCTCAAGACTGATCTGAACTGCACAGCTAAATCTTGTCTCAAAGAGAGAGAGAGAAAATTACCTTTCATTAAGCATGAGGACTAGTTAGAAATTCAACCGCAAGTTACCATGCTTCAAAAACACACAGGATTATTTCTTTCTTTGGTTATAATTTCCAAGAAACTATGTCAAAATCAGTACAATTGAAGTAAAGCCAACAGCGTTTGTGAAATTCTGAAGCTGCACAAGTACAGTTGCTTTGTACATTTCACAGTGAAAGGTGATTAATTCAGCTGACTAGAAATGACTATCAAGCGCTTGTGGTGGCTGCCTGTGGTGTTGCTGAAATATAACACAGGATGTGACAACTGCCCTGAATTTTTCAAGTCCTTTCTGTGTCCAAAGGCTCCAATTAATGAATTCAGCAATATTTAAATTAAATAAGAACATTATGAACTTAAAATTCCTTTGCTTGTTATGCCTTTCAAAAGAGATGTTGATTATTAGTAAAAACCTGTCCAGTGGATGCCTGTCCCTGTTATCCATTTTATGTATGTATTTATTTAATTTTATTTTTCTTTGTTATTTTTAAAGAATACAAAATAGTGACAGGAAAAAATAACAGCATTAGAAACAATACAAGATTTCACTAAACAAATAGTTGCTGTGTTACATGATGCTGTCTTCAGATTACCAGCTGCAGCAGGGTACAGAACGGGCGCTCAGCCGGGCACCACCTTGCTCCCCTCCCGCCACCTACTTAGGACCAACAAGAGGAGAGTGCAGAAGCATGCACAGCCTCCAGTAGCTTGCTCGCTACCTTTTCACGGGCTTGGGAAGCTAGCTCCAGCCACACTGACAAGGAGCCACCCTACAGTGGACATCTGGAAGAGTGAACAAGCGCGTACAGCACCCCGTGGGGGCTGCCCCCACTGATTTCGGTCTACTGGGAGAGAGCGGCCTGTCACTTCCCTTGGCAGGACACTGCACCTCCTCCCAGGAACGCCTGTATCTGTGCCCTGACTACGCTCCCATCTGCTGAGGTCCGTTCACCCTCAGGGGCCTGAGCGACTTAGATCTGTCATCACCACTGCCCTTGACAGCGACTCCACCCGCTGTGCACGTGAGGAAGCCAAGCTGAAGAATGGAGCAGGCAGGGCTGGCATGCAGCTGTGTGCTCTGACACATCAAGCACGGTTACCCCTGCCGGAGTAGAGACCAGGAGCTGAGACACGAGTTGTAAACTGTTTTGCCAAGAGTCTACACTTCATCATTTCAAAGACCCAACTCAGCAGACACAACTAATGTGTCTACCGTATAAAACAAAACACTGGAGTATGCAAAGGAATCAAATCAATCCATCCTCTCCATTTTACACCATGAGATCTCATACATGGTCCCTAACAAAATTTATAAGGCATGAAAACATATAAAATATACCAGGGGCCGGTGAGATAGCTCAGTGAACTAAGCATCTGCTTAGGCAATCACAGGGCCCAGGGCTCAATCCCCAGCAGCTCATGCCACATGGCCCCAGGTGTGCTGAGCCAGCCACTGAGACCAGGTGTGGTGGTGCATGTGTCTAATCCCAGTGCTGGGAAGACTGGAAACAGAAGGATCACTTCGAGTCAGAGCTGCATAGTGAGACCCTGTACCAAATACATTAAAAAATAAAGTATATTGGGTCCTTTAAATTATACTGGAATATTCTTTTTATTGGAATTTAGATGGGAAACATTCAAAATAATTGACTCTTAGATAAAAAGACCTGCCAGTGATTCTGTATGAAAGTCCTTTCATAAGAAGGCCTGAGGCTTCTGAATCTGCTCTAAACGGAACAGATGAAGTCAGAGCCAGCCACAGTCTGGGCTGTCAACCTCTGAATGTCTCTTCCATAGGAGGCGAAGCGAGACATTCTAGTTCAACTCTAACATCTGAAGACTACTGTAGTCTGCAATTAACCATAAAAACTTTGAGTTTTTTCCAAGACCATCTGGGTGTATAAAAGGAACTGTGGAAATCAATTATTTGACCTCCAAACCAGAAGGTATCAGAAAATGCAGTGAGTCCACCTGAAAGAACTTAATGAAGCCCAGATTTATCTCTTGCTCTTTAAAAGGCCAATCGAGTATTCGCACAGGCCTAACACTGAGAGTAGCTGAGCCCTACAGCCTCGGACGTGAGCATGCTGCTAGACTCACCAAAGAAAGATGCTCCGGCTCGTCCCACCTGCCTTTGTAACGCCGAGTCATTTCTGGTATTCCAGGGAACTCTTCCAGTTCAGACTCTTCGGTGGTCTGTACTCCTTTGGTACACAGGTCTGTAAAATCACTCTGGCACGCAGCTACCATTAAAAGCATAAAAAATTTCTAAGGCCCCTGAACCATAACAAGATACATGGATTCAACTGCTATTTATTCATTATCCTAATAAGATAATGCATGTTTTGCTCAGCTCAGTGAGTGCACCTTAATAATTTTTGAAAGATTTAACTAGAAATTACGTGATTTGGGGAAATTCTGACTAAATGCCACTAAGACTTTACAAAGTTTGTTTTGAATTTTTGCAATTCACAAAGTTATACTTTTGCTTGAAAAAAGTCAAACCATGTCAAAATATTTAGTAGTGAAATTAAATGATATTTGGAATTTGTTTGAAAATACTCTAGGAAAAAAAGAGATAAAGTAAAGGGGCTGGGGAGATAGCTCAGCAGTCTAAGTACCTGCCTGGAAAGCACAAGGACCAGAGTTTGACCCCCAGTACCTGCATGCTG
This sequence comes from Octodon degus, assembly GCF_000260255.1. Lineage (NCBI taxonomy): Eukaryota > Metazoa > Chordata > Mammalia > Rodentia > Octodontidae > Octodon > Octodon degus. The sequence continues at coordinate 7,605,105 of NW_004524637.1, forward strand.
TGCCAGCCACTGAAACTGGGCATGGTGGCTCTGGCCTGTAATCCCAGCACTGGGGAGGCTGAGACAGGAGGATCACTACAAGTCTCTTGGGTAGCAAGCCTCTGTACCAAATAAAATTAAAATAAAAATACTTAAAGTTGGTAAAAAGCTTTACTATTAAGGTTAGAGTGATACATAAAGTTTCATTTACCATCTTGAGTATTCTGGGTATGTATATATCTATTTTAAAAAATATGTGAATCAATCTTAATGACTTTAGATGCAAAAAACTGACCAAAGTTGGAGAGCAGCACAATTCACAACTGATGAAGAGAACGTGGTGGTTACCCATGAAGGAGCACTACGCTGCCTGAAGCAAAGGATAAGCCCGAGTCATTTATCAGAACATGGATGTAGCTTGAGACCATAAGGTTTGGGGAAGTGAACCAGACACACAAGCTGAAATACTGAAAGGCTTTGTACAAGAGAAACCCAAGCTATAAGTTAAGCATACTAAAAGCTAATAGGAAGTAGGGAAATCTTCCCAGACAGGAAAGGGATCCGGAGATGGGGGAAAGAATAAATTCAGACATGTCACACACACGTGCCCACTCCCTACTAGCAGTGTCACCCCGTCTGCTGCAGACGCGGACTAACAAAAGCAAAACAGATTTCTGAACACTCGACTGCAAGCGCCACAGCAGGCTCTTTGCTCTCCTTTCTGCTACCTCATAATGTATTTCATGGAGAGCTCTCATCAGTTTTTGAACAACAGTGACTATACCGTTTTTTCTTGATGAATTCTTTTCTTCTTTCTTTGGAGAGGACTTTGGCATACGGTTAGAGTATATGTTTTTTATGTCCAGTTCTCTCTCTTTTTCCTGAAAACAAACCCAACAGAAGGAAGAAGAGTCTTAGTTGAAAACAAAACAAATAGCTTCCCTTAGTCAATGGGCATTTTCGTTACACACTGAGCTGAACTGATGAACCAAAGGCCAGAAGAGAGCAGTAATTCTCCCTGAGAAGTCCAATATATCCTGATAGGTTAAAGAAAGGTGAATGGGACAACCTTCACTTTGTAACTTCTCTTGCCTCCTGGAGGTAGTAGTACCTTACCTGTCACCCGTCTTAAGCCCCAGAGACAAAGCATTTGGTAAGACTCTCTACAATATGCTTTGGATGTACAGATAAAAATTGGGCCATTCTTTTCAACACAGGTGTTCTTGACATCTGGGACAATGCTTTTTTTGAGAAATGAAACCATGTAAAATAGTGCATGGTGCCTAGTGCATAGTGCATGGTGCGTGGTGCATGGTGCCACGCGGCTTCTGCACAGGAGTTCAGCCCATCAGTGATCTCAAAATTCGAATGCTGCCTCTAGATGCTGTGAAAATGAAGGCATACCAGAGACAACGCTAGAAGGAATCAATGATGATGTTTCAGAAGAAGAATATTAAATTATTTAGTCTTGTAGCACAAATGCAGACTCCCATAATTTCCTTCTAGAATTACCTATTTTAGTCACACTGTTCCTATTATAACTAAATTTTCCCTTGTTAAAGTGATTATGTCAACAAACCTTTTCTTTGTTTTTTTTTTTTTGTTGTTGTTGTTGTTGTTGTTGTCGTTGTTTTGTTTTGTTTTTTTTTGGTGGTGTCAGGGATTGAACTCAGGATCTTGTGCGTGCCAGGTAAGCACTTATTCCACTGAGCTGTCTCCCCAGCTCATCTTTGTAGAATTGTGTAGACTATATCTTATAAATGTGAAGAAGTGTTTGAAAAATAGTCTGTTGTCATCCAGCTTATGTTACAGGGGAAACATGATATTTAAAATAAAGTGCTTAGGGGCTGGGGAGATGGCTCAGTGGAATAAGCGCTTCCCTGGCAAGCACAAGGGCCTGAGTTCAATCCCTGGTGCTGCAAAAATAAGTAAATAAAATAATATAATACAAAGTGCTTAAAAAATAAAAATAAAGTGCTTAAAAGAGAAAAAGATATTTATGTATTTATGCAGTATAGCTTGGGTAATTGCAGTGCTGATGTCTAATGATCTATTGAAAGGCGCAGTTAATGCTTTTAAAAAATTTTTTTCTTCTTTTTAATTTCTTACAACTTTTTTTTCTTAACAATTTTGCAGGTTTATATCTGGTAACCTAAACAACTACCTTGAAGATAATATTATGTAATACAATAACCATTCTCAAAATCCTGTTACTTTAATGAAATTTTATCATTTCTAATGGGTTTTTTCCATTTTATATTCTTTAAACAGTAAAACAATAAAGATAAAAGAAAGCCCTTACCTTTAATTTGTCGTGCAGCTGCTGTAGCTCTCTCTGAAGAACTCTGTTCTCATCGTGGGCCTCAAAGGCTCTCTTCCTCTCAGCAAGCAGCTGCCGCTGGAAACTGTTAGTGCTCAGCTCAAGGTTTTTGGACAGCTCCTGCAAACGCAAGCACAGTAACAAACAGGATTCCAAAAGAACCCCACAGTAAGACATAGCCATTAATGGCGTCCAGGTGACACTGCAGTTAGCTGCGCCCCAGACAGGGGGATCACTGCGCGTCTGAGCTACACAGCCAGTCTCTGGACCAAATACAAACAAATAAGCAAACAAGCAAATAAATAACGTGCAAAGCATTTCTAGATAAAACAGCTACTGCCACGTATCAAGCATACTCCATGACATTTATGGAAATACGTAAGTTAAAACATTCCTTTTTAGAATAAGTTATCATGATACCATTCCTAAATTCTGGATTAAAGAAAAATGTTTCTTAGGAATAAAAAGGTATTGCAAAACTCATAAAGAAGTCATAATGCCATCCCCTGTAGGGGTCACGGCCAACATCTTAGTATACAGAGGATGAGATGTTTTATGTATTTTTCTCATTAAATAATGTCCTAAATGCCTCAGGCAACAGACCTTGATTAATACTATGTCAAAATGGAACAGTATTCTATTTTTAGATTGTCATAGCACACTTAAGCAAATTCTGCTGTTCAATATCAGGGTGTTTTTTAAGTTTTTTATACTGAATATCCTACTGTAGACAATTTTATTCATATCTCTTATTATTTCCCCAAGGTAAATGCTAACAAATACAGTTCCTCGAACTTTAATGAAATTGAACATTCCTAGTCTTTGAAACTGTGAAGAGAAGATAAGCCAGTGTGAGAAAAATATTTGTACGTATATGTCACAAAATTTAGTAATAAACTGCTCAGTGAAAAAAAAAAAAAAAAAAAAACAGGAAATATTTGAACAGATACATCACCAAAGAAGACACAGAGACATAAATAAGCACAAAGAATGAAGCTTCGATGCCATTAGCCATAAAAGAAATGCAAATGAGAGCCACAATGAGGACACAGTATTAGCTATGGATTGGAATGTCTAAAACTTCAAAGGCTAGCCAGGCCAGTTAGGCAGCTCAGGAGCACAGCACCTGCCTGGCAAGCTCAAGGTTCTGGGTTCTATTTTCCTGGCACCAAAAAAACCCAAACAAATGAAACTTTAAAGACTAAGCAATATCTGCAATAATATGTTTGAGTCTCAATTTTGCTGAATGAAAGAAGCCAGATTTAAAAAATACATACTGTATGACTACTTACTGTTACAAATGCAAACTAATTTATAGGAGCAGCAAGTCCACCAGTTGGGGACGGGTGGGCGGGCCCTGAAAAGGAGGCGAGAATGTAAAGGAGCACTAGAAAGAAAGCCACACATGAAAATATGAAAAAGTCGCACAAGTTCAAAAATTGGTGTTTCATGTTTGACACACAAGCATACAGTTTGAAGACTTGAGCATTACCAAAACGCCCCTAGCAAAGGCTCTGGCCATGTAGTCCTCAAAGTTCTTAGGAATAAAAAGGTATTGCAAAACTCACAAAGAAGTCATAATGCCTTTATTTAAATAATTCTTGATTAGGGTGTCTTGATTCTTTATCAGCTTGCCCTTCCAAAAAAACAATACGTATAATTAATTTGTGTTTCTTTGATTACTGTTTGTCACGGTTTGGGGTTTTACGAGGGGAACAACATAATAAACAACACATATTTTATAAGATTTTATAATAGTCACCTGAAGAATCCAGCAAAAGGTCTGGATCCCACAATAACGCCCTGCATGAGTCCAGCTAAAGACCTAGTGCCCATGACAGTGCACCCAGAGTCTAACTGGAAGGCTAAAGCCCATAACAGTGTCTCATGCAGGCCTGCTTCATTGGAAAGGCCAAAAGGTCAGGGGCAGAAGCTGGAAAGTCTGCCAGCAGGATGAAGGACCTGTGCTGGCAGCTGAGGGATTGGCACTGAAGCCAGGAAGCAATGCTCAAGGGAAGCACCAGAGTGCCCCCGAAAGGTACCCCAGCCATCCTCAGGGACAGTGAGGTCCCGAGCTCCTCCAATGAGGAAAGCCAGGTTCCCATCAGAAAAGCCAACACAAGTTTCTCCAGGAGGCTAGCAGGGCACCATCTTCCCCTTGGGAGCCAGGAAGCGATGCTCAAGTGAGGACCAAAGCTCCCCTACAGTGAACCGTAACCATTCTCTGCAACAAGGTCCTGAGCTCCTCCGACAAGAACAGCCAAGTTCATTAGGAAAGCCAGCATGACACAGTCTTCCAGCAAAATATCCCATGAGAATCAGCAGCTTCCAACAGCTCCCCAATAGCTCCTCTCCTCCTCCTCCTGTTCTGCCTCTTGGCTGCCAGCAACAGCCCTTAGCTGGGCCTCCCACACCAGCACCATCCTGGTTCAGTTCAGCTGGGTGTAACAAGTTGGCCACCAGTTGGCATCCACCACACTGTTGAAGTTAATTTTGATAATCAGCCACCCAATTCTTGACCTACAATTATTTTACAATGTGAAAGGAATCTAAAACAAGGACAAAATATGAAGAAAATAAATTGAAAAACAAAAATACGTGAGAAAAGTAAAAGCTAAGAAATTTCTTGGATATGCAGAGATGAGTAAAAGAGAAGGACAGGATTGGAAAAAATTGTAATAATGGATGATATGGAAAAAATGGGTGTCGATTTTGAAAAACAGGATATTCACATACTCTTAGAGCAGCTGCCCAAAGACTGCTTGCTGGTTGGAATGGAAGGGGAAGAACAGTCATTGCACATTGGTAGCCAACTCAAACACACACCCCGTGGGGTTTTGGGACTTTTATAGAGGGAAAGGGGGGAGGTACAAAGGCAGATTTGGTGCATTGTGATTGGAAGATTGGGTGACATCATGGATTGTTAAAGGAGTTTAAATACCTCCAGTTACAGTACAAGGGCATCAGTTAAACAAGCATGAGTTACATAAAGGAAGAAGTGTCCCATTATATTTGAGGTTACATTGCAAAGCCATCAGTTATACACGGCAGTAAAGACAGGGGTCTACACGAAGGAGTGCTCTGTCATTGGGCCTGCCTGACATGTCCACTTGGCCTTTGGAGGGCATCCTGTGTAAGCTTTTATTTATAATTTTTAATTTCCCCTTTCAATATATTGACATTTCTCTGAAGAGGAAATACAAATGGATATTAAGTATATGAAAAATACTCTTATCATTAGCCAACAAGGAAATCCATATCAAAACTACAATGAGGTACTATTGCAGGCAGCCGAGTTAGAAATATTATAAGCAGTCAGACAGGGCCAGGTCCTCTAAGGAGATAACACAGAAAACTAAGACAACTACAGGAGGGGTGGATGCTCCTGCTGTGAACCAGACCTAAAGGCCAAACAAATGCTAAAAGAGTAGCACCTGGGATATTCTAAATAGGTACCAATCACCTGGAAAGACCCAAGTGAGTCACTAGCCCAACCACCAACGGGAAGAGACCCTGCCTGTATTCATGCCCGCTTACTCAGTGACTCACTTTCCCATTTGGTCCTGGGCATAATCAATTTTACCTGAGCAATGGTGCTTATAATCTCATTGGTTGACCATAGTTTTGTCCCACCCCACATCCACCTAAGCGAGTTCCCATTTTCTCCACCTTTGCCCCGCATGGTTTTACACTGTAAAAGTCCCTGGAAGAGACAACTTCCTGAGGGAACAATCCACTTGGGCACCCCTCCTGTCCCTCTCTCGAACAGAAGCTTTCTTTCCCTCAATAAATATATTCTGCTCATAACCTCCGTTTGTTCCTAAAATTCATTCTTCAGTTTTAGAGAACACAAACTCGTGCAGGTCAGGTCAGAAGATCATCTTTCCCTATGTCATTTGGAGGTTTCCTATATCATTTGGAGGTCACTATCCGAGATCAGTTTTTCTCCCTTATCAGTACCATCTCACCTCAGAAAACCTACTATTGAAATAGCTTTTAAATGTTGCTAAGGATGCAGAGAAGAAGGAAGTCTTACATATTGTTGGTAGGAATGCAATTCAATGCAGCCACCATCGGAAATTAATTTCTCAAAAAGTAAAAATAGAACCACGTGATCCAGAGGTTCCCCTCATGGGTATCTGCCCAAAAGAAACAACAGGAGACCCCCATGCACCCATCATTACAGCACCGGTCACAGTCACTAAGACGCAGAAGCAGCCTATGTGCTTATGCACACAGCACGCATGCACACACACATGCACGCACAATGGAGTCGACATGGCCAAGGGCAAGCGTGACCTTGTGGCATTGCAGGGAGAAGGATGGATGTCACACAGAGAGAAACATGTCCACAGCAGCATAAAAAAGCTAGTGGTGCCTGTTCTCTCATGTGTGGACACAAAGAAAAAAGTCAACCTAGTAGTGGTTACTAGGGACTTGGAAAGTGGGGTGCACCTGGGATGGAGTGGGAGTGGGCAGCTATAACTGTACATTGTGCACATATATGAAAATGTCACAGCAGGTCTTAACATGTACAATTAACACCTTAATAGAAATTAAAAACATTAATGACAGCAAATACAAAATCTGAGATGCAATAAATATAAATCAGTTCAAGTAACCACAAATGAAATGTAAGACAAGACTATAAAATGGATAAAAACACAAACTTCCAAATAAGCACTGAATGCACAAAGCTTTAGGTCTGAATCCAACAAATTTTAAGGAAACTATCTCTTACAAAGCATTAAAATGTAAGGAAACATTCCATTCTGATGAGTATTTTTTGTTTTGTTTGAGACAGGGTCTCACTATGCAGTTTGGGCTGGCCTTGTGCTCACTTTTGTAGCACCCCAGGCTGGTCTTGAACTCGCAGAGATCATCTTGACTCAACCTCCTCAGTGCTGGGATTATAGGCATGTGCCACCACATCCAGTTCCAGTAGCTACCCCCATCCAGGGCCGAGACGGCTTGCCTGAGGATCCGAGGCTGAGACTGCAAGGCATGTGGGGCTTGGGATCCAACTCGGGTCCTTGTGCTTGCCAGGTAGGTGCTTATGCCTCTGAGCTATCTCTCCAGTCCCTTAGAGAAAATTTTTATGATCTTGATGTCAACAGTGCATAAAAACTGCTTTAAAAATAAAGCCATAGGGCCAGGGAGATGGCTCAGTAGAATAAGCACTTGCCTGGCAAGTGCAAGGCCCTGAGTTCAATCCCCAGTTCTGCCAAAAAATAAGTAAAATAAAATAAAGCCATAGACCATTTTTATACATGAACATTCTGTAAAAATCACAAATACTAGCAAAAAATAATAAGCAAAATATAAAAATTATATCAAAGAATAATCAATCCCAAAAAAAGCAAAGGGAGGAATAGATTAAAATTTAAAATATTTGTTATTATGTTAACTAAATTTAAAATTAAGTTTAAAATTTAATCATTTCAGAAAGAAGTGAGCTTTTAACAAAATGGCACAATTTACAACAAAATTTCAGCAACAGAAGGAAATTACATGTCCCATAGCTGTCTATCTGTGCATCACACACAAACTAATAAAGACAGATACAGTACACACATTAAGATGCTAGCCGTGGTGCTTTATGGGTAGAAAGAATGCTTTGGGTATCTTCTTAGACCTGACCTGCAGTGAAGTTGGTTCTTATTATCTCCTAGGAAGACATGCTCCCACCGGTTACCCCACGGCGTTAAATTTTAAGCAATACAATTTTATGGTCATAAACTGTTATACTTTTGAAATCCCAATCATTTGTAAGCCAGGAGTTATAAAAAATTAAGGACTTACCAGTTAACCTAATAAAATTTATCTTCCTTATTTGCAACCAGATTTCCAGCCTCAGAAGTTAAATTCAGAATTGATGTCATCATCCATCAAATTAGCTGCTGCTCTAATTTCTGCACCCGTCATGAATGCCACTTCATTCCATTCATCCATCCTCCCATCCATCCACACATCCATTCATCCACACATCCATGCATCCATGCATCCATTCATCCAACCATTCAATCATCCATGCACCCATTCATCCAACCATTCAGTCATCCATGCACCCATGCATCTATCCTTCAATTCATCCATCCATCAATGCATCCATCCGCCCACCCACCCATTCATCTATCAATACTCCATCCATCCAACCATCCATGTATCCACCCATCCATCAATCCATTCATGCATGCATCCATCCATCCATGCATCCACCAGTCCACCCACCCACATACACATCCATGTTTACATGCCTCCATGCATCCATCCTCCTTCCATGTATCCATGCAATACTCCATCCAGGCATCTGAAAATCCACCCACTCACCCATCCATGCATCTGTGCATCAATTTATCCATCCATCTGTGCATCCATGCATCTACCAATTCACCCACCCATACATCCATGCATCCATCCATGCATCAAGCATCTATCCATCCATTCACCCATCCACCCACACATCCATCCATCATCCATCCATTCATCAATCCATCCATGCATCCACCAATCCACCCACACACCCACCAATCCACCCACACACCCATCCATCCATGAATCCATCCATCCAATCATCTATCCATCCATACATCCATCCATGCATCCATCCACCAACCCATCCATGCATCCAACAATCCACCCACCCATACATACATGCACACATGCATCCATCCAATGATCAATCCATCTATCCATCCTTCCATCCATCCATCCATCAATCCTCCATTCATGCATCTATCCACTGATCCATCATTCCATCCATCCATGCACCCCTGCATCTACCCATGCACCCATGCATCATCCATCAGTCCATCCATCAGTCCATCCATCCATCTACCTATCCATCCATGCATCCATCCATCCTTCTACTCATCCATCCATCTATGCATCTATCCATCCATCCATGCATGCATGTATCCATCCACCATCCATCAATCCATCCAATCACCCATGCATGGATCCATCCATCCTTCTACCCATCCATCTATCTGTGCATCTATCCATACATCCATGCATCCACGCATCTGTCGGTCCATCATGTTAAGAAACACTAATTCTGTATTAGACGACATGTCAAAGGCTGCAAATACAAAATCAATGAAGACCTGCTCTTTTAGTTTAAACTCAACAGTAAACTAAAAGGGACAGAGCTTAAACTTACACCCCAAAGCAAACACTTAGAAACCTTCTCTCCAAGTTGACAGCTGTTTACCTGTACGCTTTGAGTACAGTTACAGATCCAGTTGTAAAGCTAATATTTTCAACCAGTGTACATTTTGTCATTAGAAAATGGTCATGAGGGACTTACTGTATTTGCTCTAGAATGTATACTATACATATGGCATATTATGGCATGAATATAGGATAGAACACAGATGTATACTGTACAAAGTATATGTACACAGAATATTATAGTTATAGCTTATCTTCAATTACTACTCTAGCAATGCTAAAAGGATAGTCACAAACAAGCACTATTTTCTAAAACATGTTGAAAACTTGCTATAGACCGGCACCCACGCTAATTCCTGATTTCCCACTTTCCCCTTGCCTGCTTCTGCAAACACTGCCTTCTCACTTTTCCACCTCTCCTCATCTTTCTCACTCCCTAAAGTACTCAGACACAGGCTCCGAAAATCACATTGGCAGCGTTCCTCAGTCTCGGGGGTTTAGTTCAACTGACTCTTGAGCCTGAGTTCACTCATAGCAGCTGGTTGTTTCCTACAGTAGAACTAAAGATGTATTTCTTATTCCTTCTTCAGCTTAGTGCAAGCTACCACAGATGACAGACCCAGACCTACAACACAGTATTTCTTCTGTGTGTGCCACCAGTGTGCCTAAGCAGTCACACTTGCTCTGCTTTTACAAAACCTGTTTTCTAAAAAAAAAAAAAAGCCTTTCCACACTGAGCTGCTGTCTCCCAACAGTTAGAGTTTACTCCATAGTACTTACTACGGGTAGCCCTGAAAACAAAAATGTCAGCAATGACTCCTCCCCAGAAGGTCACACAGAGAGGGGAGATGCAACATGCTGAGCAGAGGAGGGGCAACCAGGATGGGGAGACTCGGAGGAGACCAGCTAGAGTCGAAGGTCACTCAGGAGGGGAGAGGGACACAGCCTAGCACAAAGGATCAATGTGAAAGGAAAAACTTAGTAACAGACAAATCAGATGCACAAGACTAGGAAGAGGGGTGGTGGCAGCAGCGCCGGCCACTTGGCCCTGCCTCACCTATCCCAGACAGCCCTCTGAGAGCCTCACACACAGCCGACAGGATTCAAGCAGTGCAGCAGACTGCAGTGTCACAGGACAGACTGGGGTGTAGGAGCCCCTTCATGCTGTCCATCATCCTCTCTCCAAGCACTGAGCAGGATGCTGCCTGCCAGCGTTTTCACAGGCCCAGGGTGAGCGCTCAGGGGAGGAGAGTTTCTCTCGCCACCCGCCTTACCTCAGACTCTGACAGAACAAATAAGTGAAAGCTGCCTGTTCTGGAGTCATCAGTCCTGAGCCCTGAACATGCCCAAGTCACTGCCCAGTGCCTTGGGTTCGTTCCACACCAGGGAGGACTTTCACTGGCACAGGGTGCCAGTGTGAGTCTGGTCTGAGTGCACCCCCAACTCCCATGGTCCTGTGCCACTCACAGACCAGCTGCAAACACTGTGACACCAGCAGGCCTGGGTCGGTTGGCTTTCCACGGTTTGCTCCAAGCCTGGGTGAGGCTCTGCCTGGTGGCCTGGCCCGCAGAGTGCCCTCTGTACAGCAGGTGCACAGTCCCACCCTGGGCACAGTGCAGCATTCACCAACACATTAGGCCAGTTCCCTCCCCAGTCAGCAGCGAGGGCTGAAGATCTGTTGATGTGCCCAGTGATCTCGACACCCATGAGATACAGCCACACATCCTACACCTTTCCTGAGCAGCCAGAGTCTCCCCACATTAGTCCCGGGCACACTGAGTATTCTCTGCATGTCTCTCAGCAACACGAGCTCCCACCTGGCCCCAGAGCTGGGTGCATGGACGTCAGAATACACAGCAGGTGCCCAATTTGTCAGCATCTGGCTGGAATCCACGCCCGAGCCCCAAATCCAACACCCCAACATTGGCCAATGCTCCAGCTTGGACAGCTGCAATCAACAAGTTTGTGGCTTTTTTCCTCTGGTTCCAGGTGCTTGGCAGCCATGGTTTACAGTGCAGTTGTGGCCCTGTCCAAGAACTACACCATGCACAACCAGTCCTGAAAATGGCACAGAAATGGCATCAAGAAACCTTGGTCACAAGGATATACAAATCTCTGAAGGGGGTAGATCCTAAGTTCCTTAGGAACATACATTTTGCCAAGAAGCACAACAAGAAGGGCTTCAAGAAGATGCAAGCAAACAATGCCAAGGCCGTGAGTGCACCTACCGAGGCTACCAAGGCCCTCAGCAAGCCCAAGATCATCTCAAAGGAAGGAAACCTCAGGCTCACTCAACTTGCCTACAATGCCCACCCCAAGCTTGGGAAGTGTATCCGTGCCTGCACCGCCAAGGGTCACAGGCCTTGCCGGCCAAAGGCCCAGGCCCCCAAAGGTGCCCAGGCCCCTGTGAAGGCTCCACAGTAAAAGCTTCTTATCTGCTGATATAAAAGCAGAAGGACTGGTATGACCCCTGGGGTGCCATCTGTGGGGGGCTGGTGTCCTCCTGTGGTCGTTGTACAAATAAACCTGAGGCAGGCTAAAAAAAAAGTTAAATAAATAAATACAAAACAAGAGTTTATGGAGAGGGTCCTCTTGAACTGAGAAACCTCCACACAAATCCAAACAAGAGAGGGACTTGGAGGAATGTGGCTTGAAGATTTAAACTGCAGGCCCTCAAAACACTCTTCTGGAAAAAAAAAAACAGGAACCTTCCTGTATCATTTTTTGTTTTCTTTTTCTTCTCCCTCCATTTAACCCAATTTTTTTTTTCTTCCCCACTGGCACATTTTTTATTTTTGCTCTTTTTCTTTTGGTGGAGTTTGGAGTTTTACTACCCATTGTGTTGCCTCCCCCAACCTTTTTTAATGTTAGCTTATTTTATTGGTTTGAATGGGTGGTGAGGTTTTTTTTTTTCTGTCTCTCTTCTTTACTTGCTCTCTTTAAACTTTAATATTCCATTTTATTTTATTTTCTTATTTAATTTTCACTCTTACAGTGTTTTACTTTTTGCTAGTTGCTTCTTGCTTACTATTACTACTGCTGCTGCTAATTTGCTCCGACAGCCCCTCACAAAAGTGTTACACACTCGCATCTTCATCACTTGACTTTGCACAACCTGCTTACTTTCTGTTCTCTTCACGCTTCCATGCCTGTGCTACGGATCCTTATGGGGCTCAGGTGGTCAGCTGTGTCTTACTACCACTCAGCAGGTGCACAGCCTGCTCTGTTGTGAAAGGGGATAAAACTGCCCTGCCAAGTAGATATTTATTGTATATAATTATCTGGCTTGTTTTAGAGTTTTTTTGGTAACTACTGATCTTTTACCTCCGGCTGAAGGTGGCAAAGTGTCAGTTACTATAGTAGGTCATCGCTTGTGCTTGACACTATTTTTACTGCTGATCCAACTACGTCAGCCAAGATGGCAGAGCTGTGATCAGATGGTTTTCCTTCTGTGCTTGTACCCAGATGGTCTGGGAATCATGAACACCACCATTACCAAAGCACTAGGCCGAGGCCAACCAGGCCGCCATCTTTCAGCCCCAATAAACACAGTGGTAGAATTCTGAACCAGACCCAAGGGCATTAGACAGCTACTCACCATAAGAAATCAATAACCTAAAAGATGAGAAAAAAGAGAAAACACAGAAGCAAAAAGCTCCCTGAGTTCCGAACACCCCATAAAGCATATGGGGGGGGGTGGTATTGAGGATCAAAAGCTACACAGCCAAAATTTTTGAAATAGTAGGAGCAAAGTAACAAAACAAAGAAGACTCTTGGCAAATTTAAACCAGATATAATTGCACAGCTAATTTGATGACCACAGTAAAATAAATGTTTAGTGAATCTAGAGTAAATAAAGAAAAATAGAGGAGCTATGGAAAGACATGGAACCCTAAATACAAAAGAACTGAATTTCACCTAACAGTCTCAAACAGAAATTTAGGAGTTTAAAAATTCTATGGAAATACAGAAAGTCTGTGACTTATGAGTTTTGTACCAGAATTGTTCATCAGTCAGATGCCTCGTTAGTTGACAAAATCAGCTTCATAGAGTACACCTGTAAAAGTTCACAACTCGAATGTCCCTAAGTTAGGGACATAGTATGTATGCAGCATAGGGTATATGCAGCATAGGCCATATGCAGTGTAGGGTATATACAGTATAGGGCATATGCAGTGTAGTGTATCTGCAGCGTAGGACATATACAACATAGGGCATATGCAGCATAGAGTATATACAGTGTAGTGTATATGCAGCGTAGGGTATATACAGCATAGGACATATACAGTGCAGGGCATGTGCAGCATAGGGCATATACAGTGAAGGGCATACACAGGGCATATACAGCGCAGGGTATATGCAGGGTAGGGTAATGCAGCATGGGGTATATGCAGCATGGGGCATATGTAGCACAGGACACATGCAGCACAGGGCACATGCAGCGCAGGGCATATGCAGCATAGGGCATATGCAGCATAGGGCATATGCAGCGCAGGGCATATGCAGCACAAGGCATATGCAGTGTAGGGCATATGCAGCATAGGACACATGCAGCACAGCACACATGCAGTACAGGGCATATTCAGCATAGGGCATATGCAGCATAGGGCATATGCAGCACAG